>NC_060122.1:340751488-341067113 GCF_021461395.2 Schistocerca americana | reverse complement strand
CAATGCGAATGCAACACGTGGTGCAGTAGCCACTAAAAGACCTCTTGGTGCATGAAAATTTGTATTCCCATTTCTCATGTTGTTTATTCCCTGCTGTATTTATGCCTTCAATCTTGAATTGACAAACAGTCATCTGAAAGCAATTTCACACGAGTAAAAAAAGGGTCTACGTAGATAACATTCTGAGTGTTGCGACTGTAGTAGTCGTGAGGCCTAGGAAATTGGGACGTCAGGGCTCTTTCCGTTGTTACTTTATTACCACCGTTCATAGTACACGTGTTAGACAGGCGCTCCAAGATCTATTCTGTAAATGTTGACTGTTTGGTGCTCCCAGCGTAGTTGAATCCATAGCTACTAAATTGAATAGTCTCAATAATTTACTGCCAAGACAAAGAAGAACTTCATTGGGAGCCGGTGACATTTCATTACTGTCGTCAACACTGTAGTTTTCTGATTTACGGAAAATGTTTCAAGTGTATGACTTTTAAATGTCCAGTTTGTAACAGATTTGAGTATTGTACCGGGTACAATTATGTCTACACCTGGTAAAAGACTTATACAGAAGAGCAGTATTACGTCACTCCATAAAGGAACACGGATGGATCTCGCTATGTTTCGGACAAAAATGCAGAAATACCCAGCAACACCAACGATAATCGGTAAAAGTGCTGAAAATTCTTTAGAGAAATATTATAGATGACATGGGCAAGCTAATTTACATTAGATAAATTATAATGTATTTAGACCACAACAATAATTAAAATTACACACCTTTATAATTTCTCCTCTAATGGCGGCTAAAGACAGATACAGACAAAAGAAGTCTACTCATGCATATAATGCTACGTCACAGGTTCCTCTCTCTCTCAGCTCTCGAGGAAGACGACCAAGAATGCACAATATGTAGTGCTATTTATACTATTGCTGATTATTAATATCTCTTTGTAATCTTACAACATTATTTTCCTCTGTGGCTATATTGTACATTTTTTTCATCACAGATATTAACATATTTCGTAATTACATTGTGAGTACAGAAATATTACAATCATAAATACATCGCGAATATTATTACAGAAAATATTACAATAATTACCAACGTCCTTTATACAAAATTAAATAATATTTTTTGTTAAACAATTACAGTACATACGAATTGCTTCATAGCGGCGTACATAGTACAGTTAAACGTCATTTCAGTTTATTAACAGTGTGTGTGCTGCCAGGGAACGTTACAGTAGCTCCAAAATCAATGTAACGCGAGCCACCTACAAGAGAAAACGGTTCAAATATAATAAGAGTTGAAGAAGGAACGAATATTTTGAGCAACTTTCTTGAAATATTCTGCTGTGTTCGGAAACACAAATTAAAAAATTCTTATCCGGTAGAAGGGAAGTGGGTGCGGTGAGCTAACTGCACACGAAATAAACCTTCCAATAACACGAACTTGACTTATTAAATATTAAACTGTATACAAGATGAATGTTTCATTTATGCCAGCCGGCTTTATTTGCTCCATACTGAGAATTCTTCTTCTTCTTCTTCTTTCTTCTTCTTCTCCTTCTGCTTCTGCTTCGTTAACACCCTTCAGGATCATGCGTGGCTTGTTTGAGAATTCAACATGTAAGAGAATCAAAATACGAACCATGAGACAGTGATAAGCACCATTTAAAGCTAATTAACTACGGCACTGAAACCACTTTAAAAAATCAAAATTCACTGAGCAAGATTCGAAATACAGGATTCAGAATAACAACATTGCCTAAATGATGAAGGTTGCCTTTCTTCGCAATAAATAACTTTATTCACAAGATCAGAAAGGGAAACAACTTAGTTACACTTGTTATGATAAATATCAGCAATTACATGAACAAGATTCCACCAACATCATATTACAGCAAGCGACAGCTACTTAAGGCTGCACTGTAGCTGGTGACCGTGGCTAAGCAACGGAAATGACTCAGTCAGTCATATTACTCGATCGACAACTGACATGAGCGAAATAGAAGTAACTGCCACGGGGAATACCAACAACTCTCTGGATGCATCGCTGACACTCCGAAGGCCAGAGCGCCAAATCAGTCAGAGCTCATTGAGGCAACCCAACTACGGCATGTGTGGGGCACGTCAGACTGCTGGTTGCCGCCTAGTCGAACTTCGGCCGAAAACTCGTCACGGGTGGCAAGAATCCATCTACGGTATCGTAGCCAAGGCGATGACAACAGAGCCCTCTATATCGCCCAACGGCCTTGTTGGGCAGTATGACATGTGTTCACCCTTCGCCTTCATGACGGACTGAACTGCTGGACACACTTTCAATGAAATGTTTGAATGTCTGTTAAGGAACGGCAGCCCATTCTCCCTGAACGTGAGAAGCAACAGGAGGTAGTGATGATGGACGCGGAGGCTGAACCGGAATAGACGCATCATTTCATCCCAAAGGTGCTGCATTGGGTTCAGGCTGAGACTCTAGGCACGCCAGACAGTTTCGAGAATGTTATTGTCCACAACCCATTGCCTCACAGAATTCAGCTTTATGACAGCGTGCACTGTGATTTTGGTTCCATCATCGTCTCCGAACTGTTCCTCTACCATACCCTGCCTGTAATATTAATCCATGTCCTGTGGCGTCTAGCGTTTTCTTAAGCGCAATCAGGGGACTACACACTAGCTAGGGAGAACATCCCCATACCGTAACACCATCTCCTCTGCACTTCGCTGTTGACACTCATAAAAAGGCAGATAAAGTCCTTGAGGCATTCGCCAAACTCTAATCCTTCCATGGGACTGCCACTAGGTACAGTGTGATCATTTCCAATCATCCGTTGTCCAGTGGGGTCGCTCTTTGAACTATCTCAGGTCTCACTTACATTTGACTACAGAAATGTGTGGCTTACGAGGAGCTGCTGCGGTTGGCTGTAGTTGTTCCTTTGCGTTTTCATGTCAGGATCAGAACACCAAGAGTGGACTTGGGCAACTTTAGAAAGGTTGAAATGTCCCTGATTTATTTGGTTCCCAGGTGACATCCAATGACTCTTCCTCGTTGAGAATCACTAAGCGATAGCACAATACTACTGGCCACCTTTAACATTGGTGGGTCCACCTCTGGTGTCATCTAGTGGCCAATTCTGTAAGTGATACGGCTGACTGGGCACTTTTGGTTCAAATAGTGTATGTTATAAGTAGAAAAACGAGATCTGCAACACCAGTAGCTGCAAGTCACAAAACTGATAAGGGAAGGAACAAGCAGATGACTGGCAAAGTACACGAAGGACAATACATCCATCCGGATGCACATAGTCTGCTCCAGCTCACACAGGCTCCAACTAGGAACCACGTACTCCGCCGGAGAGAAAGCATAAGCTGTGGCCCTATGTAGAGCGAAGAACTTGAGAATACTGTCGACAGCACAGTTCACCAGTCAGAAAAGTAGGTATGGTGCCTCCTAATTTTCGAAAGTTCTAAGAAAGTTCAAAGATCTTTTTAATACGGACTATTAAAAAGGAACCCCATTTTTGAAACAATAGTTCTTGAAACAATAGTTCTTGACTATATATTTGAAAAACCTCCACAGGATACAACCAACGTGTCATCGTAATACTGAGTAATTTAACAAAAAGTTTCCTACTGAAGATTTCCTCACGGAATAGTTTCACAGTTTGGCAATAGTGTCTTTTTGAATGATCTCTGCGCTGTGTGGTATGTGTAGTTCACATCCATATTTGCCAACGATATCTCCCGCTGAATCTGCTCTTTATGATCGAACTACCATGGTGAAAAATAAGGACACAGACATAGTCTAGTTTGACTTGCCTTTGAGTGCAGTGCGTCTTACAAAATCTGTTTGTATTATGAGACTATTTCCTAAGAATGTAACTGTCACCTTGTCTTAGTCACACCCTGTCGCAACAGTCAACATCTCCTATACATACCACTGATGTGACTGACTTTCTTGCGCGAGAAGAGACTCTCGGAATTTGAACTGTGAGCACGAAAATCACTCCCAACAAAACTTCATGCGTTTACTACTTGCGGAAATAGTTGTACTGAACTATTTTTGCTAACTAATTAATTCATGTATGAATTATGTGAAGTGTTCTGTATCTGGTGAGACTCGCAAGCTTCAACGGTTTCCAGTATAATAGGATTGGAACTTAAATCGTGGCTACTATTTATTCACAACCGATACAGAAGAGTTACATGTTTGCACCTGTTACAGTACTTCAAAGTAGTCATCAGCGTTGTGTAGAACCCGTTGCCAGCGATGTGAAAGGTGTAGTAGACCTTTAGCAGAGCCTATTCTCTCGATGGTGCGAATGGAGCGGTCTACTGCCTGTCGAATCTCTGGAACAGTTCTGAAGCGAATGCCACAAAGTGGTTCCTTCATCTTCGGAATCAAATCAAAGTCACAAGCGGAGTATGGTGGATGGTACAGTACGTCCCAATCCCATCGACTGAACAGAGCAGCCACAGCTTGCGCTGTATGCGCCCGCTCATTGTCGTGCAAAATGATGGGTGGGTTGCGCAGAAAATGTCACCGCTTCTTTCGGAAAGTCGGTTGCAGGTGATGCTCCAAAAAGCGAAGAGTAATACGCACGTTGGAACTTAAATAGTGGCAACACTACACACATTACGTTCCTCCACGGCAGACCGCCAATGCACAGTATTACTGTTGGTTTTTAGAGCATCACCTACGACCAGCTTTGCGAAAGAGGCGTCGACACTTTCTGAGCAACCCACCCATCATTTTGCACGACAATGAGCGGGCGCATACAGCGCAAGCTGTGGCTCCTCTGTTCAGTCGATGGGATTGGGACGTACTGTACGATCCACCATGCTCCGCTTGTGACTTTGATTTGATTCCGAAGATGAAGGAACCACTTTGTGGCATTCGCTTCAGAACTGTTCCAGAGATTCGACAGGCAGTAGACCGCTCCATTCGCACCATCAAGAGAACAGGCTCTGCTGAGGGTGTACTACGCCTTCCACATCGCTGGCAGCGGGTTCTACAGACCGCTCATAACTCCTCTGAAGGACAGTAACAGGTGCAACATTTAACTCTTTTGTATCGGTTGTGAACAAATAGTTGCCACTACTTAAGTTCCAACCCTCGCAATAAGAACAAAATTTCGGTTCCAGCACATTATGGTACTAAACAAATAATGTTATAAAATAGCTGTACTTGTGACATCGATCAATCACGTTTCTTTCAGTCCTTTGGCGTATATTATCTCTATTCAGACAAATTATGAACACATTTGCCGCTGTTCGTTTCTTACCAGCAGTTATTCAGTAATTCGCTTTATTTGCAATAGAGTGTTCCTCTTGCCCTGAGCTATAATGGTAACTGGAAATTCGTCCTTTGTTGCATTTGAGGTGACTTTTTTCTTACCAGTTTAACTTCCTGGAATCATGAGATTCAATGAAACTGAAGAATGATAACGGAAATACAATCATATAGAATACTTAACAGTTTTTATGACAGGTGTTATAATTTTTTGACAGATTGCAGCTAGTTATCCTTGGCTATGTGTGTGTAATAGACACCAGTCACTTCAGGTACCTCCCAAGAAACATTCGATAGGTCGTGATTTGTAATCTTCTTTCATGTACGTGCTAAGCAGTTTGATACCGTTCGCCACGACTTCCTCTCCTTTGTCAACATCCGACATTTGGGAGAGTAACGTACAGTTAATTTCCTCAGTTATCTGCTGGATAGATATCAATCTCTGTCTTCCATTGCAGTTTTTGTCCTCTACGGCTCCCTCTAGTAAACTGGAGACTATTCTCTGAATTATATACGTGTTCTAGCATCCTATCCCTTCTTCTAGTCAGCATCTTCGTCATCCTCATTTTCGCCAATTCTGCGAAGTACCTCCTCATACCTTACCTTATCAGTTTACTTAATTTTGAGCCACCATCTGTGACATCGTACCTGCGAGACTTCGATTTTCGCGTTTTGAGGTTTTCCCGTAGTCCATGTTCAGCTACCATACAGTACTGTACCCAGACGTATATTCTCAGTAACTTCGTATATTAAGACCTATGTTTGATACTAGTAGTACACTTCTTTTCGCAGGAATATTCTCATTTATTGCGTTAGTCTTTTTTATATCCTCTACATTCTATCTGCCAAGCTTTACTTTGTTTCTAAATTAGCAGAATTCCTTCACTTTGTCTGCTACGTCGTCCCCAAATAAATACTGTGGCTTCTGTTCCCATATAACAGCTTATCCCGTCATGCATTTTGTGGGTACGTTCTTGACATAAATTGTTACTTCAGTTACTTCAATTTCCTGTATTGTAAAAGACCGATAACTTAGTTCCTGTATAGCGAAACATAGGCACCCATTTCCGCACCAAAAATTTGGATATTGCCACTAATCCAAGAAAGCGCTCTCGTTGCCTTGCTTCCTACCTCCTTCATTTTAAAGCAAGCACACAAAGACAACACGGGACTTCGGTACAAGATTGACAGAGACGTTATTCGTGGAAAGCATTTACAGGTAAGCGGAAAGGGAATACAGTGAAGCAAATATTAAAGGTGAAGCCAACACTTTCATCTGATTTTAAACAAAAAGGTACTGTTGGGAAAATTTATATTTATTTAAAGACATGGTACAAAATACTGACGTCACTACATATGTGGATGAAAACAAGTTCCCGACAAAATGAATTTCACGTTAGTCAGAAATTACATCCGCTAGATATCTAACGTATTCTACTGATCTCAGATCGGACGACGTAATGAGCACGGGGATTCTTAGAAGTGGAACAAGAAGTGCACAGCAGGTAAGTGTTGACTTGCGGATGTTACCAGGCTACTTTGCATGAGAGGAGAAACACTGAGACGCTGTGCGTCTGTAAAATATTAGTGGGCCATCGGAGCATCCCTGTCGTGTTATGTGTGATGCACGGAAATAAATAACTCTTGTTGGGGTAAGCAACTTGGCCACGTTTCCCGATCGAACGCCATGTCCGTGCTAATGGTTCATAGACGAAACTGTCACCCAAAAGAAACAACAACAAACTAACTACAGTTGCACCCCAAAAGATGTATTACTATGTGTTTACATCAGGTACCAATAATAATATAAATGATTTACCCTTCATTAGATGCATGAAAATCAAAAAACTCTCTACTAAAAAAACAATGGAACATGCTTCATCTGTCAAATTCACCGGCAATAATGGTGGTCTATATTAGAACACATCTGACCATTTCCCGGCAGGAACCAGCACCGTTCAAGGCAAAAAATATGCGATGGCCACTTTTCCCGCCCTGGCGATTTTACTGCAACATCATCTACACTCACAAGCAGTGGCTTTGCATATAACATTTTCCCTATAATACGGAGCGATTCCCATCCTGTGGACACGAATTATCAGCCGTATCTTTGAGTATGTTCGATTCTCTTCGTGCATCAATCTGGTTGACTATTGAATCACTTTGACATTACACTGATCTAGAGACTAGAAACGCCATAAGTGATGCGATCCCAAAATACGCCCCACTCTAAATCCTAACAAGTACTCCCAGTTTTATGCACAATGTACACGTAATGAACTCTGAGAATCCTCACTGAGTTCACACAATGCGTATGTCTTTCCTAACATTATCGTCCATGATTAACTAGCTCGGACCTGTCTAATTTGCTGCCTGATCTTTGCGTAGCAATGTACACTCCTGGAAATTGAAATAAGAACACCGTGAATTCATTGTCCCAGGAAGGGGAAACTTTATTGACACATTCCTGGGCTCAGATACATCACATGATCACACTGACAGAACCATAGGCACATAGACACAGGCAACAGAGCATGCACAATGTCGGCACTAGTACAGTGTATATCCACCTTTCGCAGCAATGCAGGCTGCTATTCTCCCATGGAGACGATCGTAGAGATGCTGGATGTAGTCCTGTGGAACGGCTTGCCATGCCATTTCCACCTGGCGCCTCAGTTGGACCAGCGTTCGTGCTGGACGTGCAGACCGCGTGAGACGACGCTTCATCCAGTCCCAAACATGCTCAATGGGGGACAGATCCGGAGATCTTGCTGGCCAGGGTAGTTGACTTACACCTTCTAGAGCACGTTGGGTGGCACGGGATACATGCGGACGTGCATTGTCCTGTTGGAACAGCAAGTTCCCTTGCCGGTCTAGGAATGGTAGAACGATGGGTTCGATGACGGTTTGGATGTACCGTGCACTATTCAGTGTCCCCTCGACGATCACCAGTGGTGTACGGCCAGTGTAGGAGATCGCTCCCCACACCATGATGCCGGGTGTTGGCCCTGTGTGCCTCGGTCGTATGCAGTCCTGATTGTGGCGCTCACCTGCAAGGCGCCAAACACGCATACGACCATCATTGGCACCAAGGCAGAAGCGACTCTCATCGCTGAAGACGACACGTCTCCATTCGTCCCTCCATTCACGCCTGTCGCGACACCACTGGAGGCGGGCTGCACGATGTTGGGGCGTGAGCGGAAGACGGCCTAACGGTGTGCGGGACCGTAGCCCAGCTTCATGGAGACGGTTGCGAATGGTCCTCGCCGATACCCCAGGAGCAACAGTGTCCCTAATTTGCTGGGAAGTGGCGGTGCGGTCCCCTACGGCACTGCGTAGGATCCTACGGTCTTGGCGTGCATCCGTGCGTCGCTGCGGTCCGGTCCCAGGTCGACGGGCACGTGCACCTTCCGCCGACCACTGGCGATAACATCGATGTATTGTGGAGACCTCACGCCCCACGTGTTGAGCAATTCGGCGGTACGTCCACCCGGCCTCCCGCATGCCCACTATACGCCCTCGCTCAAAGTCCGTCAACTGCACATACGGTTCACGTCCACGCTGTCGCGGCATGCTACCAGTGTTAAAGACTGCGATGGAGCTCCGTATGCCACGGCAAACTGGCTGACACTGACGGCGGCGGTGCACAAATGCTGCGCAGCTAGCGCCATTCGACGGCCAACACCGCGGTTCCTGGTGTGTCCGCTGTGCCGTGCGTGTGATCATTGCTTGTACAGCCCTCTCGCAGTGTCCGGAGCAAGTATGGTGGGTCTGACACACCGGTGTCAATGTGTTCTTTTTTCCATTTCCAGGAGTGTATATTAGTATTCAAGCAGCTCGTATCTATAATCACATTCATCTGCCTTATGATAAAATGATTCATTTCACCGTCAGGGTAGACGCCATTGTGGATGCGAGATGCAAGGCATTTCAAGCCTACGCACGAGAGCTATCAACTATTTATCTTGTACTAGCGACGTTGATATGTAATGAGGTTTAAGCATTGGCTTTTCATAGCTCTAGAGAAAATATCTGTGAGCACTTGAGAATGGGAACAGATGCCTAGAGACCAGTCACGACATAATAAAATATCTAAACGATGTATGTACACAAAGAATGTCACACAAAGAACGTACACAAAGAATGTCAAATTCATAAGATCGTCCGTGTGTACACTCTATCAGCTAAGGAGACTAGTTAATTAAGATACCTAGGAAACTTTCCGCCATGGATTACTTCCGAGTGAATTGAAATGATGTCACCTGATAGCGGTCTTTCTTTGTTGAACGAAGGTCACGTGTACGGATAGCAGGTAAAATTATTTTCTTCCCTCTTATATTGATTTTTCATTAATTATGTACGCCGTTACTTCTACATATCTCCATTGCTACTGGATTTTAGTATTCTCTTTGTAGATTAATTGCTTTGTTATTCAGCGAATCCATGTTAATGCAAATTTTGTCCTGTGAAACGTTATCGGGAGAGCTAAAACGAAACTCGTGCTGGTGCGATGAATGATTTTCGTCCCCCTAAGTTACCACATATCTCAGGCCTTTACTATCCTTCAACAGGCGGTACTATGCATATGATCATATGTACTTTCCTCTCCAGATGTCTTGCACTAGAAGTTGCTAATCCTTTCGATCACCTGTAATTTTCAGGATCGCAAAGTAAGTCGACGGGCAGTTCGTCCACGTGCAGAACATTTTACTGAATTAGAATCAAGTCGCCCCTCACCAAAAGCTGAATAAATATGGTTATATTTAATCCATATTTTGCTGCTGCGGACATGACTGTATTCAATGCACAGGAAGTATGAATAAAAACACAGTTACTCTCATTTTTTTATTTTATTAAATCAGACGATGCATTTCGAATCCTTTAGGTCCATTATCAGGTCCAAATCGTCTAGTACAGAATTTAAATTGGCTACTGAGTGGGGTGAAATGCATGTTCCTATTACGAAAATGTTAGTGTTAGTGATGTATCCTGACCACTCGTCAAATATGGGGCGCCTAGGAAACCTGCTTCTCGGATCGCTGGAAAACAATTCAAGCAAATCGTGTTAATGAAGTTTATTACAAAAGGAAATGATTATAATACTTAACTTTCTGAAATACAGATTTTTGCAGGCAGAGGGCGACAGACAAACCTCTTCAGTTAAGACGGTGCTACATAGTAGAAGCGAAATGACTAGTCTTGATGTTATTCTTGAACTCGTTGCTGCAGAACTCGTAAAACTGGTAGTTTTGAACAGGGCCGCGGCCAGGCGGCGCGGCGCTTATGTTGTCTTCGTGTCGAGGGCGCTGCCGTCGGGTTGACGTCCTAGAGAGGGTCGGTCCGCGTGTAATTGGCTGACGTCTTCTTCACAGCCCTCTCTCCCTAACGTCGCCAACCGGCGTGCCGACGCTTGACTTTACGCCGGAACAGTTACGTTCTGTATATTTTCATGAAGCAAGTGCGGAGAATATGTGAGAAACAGTGGGGAAAAAACAGTGAAAAGCTTCCTGAACAAACAAGGAAGAACATTTTTTAACCTTTCAAGGTCAGTATACGTTGGTTTATTCATTCTATCGTCGCCCATCAACTCACTCACGACACTCATCTGTTTATACATTTTAAAAACATTTGCAGATGTAGTTTACCATGATATGATCAAAGATGAAGTTCATCACATAGTGTCAGAACCATGGTCAGAGATCTGAGTATTAAGATGGTGACTTATACGATGAACAAATTTAAAATAAGTGTTTAAATTTACTAAAATGATTATGGCAGCTACAACAGATGCAAAGAATAAATTTAAAATAAGTCTTTGAAATTACTAAAGTTACTATGGCTAGCGAAATCTGTTAGTTCATTTAACGCAAACCCAGGGTCTTTGATCTTGTACAGGTATATTCCTAGTTCTTTTAAAAGATTTATCCATTAACTTCCGATAATTTCATTGTGTAGCACTATCAAATTGCTTTCTATCCTCCACAAAATCAAAGAGCCTGAATCTAGCAGATAGATTTCGATAGCTTTAGTTATTTCAGCATCTTTAAAGTCTTATTTTAAATTTATTACTTGCATATTTTATAGTTGCCATAGTCATTTTAGTAACTTTGAGACTAATTTATTACTTGCATATGTCAGCCTCTTAATAATCAGATATCTGACAGTATCTCTGACACTACGTGATAAACTTCATCTTTGATCGTATCACGATAAACTATATCTGTAAATTGTTTTTAAAATATCCAAACAAATGAATGTCTTTAGTGACGTGACGGGCGCCAACGGAATAAATAAACCAACGCATAGTGAGCTCGACTGGATAAAAATTTGCTTTCTTTCTTGTTCGGTAAGTTTTTCGTATGTTTTTCCACTATTTCTCACGTATTTTCGCACTTGATGCACGAAATGCAAAACCTACCATCTAACTTTCTCTCAAGAGCAAATGTACGTTGTGTTACACTATTTGCACCTTATGATGGACCCATAGGATCCGAAATGCATCGTGTAATTTAATAAAACGCGAAAAACTTGTGACGAAATCTTTTTAATCGTGTAGTATGCTTATACCTCGCGCTCAGTGACGTATCCTCTCTTTCGTTTGCTTTTCAGTATATTCGTCTACACCTACATGGGTACTCTGCAAATTACATTTAAGTGCCTGGCAGAGGGTTCATAGAACCAGCTTCACAATTCTCTGTTATTCCAATTCGTATAGTGCGCAGAAAGAACGAACACCTATATCTTTCCGTACAAGATCTGATTTCCCTTATTTTATCGTGGTGATCATTTCTCCCTATGTAGGTCGGTGCCAACAAAATATTTTCGCAGTCGGAGAAGAAAGTTAGTGATTGGAATTTCGTGAGAAGATTCCATTGCAACGAAAACCCCTTTCTTTTAATGATGTCCAACCCAAATCCTGTATCATTTCAGTGACACTCTCTTCCATATTTCGCGATAATACAAAACGTGCTGCCCTTGTTTGAACTTTCTCGATGTTCTCCGTCAGTCCTATCTGGTAAGGATCTCACACCTAACAGCAGTATTCTAAAAGAGGACGGACAAGCGCAGGGTAGGCAGTCTCCTTAGCAGATTTGTTACATTTTCTAAGTGTCCTGCCAATAAAAATCAGTTTTTGGTTAGCCTTCCCCACAACTTTTTCTGTGTGTTCCATCCAATTTAAGTTGTTCGTAATTGTAATTCCTAGGTATTTAGCTGAATTTACGGTCTCTATATTTGACTGATTCATCGTGTAACCGAAGTTTAACGTATTCCTTTTAGCATTCATGTAGATGACCTCACGCTTTTAGTTATTTAGGGTCAACTGCCAATTTTCGCACCATTCAGATATCTTTTCTAAATCGTTTTGCAATTTGTTCTGATCTTCTGATGACTTAATTAGTCGATAAACGGCGGCGTCTTCTGCAAACAACCTAAGACGGCTGCTCAGATTGTCTCCCAAATCGTTTATATACATAAGGAACAGCAAAGGGCCTATAACACTACCTTGGAGAAGGCCAGAAATCACTTCTATTTTACTCGATGACTTTTCGTCAGTTACTACGAACTCTGGTCTTTCTGACAGGAAGTCACAGACCCAGTCCATAACTGAGACGATGTTCCATACTACACTGTAAGCCGCTTATGTGGTACAGTGTCAAAAGCCTTCTGAAAATCCAGAAATACGAAATAGATCTGAAATCCCTTGTCAATAGCACTCAGCAACTCATGCGAATAAAGAACTAGTTGTGTTTCACAAGAACGATGTTTTCTAAACCCATGTTGACTGTGTGTCAACAGATCATTATCTTCAAGGTAATTCATAATGTACGAACACAATACATGTTCCAGAATCCTGCTGCATATCGGCGTTAATGAAGTGGGCGTGTAATTAAGTGGATTACTCCTACTACCTTTCTTGAATATTGGTGTGACCTGTGCAACTTTTCAGTCTTTGGGTACTGATCTTTTGCCGAGCGAACGGTTGTATATGATTGTCAAGTATGGAGCTAATGCATCAGCATACTCTGAAAGTAACCAAATTGGTATACAGTCTGGACCAGAAGACTTGCTTTTATTAAGTTATTTAAGTTCCTTCACTACTCCTAGGAGATTTACTTCTACGTTACTCACGTAGATTCGCATGTTGCACAGATTGCACCCAAATGTGCATTGCACGCATTATTTCTACGAAGGAAAATGCAGTTACATTATAGTTTCCATCAGAATATCATACATTTTCGGCGTCGGTATGTATCTGATATTTGTCTTGTGACGGTGCACACTGTTACGAAATAGGCCCTCTCCCCTTGGAAGGTCACAGTACCGGGACCTCCTTTTTTACAAATCGAGTGAAGTGCCAGCAAACAATAAGAAACAGAAGTAAAATGAACTTAAATCTTCTAGGGTTCACTTTTAAAAACTACAGCTACCTTGCAACTATTACTATTTGATGTGTTATTTAGAACGCAATTGCATTAAAGTTTACCAGGAAACAAACTACAGCTCGCGTCACGTAAGACGGCGCTTCCGCTCATAGAGATGGAGCAGCGAAGGGATGAGAACTGTGCATGTGCAGCAGCAGAGAACAGACAAAGAAAGTCAACGTCGCCGAAGTGCATTGCTGCGAACAAAAGTCAGGCATTTTACACGTTCAAATCTATAAGGGGAATAGTAAATACTAAAACAAATTTCGATCAGTCTTCATGAAAGAAATATTAATTCACGTCTTGACGATGTTGCTTCCACTGCTCCTCAGATTTACTCCGCGTGACATCTGGGGACGGGAACAGCTGACACGTCTTTCTGAACATGATAATTGTCTAACGACAAGATCATTGACACTACTTGCAGTAATTATCATTTATTGCGATTTGAACTGTACTATACGTAAAAATTTAATACCCAACAAAATTAACTTCAAGCACAAACCGTAATCATTATATTTGCTTGACAACTGCTACTACTCCACAGAATTTTTAAAAGTGTGTATAAGATGTGTGTGTTTATGTGTTTGAATGTAGTTAAGTGTAATCACTGCACATAAAAAATTTGCAGTTGAAAAGACTATCGTAAAAATGGTCAGTAAGCTGTTATATTTTTCGCGATTAACGGACATTATGAGTGTAAACTAACCCGTTCGACATTACAGTGAAAGTCTGCATTCATAATCCATCGAACAAGCAAACAATTAACCATCAACTGCGAATAACTCCAGGGAATGATGACCGAAAACATCTAAAACGACCGATATCCCGACAAGTAACAGCTACTGTCATTTTAGGGCCTTATACAATTCGTGCTTTGAAAATGACAGGGGTTTACATATGGAAATATCGGACTTTTGCCGAATTTATCTAGCTGTATTCTCGAGTGTTATTAGAGCATACAGCATGGTGGCAGAAGCTTAACTTCTCCTTGGGCAATACGTTCAATATTATAGCCTGTATGGGCAATGGCCTTGCCACAGTGGATGCACCGGTTCCCGTCAGATCACCGAAGTTAAGCGCTGTCGGGCGTGCCCGGCACTTGGATGGGTGACCATCCGGGCCGCCGTGAGCTGTTGCCACTTTTTGGAGAGCACTCAGGCTCGTGATGCCAACCGAGGAGCTACTCGACCTAATAGTACCGGCTCCGGTCAAAGAAAACCATAATAACGATCGGGAGTGCGGTGTGTAGACCACATGCACCTCCTATCCGCATCGTCATTGAGGATGACTTGGCGGTCGGATGGTCCCAATGGGCCACTTGTGGCCTGAAGACGGAGTGCTTTTTAGCCTGTATAATTCAAAGGATACAAAGTCCTAATCAAAAAGGCTAGGAAGTTCACAATATCATGTACGCAACTGATATCTTGGCAAACACATTTGTTAAACCACAAGTCTTTAAAACCAACAAATATTATTACTTTGTTCCAAAGTGTACATCGCAATACCGACGTCACTTCTATTTGAATCTGTTTCCAAACAACCTGATTGTAAATTTGCTATGACAGGTTCAAGGCTTAAATCCATCATCATTTCCCTGTCAAATTATTCTTTCCGAACCTTTTCAGCATGTCGCACAGACTGTGCACGCGCTACAGGTGGGATTCGTCTATTGCCTCATGCACAAGCGATTCAGTGAATGTTATCTTGAAAGTTTTTTTCTCCCACATAGCCTTATCCTTTGCCCAAATTAATGCCATAGGACTACATTGACAGTGACTCGTGGGTAAACGAAAAATTGTGAGACCCCATTCACATGCAAGGAAGTCAAGTTTGTACGTTCTGTCACGTAAGTATTAACGAATTGCAGGGGATCGACATGAGTCTGGTTTACACTGTGCTTAATATTTTCATTTTTAAGACAGGGAAAAATATCCGCTGTTCTGATGTTTATACTGGGTGTTTTCTCTGTAACAGTTGAATTATAACTGGCAATGGACGACTTCGAAGCAAGGTATGACAAGAATTGTGAATCACGTCACGAAACTGGCAGCATTCATTTCCGAATGGTAGTAACTGCTGTTTCTCTTACGTGTAAATACAAGTTCACTCGCAGAAATAAAAGCAGACGAAGAGTAAGCAAGCAGAAGAATTATCCGAGAACCTATTCTTATGAAAACTTTAAAACAATTTTCCAGCAGATCTTCCTGAATGATACTAATTGACCCATTTTTCATCAAGGTAATACACTGTAGAACTACCTCCTTCTCTTGTATCTTGAATCTTTATACGGGATGTAGTTAGTGCTGCAACTATGTCACTTCTTTGAACTAAAAACTCTCTCCTTAACATACCAGGAAACAATGTCTTTTAAAATTCTTTACATTGACAAAGGACTTACCATTGAAGCTAATTTTGTCCTTCATAACTGTGACACGTTATAGTGATGTCAGGTATTCATCATTCACATGGGGTACTTTAAAATATCGTTGTTAAAATCGTCCATTTGTGGTCGGGTTCACTGCGATTTCCATGCTTTCCAGGCGACACGAAACCAACTTTTTCCACGGTTCCTACAGCACTGACACTTTGGTTTACAATTCTCTTTACAGTTCTCTTGCCGACTCAACATGGTACTGGAGTCCGTTCTTGTGTCTTCAGATCTCACCAGTAGGACACCAGCTTTCAAATTCACGTTTAAAAAAGTTATAAATGCGGTAAATAATCTCAGTCGTCTGCTTGTGAAGCACTTTACATTTATTGCCGTCACCTGCCTACTTTTTTAAATCACACTTAAACATCTAAAGACACACATTCACACTTATACTGCTACAAGATAAGAAGAATACAAAAAAACTGACAATTGAATGAATAATTCGGCTGTCGCGAAGTACAGAAACAGTGCAGCATGTAGGAGCGAGGTTCTCGCTGCCTAGCTGTAACTCGCTGCTACCAGCTCGGAAAGAGAATGAATGTTATTGGCTGGCAGTGGCTAGTGGAAGGGGATGCGCAGAACGGCTGAAAATTGTGCCGCCTTCTAACATGACGCGGACTTTACTACCAGAAAATTTAATTTTCTATCAACAAATTAAGTTTCGCAACCAGTAACTAAGGAAATAAAAGATACATCTGAAAAACCCACTAAAATGTTTTCCTTAGGTAAGATTACTACACAAGAAATGAATGCTCATATTTAAATCACACAGAGTACGCAGATAAAAGTCTACAATTCCATGATAAATGTGGTGGTTAAAACAAATTATGTTAAAATTTCCGTAGCACAACGTCTCATTCATTATTGTCATACTCTGACACAGTATTTTCGTCTGATATATGGGAGGTCTCAAGGTTTATGAATGATAATCAATCGGCGCCGCTGTGCCTGCAACTTTGAGCGTGAATGTGTGCAAAGCTTCTGCTGAACAGAACTAGAGTGTTGTGGTTTTAACAACTGTGTACTTCCCTTCCCTGTGTTGTAAATACTACAAATCGTGTGCATATATACTTCTTATTTTTACTATCTGTACTTGATGTTGAGGTGTCTATTGCGACGATAATCTCGTTTTTGGTGGCCGCTCATGAAGTTCAGTCACCCACGCTGGAACTGGTATTCGTATAGATAATGTGTCTGCGTACCATTCCTGACAGCTGGTCGTTTACTGTAAGAGGGAAGGAATAACTTATCTCTGAACAGAGCAAAATACATGCTGCGAGTTTCTGTGTTTTAGTTATTCATGTGCTGTGTTTCCAAGGTAGGAGTGTGGAATAGTCTGATACATATGTTTAAGGTGACTGATGGAACATAGCAAATGTCGTTAACTTAACATTTAGATGTGTTCAATTCAGGCTTTCTTCATGTTCCTGAATCTAATATGTAATTATCACATATGAACCACATGAGCAAAGAAGTAAATTAAGCTATCTACTGAGAGTAAATAAATAGAAATGGAAGTACTACTCTTCGCAATGATTTTAACATTGATTCCTTGGCCCTCAAGCTTCCAGAGTTCTGCAAAATACAGTCATCATTGTAAAAATCAGTATTTTTATTTTCTTAAACAGGTGCCATTGTGGCACATATCCCCTTGCTGACTACAAATTTTGCAGTAATATAATTCAATTACTCTCTGAAAAACGGTGTTTGTTAAGAAACATGGGTGAATGTAGGAGAAACACATCACATTTCATAAAAAAAATATTTATTTGTTTATAAGATAAAATAAATTATACATGCTTCAAATAAATTAAGTTTAGGTCATATTTTTTTTAGTTGAACTACCGAAACTATGTGGATATTTGTCACTCTGTGCTGTCAAATATTTACAAATGTCGTAAGTCATGGATAACCACAGTGATTAAATAAAGCTAAGTAAAAGCTTCGTGGATCATCTTGTCAGTCTTCTAGCACTTTTCAGTTCCCGCCACAGTCTTCTGCTTCTTGAACTCCTGAGGTGACACACGACAGTCACTTTTGCATCAATACAGTGTGACTCCTCAATGGTGGCTTCTCGGTCCACAGAATCGGGAGATATCACAACAAAGCAATGTCGCAAGTATTTTGTTTTTATGGTGGCGCTTCCACATAACGTAATAAACGTCAGGTTTCGCTATTTTTGGCAAGAAACAGCGTACGGCAGACTTACAAACGGGATTAATACAGTTTACTGAGAAATATCGCTACAGCTGTTGTGAATTTAATTCTCAGTAGCATCTGCAAGTCTCGAAATAAGCTGCGTATGTTGTAAAGAAAAAAAGCACAGGCTTATAAAATGCCAAATGTCGTACAGAGTGATTTCTGGCGAGCTGTGATGCGAATGTATGATGAATATGATTTCAGATAAATATGCTTTGAATACTCTATGATCCAGTTTACCACAGTGGAAAAGTGTGTAGTTCATCTACTCCTATCATACACGGCACGTAATATAAATAATGGCACAATCACGGACGTATTCGTTAGATATTCGTAAAATACTAGCTTAAAGATATATGCTATCTTGATTTTCATACAGTGTGAATGGCAAGTACATTTGCAAACGACGATTATTGATGAATTACGAGTAAGAACTACTGAGCAGATATAAGGAGGAGGCCAACTCTGGCGCGAAAACAAAATCTCTGAACGTAATTCAAAACATTTCTCTCTTAGGGTTCTGTACCGAAGAATCTAATTCATATTCAGGCACAGATACTGTCACTTTAATGCAGAGAATGTAGTGTAACTGACTCAATATAGCGGCATAAGTTAAGACTTCGAAGAGGCAAAAGGAATTAAATTATTTTCATACAGCGCAAATTTCTTAAGTTATAAGACCCTAAATACATCACAGTTAATTCAAGATATCACTCGAGGTATACAAAGACGACAGCAGGCAAAGATGTGAATGTTTACTAACGCGTCATTACACGAAAAGTCTTATCTACCACCATACAGCAGCACATACGAATTTTTTCTGATGAATTTACTTTCCTACTCGACACTGGATACGAAAAATAACAGTGCAGTGACACGGAACATTAATTTTTACCCTGAAAATTCTTTCGGAAATAGATAGGAATATTTGCTGAATGTAAGACTGTTATCTGCAGACAACAATTTCGTTACAGCTTCACTTTCTTGGAAATAATGCCTAATACGACTGCTAGCAGAATTTCGTCTCATATAATAGCACGTTTTCATTGTGGAGGGTTTCAGTGAACATACTGACACATTTAACAGTCCTACTTTCCTAGTTTTACTGTCGCATGTCGTCAAGAAATTACATAATGACATAATATGAATCTTTAATTTGATTACAAATATTATTGAGGATGACTGTTTTTAAACAGTTTTGTCATTAAAGTATTACGTCGACTTCGAATGGTCATCTCTATATCAACAGGGTTGAAGCGCAGTGATGCTAAAATGACAATTTCTGTGCCTGAGAGTGATCGCTTATGATCGAAACGAGTAGCAATAAAAAAGTTATTCATTGAAGCAGTTGCCGATATGTTCAACGTAACTGTATTTGCACATAGTTCCTTTCAAGAAGAAAGCTTGTGCTTGGTTCAGTATCGTGGTAGGAAGAATATGCCGAATATTAATGTATATATAAAAAAAAACATTTTCCCTTTTTCTTCCTATCATTTGCCAAAAATATCGTTTCGATGTCTTAAAACGACTGTAGATATCTTCAAACGACTCAGAGATGTTAGTTCGATTGACAACTTCCACCTATTCGAGATACATATCTGTTCTCTCAATAGATGATGGCTAGAGTGACAAAGCGTGCCATACGATTTGGCCTCATGGTTGGTCACCTGTTGGCACGCTTGTACATGACACTGTACTTCGCGCAGATTTGGATGACCGACAGTTCCTAGAAGCCTCGGGGGCGAGGCATGGCGATGAGCCGACTGCGGCCTGCGTTGGCTCCCGGGGGCGGAGCACGCGCCCTGCGAGACCAGGCTGCCACCCCCGCGGGAGGCGGCGTCAAGAAAGCTCGAGGCGCCTCCCCTCCAGCATCCGCGACGGCCTGTGCTGGCACCGCCTCCACGTCCCCGGTCGGCTTGCCGTCGGGCCCGGCGCCGTTCCGCGCCACCAGAGGCAGCGCCTGCGGCAGCGACGGCGAAGGCACCGGGGGCAGCGCCACCGCCTCCAGCGGCACTGTGGACGCAGAGCCCACCAGCACCGGCTCCTCGTCCGCCAGCGAGTGGTCTTGCACCTGCAACACGTAGTTCACCGTCAGACTAATAAGCTACCTGAGTGATTAGAAATGTTACGGACTACAGCAATAAGCTATGTGATCAAAAGTACATTGCAACACCCCCATGTAATGCGGATCCGACAACTGCAGGTCACAAGAGGCGCACCCGTCGGTATAAAAGAAGGTGGGGAGTTGGGTTGGGCTGTTTGGGGGAAGAGAGCAAACAGCGAGGTCATCGGTCTCATCGGATTAGGGAAGGATTGGGAAGGAAGTCGGCCGTGCCCTTTCAAAGGAACCATACTGGAATTTTCCTGGAGCGATTTAGGAAAATCATGGAAAACCTAAATCAGGATGGCCGGATGCGGGATTGAACCGTCGTCCTCCCGAATGCGAGTCCAGTGACGTGGGGAGTATTCTGTTATTGGTACAGAAGCAGAAACAGAAGAACGGGCGGATCAGAAGAATTCAGTGACCTCAGACGTGGACCAGTCACTGGAAGTCACCTCAGTAACAGATCCATCAAGGACATTTCAACCCTTCTAAAGCTGTCCAAGTGAACTGTAAGTGATGTGTATATGAAGCGGAAATGCGAAGGAACAACGGTGCAAAACCAAGCTCAGGCAGATATGCACTGACGGATGGGGTCCGTCGAACATTGCACAGGGTGGTTCTAAAAACTGCGTTCAATCAACTAAAAGAATCACTGGTAGGTTCCAGAAGTCCAGCTGGCAAAATGATGCTGCATAGGAAGTTAAAAAGAGCGCCATACAATGGTTCAGCAGCTCCTCGTGGACCACACATTTCTGAAGCCAACACTGGGCGACGCTTCAGGTAATGCAAAGAGCGACGTCACTGGGCAGTGGGTGACTGGACACGAACGATTTGAAGCGATGAATTACGCTATACCCTGTGATAATTCCATGCAAGGGTTTGGGTTTGGCGAATGCGTGGACAACGTTACCTGCCGTCATGGTTTATGCCAACGGTGACGAAAGGAAGGGAGGTGTTACGGTATGGGTTTGTTTTTTGTAGTGTGCTGAGGCTGAAAGCGAGGGCAAAACTACAGCCGTAATTTTTCCCAAGGGCATGCAGCTTTACTGTGTGGTTAAATGATGATGGCGTCCTCTTGGGTAAAATATTCCGGAGGTAAAATAGTCCTCCATTCGGATCTCCGGGCGGGGACTGCTCAAGAGGACGTCGTTATCAGGAGAAAGAAAACTGGCATTCTACGGATCGGAGCGTGAAATGTCAGATCCCTTAACCGGGCAGGTAGATTAGAAAATTTAAAAAGGGAAATGGATAGGTTGAAGTTAGATATAGTGGGAATTAGTGAAGATCGGTGGCAGGAGGAACAAGACTTTTGGTCAGGTGAATACAGGGTTAAAAATACAAAATCAAATAGGGGTAATGCAGGAGTAGGTTTAATAATGAATAAAAAAAATAGGAGCGCGGGTAAGCTACTACCAACAGCATAGTGAACGTATTATAGTGACCAAGATAGACACGAAGCCCATGCCTACTACAGTAGTACAAGTTTATATGTCAACTAGCTCTGCAGATGACGAAGAAATTAAAGAAATGTATGATGAGATAAAAGAAATTATTCAGGTAGTGAAGGGAGGCGAAAATTTGATAGTCATGGGTGACTGGAATTCGAGAGTAGGAAAAGGGAGAGAAGGAAACATAGTGGGTGAATATGGATTGGGGGAGAGAATGAAAGAGGAAGCCGTCTGGTAGAATTTTGCACAGAGCATAACTTAATCATAGCTAACACTTGGTTCAAGAATCATAAAAGAACCAGAGGTTGTACAGAGTTTCAGGCAGAGCTAAGGGAACAATTGATAGGAATGGGGGAAAGAAATACAGTAGAAGAAGAATGGGTAGCTCTGAGGGCTGAAGTAGTGGAGGCAACAGAGGATCAAGTAGGTAAAAAGACGATGGCTAGTAGAAATCCTTGGGTAACAGAAGAAGTATTGAATTTAATTGATGAAAGGAGAAAATATAAAAACGCAGTAAATGAAGCAGGCAAAAGGGAATACAAACGTCTCAAAAATGAGATCGACAGGAAGTGCAAAATGGCTAAGCAGGGATGGCTGGAAAACAAATGTTAGGATGTAGAGGCTTATCTCACTAGGGGTAAGATAGATACTGCCTACAGGAAAATTAAACAGACCTTTGGAGAAAGAAGAACCACCTGCATGAATATCAAGAGCTTTGATGGAAACCCAGATCTAAGCGAAGAAGGGAAAGCAGAAAGGTGGAAGAAGTATATAGAGGGTCTATACAAGGGCGATGTACTTGAGGACAATATTATGGAAATGGAAGAGGATGTAGATGAAGATGAAATGGGAGATACGTTACTGCGGGAAGAGTTTGACAGAGCACTGAAAGGCCTGAGTCGAAACAAGGCCCCGGGAGTAGAAACATTCCATTGGAACTACTGACAGCCTTGGGAGAGCCAGTCCTGACAAAACTCTACCATCTGGTGAGCAAGATGTATGAGAGAGGCGAAATACCCTCATACTTCAAGAAGAATATAATAATTTCAATCCCAAAGGAAGCAGGTGTTGACAGATGTGAAAATTACCTAACTATCATTTTAATAAGTCACAGCTGCAAAATACTAACGAGAATTCTTTACAGACGAATGGAAAAACTGGTAGAAGCCGACCTCGGCGAAGATCAGTTTGGATTCCGCAGAAATGTTGGAACACGTGAGGCAATACTGACCCTACGACTTATCTTAGAAAATAGATTAAGGAAAGGCAAACCTACATTTCTAGCATTTGTGGACTTAGAGAAAGCTTTTGACAATGTTGACTGGAATACTCTCTTTCAAATTCTAAAGGTGGCAGGGGTAATATACAGGGAGCGAAAGGCTATTTACAATTTGTACAGAAACCAGATGGGGCATGAAAGGGAAGCAGCGGTTGGGAAGGGAGTGAGACAGGGTTGTAGCCTCTCCCCGATGTTATTCAATCTGTATATTGAGCAAGCAGTAAAGGAAACAAAAGAAAAATTTGGAGTAGGTATTAAAGTCCATGGAGAAGAAATAAAAACGTTGAGGTTCGCCGACGACATTGTAATTCTGTCAGAGACAGCAAAGGACTTGGAAGAGCAGTTGAACGGAATGGACAGTGTCTTGAAAGGAGGATATAAGATGAACATCAACAAAAGCAAAACGAGGATAATGGAATGTAGTCGAATTAAGTTGACTATAAGAAGGAACCGGTTGGTAGGACATGTTCTGAGGCTTCAAGGGATCACAAATTTAGCATTGGAGGGCAGCGTGGAGGGTAAAAATCGTAGAGGGAGACCAAGACATGAATACACTAAGCAGATTCAGAAGGATGTATGTTGCAGTAAGTACTGGGAGATGAAGAAGCTTGCACAGGATAGAGTAGCATGGAGAGCTGCATCAAACCAGTCTCAGGACTGAAGACAACAACAACAACCGTGTGCTGAGACACCAGACAAGAAGAGTTCGCGACAGCTGGTACCAGGAGTACCGCGGACGTCCGTCCGCAGCGGGAAAATCATCGCTGCGCGTAAACCAATCACGCTGTCAGCGAGAACCACGCCCCTGCAGCGCCAGCGCCACCTGGACGAGAGAGACGTGCGCTTAAATAACCGTGCTCGAGCAGAAGTTGTTAGTTGCAAGATGCAAGTCAGTTCGAGTCCTGCTAGAGTTCCTGCAGAACGTTCGTCATATCTTCAACCCTTCAAATTGTCGAGTGAGAAAGAACCAACGGCCGATAGATAGGCAGTGGTTAGTCTTCCGCTAGTGATGTTCAGAGAAGGTGTTCAAACTGTCATGTGATGAATATTGTGTCAGTGGTGTCGCTGAGAATGTTCTCCGTTTACATTAACGCACAACTGGCATCTACGTCCAATGATTGTCAAATACGCGCGAAACAACCAGGTGTTTCACAAATAATGACTGCAGCTTTAGCCAAACGTGCAACCTGCTCTTCAGGACTGTCTATCGGTGTCTGGTAAGCCAAACACTTCATTTCTCCTCCAAAAAATAGACCCGTAGGAGTGACGTCAGGAAAACGTGGTGGCGATCGTACTGACCCACCCCTCCCAGCCTAACAATTAGGGAAGACACTATCTACACGTTCTCTGACATTAGTGTCAATGTGTGGTGGAGCGCCATCGTGCTGGAACCATATCATTGGTTAACTGCTAGCGGGACGTTCTCCGGCCTTTCCGGTAATACTTCACAGTGAAATATAGGGTAATTTTCTCTACCGAGAGTATTAAGTAGAAGGTATCGCTCAAACAAATGGTGGTGAACAATACCAATCCATACGTTTCAAGGGTGCCGTATCACATTTCCCGGGAGCGTATCTCTCGTTTTTCGGCTCGGGTCGGCCAGAGGTTTAGTTTGAAAGACCGGCTGGTTCGATCAGTCGCGTGCAGACTTAGCAGCCAATGCCTTCTTGCGAAAGGCAGGGACGTGTGGAACACCAGCGGTGGCTCAGAGGCAAGGTTGGTCGCGAGTATGCTTCTTTGGACTGTACTGTGGACCACCTCGAGGTTGTTGTGCTGGCTTTCCCGTTCCTTGAAGGGAATTCTTTGACAGTTGTGTTGACTGGCTTAGACCATCTGTTCAAATGTTAGTGCTGTTTTAAGTACTGCAAAGATAACGTGGACAGTTACTGAACTGGAGGACAGTTACTGAACTGGATTGAGTTGATGGAGTTGTGAAAAAATTTTCATGTCGTTTAAGTGTTGTACAGATCAGCTGGGCAGCCATAGTGTTCTTTACTTTGTGACATTTTGTTGTTTAAATTTACCAGTAGTTTTAGGTGCTGCTCAGGTCAACTGGGCAGCTGTTGAGTTCATTTGACATGTCCTGGCTGTTGATTAAATTTTTTGGGGTTTTAAGTGCTGCACAGACCGACCAGGCAGCTGTTGGCATGGTTGATGTTGCTGCTGACTTTGCTTGTAATATATTAATGTGGATTTAATTGCTGCGCAGCTCTAACAAAATTTGAGTTGACTAGCAAGGCTGCAGGTTGACTTTGGTGGTCTTCAGGGCATTTGTGAATTGAGCTGTTGCCGATATTTACAATTTCTGTTAAGGTAGCAGCCATGGACCGTGCGCCTGGCCCCGGCGAAGCTTCAAGTCCACCCTCGGGCATGGGTGTGTGTGTTTGTCCTTAGGATAATTTAGGTTGAGTAGTGTGTAAGCTTAGGGACTTATGGCCTTAGCAGTTAAGTCCCATAAGATTTCACGCACATTCGAACATTTGTTAAGGTAGAAGTATCAGGCGCTGGACTTCAGAGAGATAATACTCCGCCGATTTCGAAATTGTCCTCTATATGCAGATCGAAATCCGATTAAGTCGGAAGACGTGGATGATAGTAGTTGTAGAACGCTGTGAAACAATTATGTCCTTCAGTCCTGCAGATCTGTATATAGTGTGTGTCCTAGTGGTTTGTCGGTAGTGACCGTTCATTTGGTTGATGAAATACGTGGTTTGTAAGGCATTGAATTAGAACAATTCCCCAGCCCCCCACTCAAGAACTGCTCCTGAGATCCAGCTCGGGTTACAAAGGTAAATTTCAGTTAATGGTTGAACACACGATTAGCCACAGGATTTTCTAACTCCCAGACATGGCTATTGCGACGGTCAAATATTCCTTCCCTTGTGAAGCGGGCCGCGTCAGTAAACAAAATACACGTTTGGAAGTCAAGGATTTTTACGGTCTGGTGCAGATCCCACTGGAGAATCCCACGTAGTAGAAAGAGTCATCAGATGGTAGGTCTTGAAGTTTTGATATTTGAACGGATGAATGCGCCTCTCGTGCAGGCCGTTCCACTCAGTGGCTTTGGAGGTTTTTTTC
Organism: Schistocerca americana; assembly: GCF_021461395.2. Lineage (NCBI taxonomy): Eukaryota > Metazoa > Arthropoda > Insecta > Orthoptera > Acrididae > Schistocerca > Schistocerca americana. The sequence goes on along the minus strand of NC_060122.1, from coordinate 341,040,861 downwards.
TTCCTTCGATAAGGATCGTTTGCTAGTGCAGAGGCTTTCCTCGATTCGCTGCAATACGGCTTCCTCAAACTGAACAGTTAGCAAACTGCGAGGTCTACCAGTTTCCCGTTGTTGTCTCTAAGAGATCTTATTTCGCAAAGATTGCCGTCAAGTCTTTGAGTATGACGTGACTTGGTAACCCTCTCCCTGGAAATAGCTCTGCATACCGGCGCCTTGCTGCTCGACTACTGCATTGTGCCTCCCCATAAACGAGATGCATAACAGCTGACTCGGTTCGGATGTAATCAGCCATCAAGAATCTGTAAACATCAATAGAAACTTTCTCGTAAACACAATATAACGTAAGCGATTATAATTTAATTATTTATCCAGGAATGTGGAGACGGTTAACAATAATGAAAACTTACCCTCCCTAGAAGTAAGATGTAACTGTGTTCCAAATCAGATTGCACTGTCAGACAACTGTGAGCGTGGGCCTAAGGGAAGCCCAGCGGAAAACAATGCACCTGCGGCATTTATGTCACATAGGAGAAATGTTTCTTTCTGTCTCCTCTAGTAATTCTAAAAATTTGTTTACGTTGTTTTTGATCCGTGTATACTAGGCTGACTCAGGGTTCAGCATGTTACTTGTCAATGAAGCAGACCTACATACTGCTTTGTGTGTGTTAAAACTTGTGCTACAGACGAACATGTTAAATTTTTAAGGAAAGTGCTTGCCGCCCTCTGATGGTGTAGCTGGTGGTGACTCTAACCTGCTCAGTATTGACTGTGAAAACTACGCATACGTTACGGCGCAGTAATAATGAATGCAATATCTCACAACAGCCTCGAAAAACTATTGCGACACCCATACCCGAAAGGTATAAAGATATATTTTAGACCTGCTGGCTTCATCAGACACGATCTTTTCGAGGACGTCACTAATGACAGATGAATTAGCGACCACGGTGGTACACAGGAACGGTCATCGTAGATAATGTCATCAAGGAAACTAGCAGACTATTTGTATTTGGTGGAACTGATTGCCACTATCAACTTACTTAAAGAACGAAATTAGAACAATTAGTTCAGATCTGGCAAGCGCTCGAAGATTGTGATTAAATAAAAGACGACAAAGACACGACTTGATCTATTGCTAATACGCGGAGAATGGTCTGCTTGACTCTCACGACGAAAGCCTGCAAGGAAACGTACAGAGGAAACACAAAAGGAACTCGTGCATCTGTAAAAGTAACCAAGCCTGCCGCTTTCAATAATTTTCACAGCCATATCCTGACGAAAGATATACAGAGTAGAACAGTCCATAGGTGTTGAATGACCATTCCAAAACAAAAACAGGTGGATAAATCAAGATACCATCACACAGAGTATCTTCGTTGATAATAACATCAATACTGGTGATCACAAAGCAGACGAAGTTACGGAATTCTGCTACTTTGGAAGCAAAATAACCCCTGACGGACGAAGCAAGGAGAATATAAAAGGCAGATTAGCACGGGCAAAGATGGCATTCCTGGTCAAGGTCTCAATTCGAGAAAGAAGTTTCTGAAAATAATCTTTGGATTGCATGGTAGTGAATCATGGACAGTGAGGAAACCGGAAGAGAAGATAATCGAAGTGTTTGAGATTTGGTGCTACAGTAGAATGTTGAAAGTTAGGTAATGAAAGAAGAAGTACTCGGCACAACTAGCGAAGAAAGGAACGTATGGAAAACACTGACAAGAAGAAGGGACAAGATGATACGACATGTGTTAATACGTCAGGGAATAACCTCCATGGTATTAGAGGTTGAAATACATCCAGCCATTAATTGAGACCATGGGATAAGGTTGCCGAATAAAAGAAATTCCTGGTGGGTTGCAGCAAGCCAGTCAGGTTGATAAGGGTGTCCTTCCTAAGGGTCATCTGGCGCATTTCCTCTGGTGTTTCCGCAGATATTTGCATTTTCGTTTTCGCACCATGTGCTGGTGTCATACCAAACAAATACTTCTCATAACATGTTTCATGCGACGCCCACCGTCCACAGAATGCATCAGTTTCAAACAAAATTCTTTTCAAATCGAAATTGTAAATGCCTATTCGATAGAGCGCCGCCTGATTAGTCTAGTGCGATATTCGTTTTACCGATATGTTTTAACGGAAGCAGTAAAACATAATAAGTGGGTACTCCAGCAGCGACCGAGCAGCACGGTTCTGCATGACTGTAGCCGTCAGGGCTGGCCAGGGTGGTGCTGCCGCTGCTGTAGTGCTCGTTATCACTCGTGTTTTACTGTTCTTGTTAACACTTACCGTAAAACGAATGTCGCACTTGACTAATTTGGGACCGCTGTGTCGAACTGGCAAGTAAAATTCCACTTCAAAACTCATTTTGTTTGTAACGGGAAACATACCAATGCTTATTTATAATCGACGTTGGGCGTCGCATGAAAGATGTAATGAGCAGCCTTTGCTTGGGCTGACTCCACCTACACGGTGCGAAAACAAAACTGCATATATCTGCCGAAACACCAGAGAAAATACCCTTGACCACTCTCAGGAGAGAGACACCCAGTATATGCAAACAAAATAAAAAAAGATAAAAATGAAAAACTGGAATCTGTTGTGTGTTAGGGGGTTCACTTCTTGACACCGTTCTGTTGGACGCCAGATCCGTTTGGTGAACACAACACAAACTGGGTGGGTGCGCTCACCTGGTAGTGGCTGGAGGCCGTGCAGGAGAGCGGCCCCAGCTGGTGGTGCGCCGAGACGTCGTGTGACGTCACGATGTGTCCGTCTCCGAGGCCCAGTCCACCTGCAGCGTAGCCGCCGCCCCCGAAGCCGCCAGTGGTGAGGGCGCTGCCCGCGAGGCCGCCGGCCGGCAGGCCGCCGCCCCCGTGCCCTCCGCCCCCGAGCAGGGCGGCAGCGGCTGAGTCCTGCACCAGCACCACGTTGTCTGCCAGTCCGCCGCCGCTGCCGTACATGTCTGCGTTTCCGTAGCCGTTGCCTCCCGCACCACCTGCGATACTGTGTCCAGTGGCCGAGACAGCAGAAATACCTGCACTCCCGAAAGCATCCGCCACAGCTCCTCCTGCGCCATAGCCCCCACCACCAGACGCGCCAATACTAAACCCTATTCCGTTACCGCCAGCAACTCCTCCACTGCCGTATGTGTCCGCCACAGTGCCTCCTCCACTGTATCCTCCACCTGCTCCAGACGTGATGCCGAATCCGCTATCAATGCTGTGACCACCACCACCAACACCAACACTACCACCTCCTCCATTTCCGTACATATCAGACGAGCCTCCAGACGCTCCTCCCACATCCTGCGCGAGCACCTGGTAACTGGAAGGATCGATGTTGCCCTCACCCCCTACGCCACCTTTCAGCACTATGTCCACCAACCCTGCAACAGCGGGATCTACTGCGTTCAAATCACTGTACCCGCCGCTACTACCACCGACATTGTTGTGACCGTCAACGGAACCAGAGTCGATCGACAGTCCGAGCTGGCCACCGTAAGCGGCGTCTCCTCCACCCAAGTCTTTCAAAATCTGACCATCGTAGTTGCCTTGCAATCCCACACTGTTGAACTCTTCATTCAGAGCCGTATCTTTGAGTCCTCCGTCACTGTATCCACCACCCCCTCCACCACTGAAGTACGAGTCTTGCTGAAAACCGCCGCCGCCGTTGCCTAAACCGTCTTTAATTAGTGAGAGATCGCCCAAAGTGTTCCCGAAATCTAACTGACCACTCCCAAACCCGTCTTTGAACCCGTAGCCAGTATACGAGTCTTTGATGTGTGTGTCCTTGAAATGTAGTCCGCCCCCAAAGCCATCTTTGAAACCGACGCCGTTGAACTTGTGGCCACCTGCGAACCCGTCCTTGAATCCAGGTCCTCCGAATCCGTAGCCCCCGCCACCGCCGCCTCCACCACCGCCACCGCCTGCGCCTTTAAAGTGCAAGTCCTTGAACACGACGTGGCCGTGCGGCTCCTTGTGATAACCGTCCTTGAAGTGGCCGCCCCCTTCCTTGTAGTGGCCACCTTTGTAAGAGTCCTTGATGACGTTACCATAGCTGTCCCTTAGCACGTGGCCGGCACCAGCGACATCGTTGAAGGAGGCGGACAGCGGTAGCGGGGGTGGTCTCTTGTGTGGGGGCGGATGATGGTGATGGATGTGCTCGCCCGGAGGAGGCCTTCTCAGCGGGATGAAGGGCGGTCGCCTCAGCCTGCTGGGGAAGTTATATAAATTAAAATTTCAGTTTTGTAGGAATACCACCGGCGAGTTTCAACGGTGAGTCATTTTCAAGTACATATGTTAAGCTTCCAGCTTAGAATGTGATATGAAACTGGAATCTTGAGATATGTGTTTGAGAATGACACATGGTTGACACTGGCCAATTGCACGGATAATACGAATACAGCTTGCTTGGACCATGTTTTCAATCTCATAATATACCGGGTGATGAAAAAGTCAGTATTAATTTGAAAACTGAATAAATCACGGAATAATGTAGATAGAGAGGTAGAAATTGACACACATGCTTGGAATGACATGGGGTTTTATTAGAACCAAAAAAATACAAAAATTAAAAAATGTCCGACAGATGGCGCTTCATATGATCAGAATAGCAATAATTAGCATAACAAAGTAAGACAAAGCAAAGATGATGTTCTTTACAGGAAATGCTCAATATGTCCACCATCATTCCTCAACAATAGCTGTAGTCGAGGAATAATGTTGTGAGCAGCACTGTAAAGCATGTCTGGAGTTATGGCGGGGCGTTGGCGTCGGATGCCGTCCTTCAGCATCCCTAGAGATGTCGGTCGATCACGATACACTTGCGACTTCAGGTAACCCCAAAGCCAATAATCGCATGGACTGAGGTCTGGGGTGGGGACCTGGGAGGCCAAGCATGACGAAAATGGCGGCTGAGCACACGATCACCACCAAACGATGCGCGCAAGAGAACTTTCACGCCTCTAGCAATATGGGGTGGAGCGCCATCCTGCATAAACATCGTACGTTCCAGCAGGTGTTTATCAGCCAGGCTGGGGATGATGCGATTCTGTAACATATCGGCGTACCTCTCACCCATCACAGTAGCAGTTACTGACGTTTTGCTGTCCAGCGCCATCTGTCGGACATTTTGTGAACTTCGATTTTTTTTTTTTTTTTTCGTTCTAGTAAAACCCCATGTCATTCCAAGCATGTGTGTCAATTTTTACCTCTCTATCTACATTATTCCGTATTTTATTAAGTTTTCAAATTTATACTGACTTTTTAATCACACGGTAAATTACACTGCGTCCATATTAATAAGCATGCATACATTTAACTATTTTTTGGAACAGCAACTCAGTCTCGCAGCCTGGCGGTAGTTCCTGTCTGTTAAGTTTTCTGACGCCGTTAATTGAATCTCGTATTTTTTAAGCCCTGTTGTGTATACTCTTGCTTTTTCTTAGGTTCTACCTAGTTCTTTGTTCCTCTTAAGCACCTTACGTATGGTTTCAGTATCATATTGTTCAGTCATATTATGGGCACAATATAGCGTCATTGTTCTTATACGTTCTTATATGTTCATTCGACGTCTGCTTTCTGTGCTTTCTTTCTAACAACTTCTGTTAAGTTACTCTTGATGACCTTCGTCAATTACGCTTGCATTTATGGCTCTGCACTTCTCTTTGGCACATGTTCTGGTGATGGGATGTACCCGAAACGCGTCAATAACTCAGAATTTTTTAACAGCAAGGGACTAGTTATTCTAGCAACTTCATGGCACAGTTTAACTACACTTGCTTGACAGTTGCTAAGGGACAGAGACATTGTAGGCCAGGAGCATTCATAGGCAATGGTGGGCGATGTGAAACACAGTACTTAAAGAATAGAGATGGACTGGTATAACTATAGCGAAAAATGGTACAAATTTCACCACACGTGAAAGCAGGGTAACAGACATAAGAGATATCATGCTTGACCCAAGTCAGAGTCCCAACACAGATGTCAATATCAGACTTTCAGTACAGAATATGCCCTCCTTGGGCACAAATGCACATTTCGCGCCTGTTATTCTTGCTGGATACCAAACTGTCAATTAGTCCTTGGGGGATATTGTTCCACCCCTCTCTCAAGGCGGTTTCCAGTTCTTCCACGGTTTGGGAGGAGGGTTTCGCCAAGATACACATCTGCCAAGTGCATTCAGGTATGCTCTAGAGGGATTAGGTCTGGGGAGTACGCAGGCCATTCCATACATTCAGTGTCACTGGAGGGAAAGAGGGGACAGGAAAAACATGGCTAAATTACAGACCACTCATTCGTGCCTATAACATAACCTCTAGGCTGAACTGATGACGTTCATGAACATTTTTTCGTGCATATCCGACACATGTCCGACACCTCAGGGGTCTAGTGTGGGCGGGAATTGTCGTCCATAAACAGAATTTCGGTATCTACCACATCCCTAAAGAGGCGGATATGAACGAGAATAATGTCCCCGCAACACCGCTATGCTGTAACGTGACCCCGCAGAAAGATATGGAGCGATACTCGGTCATTATGCAGCATGCATGCTTATACCATAGCGTCTAGGCTACGCTGTTGAGTCCATGAATATTCTGTGGTGCATAACGTGTTTCTTTCTCCACACTAACTGGAGGCCAAAGTCACTTTCCACAGCGCAGCGGGGTACGTCGGAGAATATTACTCTAGACCACTGTTCTTGACCCTACCGAAGATGCACCCTACAACGCTTCCTCGACGATGGCGTGGTTCAAGTGGGATGCATTTAACACACTTCCGAGTGTACAAACGAGCCTGAGTGAGCGAAATTGTTCTGACAGAGAACTTGTATCGGTAGCGGTTGCAGTCTGCAGTGATCTGCCTAGGTGTGAGATGTCTGTTCCTTTTCGCCACTAAGGGTACGAATAGTTCCTCTTTCGGTATGCGGTCCGTCTATGACCGCTGGCATGCTTCCACATAGTATTTCACATTCAGCCTTTTTTAATCGCGAGATGACCCTTCTGGGAACATGCTTCACTGTTTCCATAGTAGTGACACTGACCGGTTGCGAGCCATTCAACTGCTCGTCGAAGACCGTAAGCACTCAACTGAAGTCTTGCAGACATATTGCCGTGTCACACAGAATGACGCACTTGTCAAACACCGTACTGCATGAACTGTCGATTTCATAAAGAACGTACACAGGCCTTGCTGCAATAACGACTTTCCACCCTCTATCTTTCGTTTTACTATCATTGCTCGGGTGTTCGGTAGCAGTTTTCGCCTGTTCTGTGGCAGTCGGCAGCTGTTCCTTTGTCAGCGTTAATTGTTCCTTAGCAATTATCTAGCAATGTATATTACTCACAGCTGAGTACACAGAGCAACAAAAGTTACACTACTGGCCTTTAAAATTGCTACACCACGAAGATGACGGGCTACAGACGCCAAATTTAACCGACAGAAAGAAGAGGTTGTGATATGCAAATGATTGGCTTTTCAGAGTATTCACACGTGCTGACATAAGGAAAGTTTCCAACCGATTTCTTATATACAAACAGCAGTTGACCGGCGTTTCCTGGTGAAACGTTGTTGTAATGCCTCGTGTAAGGAGGAGAAATGCGTACCATCACGTTACCGACTTTGATAAAGGTCGGATTGTAGCCTATCGCGATTGCGGTTTATCGTATCGCGACATTGCTGCTCGCGTTGACCGAAATCCATTGACTGTTAGCAGAATATGGAATCGGTGGGTTCATGAGGGTAATACGGAACGCCGTGCTGGATCCCAACGGCCTCGTATCACTAGCAGTCGAGATGACAGGCATCTTATCCGCATGGCTATAGCGGATCGTGCAGCCACGACTCGATCCCTGAGTCAACAGATGGGGACGTCTGCAAGACAACAACCATCCGCACGAACAGTTCGACGACGTTTGCAGCAGCGTGGACTATCAGCTCGGAGACCATGGCTGCGGTTTCCCTCGACGCTGCATCACAGACAGGAGCGCTGTGATGATGTACTCAACGACGAACCTGGATGCACGAATGGCAAAACGTCATTTTTTCGGAAGAATCCAGGTTCTGTTTAGAGCATCATGATGCTCGCATCCGTGTTTGGCGACATCGCGGTGAACGCACATCGGAAGCGTGTGATCGTCGTCGCCATACTGGCGTATCACCCGGCGTGATGGTATGGGGTGCCATTGGTTACACGTCACTTTGAACAGTGGACGTAACATTTCAGATGTGTTACGACCCGTGGCTCTACCCTTCATTCGACCCCTACGAAACCCTACATTGTAGCAGGATAATGCACGACCGCATGTTGCAGGTCCTGTACGGGCCTCACTGGATAGAGAAAATGTTCGACTGCTGCCCTGGCCAGCACATTCTCCAGATCTCTCACTAATTGAAAACGTCTGGTAATGGTGGCCCAGCAACTGGCCCGTCACAATACGCCAGTCACTACTCTTGATGAGCTGTGGTATCGTGTTGAAGCTGCATTGGGCAGCTGTACCTGTACACGCCATCCAGCTCTGTTTGACTCAATGCCCAGGCGTATCAAGGCCGTTATTACGACCAGAGGTGGTTGTTCTGGGTAGTAATTTCTCAGGATCTATGCACCCAAATTGCGTGAAAATGGAATCACATGTCAGTTCTAGCATAATATATTTGTCCAGTGAATACCCGTTTATCATCTGCATTTCTTCTTGGTGTAGCAATTTTAATGCCCAGAAGTGTCTAAGTGTTTCGTCATCTTACGTTGAGAAAGTCCACAAGGCGGATTTGTGTGATACTGGTGCAATACTGAATGGGGCCACAGATTACTTTCTGTCGGCCCCAAGAATAGGTAAGGCCACTGGGTGCGTACTCCATCCTCCACATCCGTGTACTCACCTGCCACTGAATTTTCCGGGCCGTGGGCCAGGCCTGAAGGGCGGCGGTCGGTGCACGTGGTGCTGCGGCGGCGGCAGAGACAGCAGCGGTGGCGGGGGCGGCAGGGGCGGCGTAAACAGCAGACTCGCTTCGTCGCCCAGCGCCGGTAGGTGCACGTGGGGGGCGGCGGGCACGGGCAGCTCCACGTGCGTCGACAAGTGCTCCTCCAGCGGCTTGCTGCTCACGATGGGCTTCCATTCACCTGCAAACAGCGCACGGAAACTCCGTCACAGGCGAGGAAGACTCTCGTATTGCACATAGTGAACGTAAACAAGTTTTATAGCAGCCACTGCTGCACACATGTTGTCTCGTTCTGCGTTAATTATGCATATTGTCTAGAGAAGAAAGTTAAGCTCACGGAAGACATGGTCGAATGTGAATGTACCTTCGTTCACATGCACATCGGCGTGTATTCAAATGATTACAGTTCCACTTCTCCGTTATAAATAGAACGACTACAATAGCTCATTAGTGTTTTTCATGTTTAGTTTCGTTACCAGACCTACTACTGTGAACAGCATCAGGTGCAGAGCGACAACTATGAAGGAAACAGAGGTGCCGTGTACTCATTTGAGTCAGTATTATTAGCATCCAACAGAGTTTGAAAGTTGTCTTATGGGGGGCTCAGTTAAGCGGGCTGGTCGAATTGTGCAGGGATATTCGGATGTGACAATGGCCCATTGTTGTAGTGCACGGGAAAGTAAGAGTGGCTGCTTTTTCCAAGATCACTGTATTGTTCAACAGGCTCATCGTAGCACCTTCACGTCTTCTCCTGCCTTCAAGAACAAGTGATGTACTTTCTGCAACATTTTGCGTAATTCTGGGCCATTGGTCGGATATTAGAACATCCGGACTAGGAAATTGTCGTCCCATGAAGAGGCCGCCGCTAACACCGCCATAGAAACGGCTGCGTTTGGAGCGGTACCATGACCGGGAAATATGCACTGCTGATGAAGGGCGTTGCATTGTGTTCAGAAATGAATCACAGTTTTGCACTATCCTGAACGACCATCGCCAGCGAGTATGACAGTGATCTCTGGAGAGCTCACATTCTTCAAATGTTTTGCAGAGACAAAGCAGTGGCTAACCGTCAGGTATGACTTCAGTTGGTTGGTTGGTTGAGAAGGGAACCAAACAGCGAGGTCATCTGTCCCGTCGGATTAGGGAAGGATGGATAAAGATGTCGGCCGTGCCCTTTCAAAAGAACCATTCCGGCATTTGCCTGAAGCGTTTTAGGGAAATAAAGATGGCTGGACGCGGCTTTGAACCGTCGTTCTCCCGAATGCGAGTCCAGTGTGCTAACCATTGTGCCACCTCGCTCGATGTGACTTCAGATCACGGCTGGCAGCGACAGAGGTAACCTTGACGCTACAACCGTACGTCACGGACATCATGTGTCCTAATGTGTTACCTTCCATGCGACAGTATAGTGGCGCCATTTTTCAGTAGGGCAATGCTTGTCCACACATGGAACTTGCCTGTGCCAACTGTCTGCTTGATTCTGAGATATTTCCACAGCTATCAAGATCTCCATACTTGTCCCCGATAGGTATACACTTGCTCGGACGTTAACTCCGTCCCATTGCCAGTGCCCAGTGCATCATTTGCGCATACGGATTATTCTGAAAATATTTTACAAATTCGCACTTTCTGCGACAATTATGTCTCTGCTTTCACAGTTATGCTCCCATAGAATCTGTATTACATTGCTATTGTAGGACTCCTTGCTGCCTATTACCTCAAGGTAACACAATTTGCAAGACTTTCTGCAAACGTGAAATTGATGTCATACGCAGTATCAACAACCGCAGGAATCGTAATCGACTTTCTAACATGGAAGAATTATGAATGTTGTTATTCCTTATTTCACTCGCAACAATTGAAGCTGTCCTCTTGGGTTACTGCCTAATCACACACTCGGAAATGGCCGAATATTTATTTCATACTTCGTTCTCTAATCAGAAGGAAATGTAAATAACGTTGAAAATTTAAAAACATATTTGGATTACATTCATAAAAAAAGTCCTAAAATATGTTAACAACGCTAAGATGAGAAAAAATATTTGCATATAGCAGGATGTAAACCCAGATCCTTCGACTGCATAAACCATGACATTATCCGTTACGCCAGTAATCATGTGGTATGAGATTCATGTGTTGGTTATCGTACTACCTTTTGAAGGCTTATATCAATGATGTATTACAGGCATTTAATGACACCGGTGAGATACTTGTAATAAATTTTCTGTGCGCTGTTACCATGAAACTGCATACTGCAAGTTATTATGCAAGCGTGTTTCATGCTTAATTTGTAAATTATTGACAATAACATTTCACTCTTGAGAGATCACTTTTCTATGAAAGGATTAACATCGATAAATAATTATGTGACGTTTAATTAATAACAATATAATTATAACAAATCATACACAGAACGACATGTTTCTGCAAATGTCGGATAAGCGTGCCTGAGGTCTTGCGAGAGGACCGTATGGAACACTAAAGACAGTCGATAGCAGTTCCTCCAAAATTACGTCACGTTTTCAGAAAGTCTTTTGAAACGAGTGTTACCCACTATCTCCACTCGCTGATTCGTTACCTTAATAAACTAAAATGTAACATGATACAAACACTCATTCCCCGAGCCGGCCGAAGTGGCCGAGCGGTTCTAGGCGCTACAGCCTGGAACCGCGCGACCGCTACAGTCGCAGGTTCGAATCCTGTCTCGGGCATGGATGTGTGTGATGTCCTTAGGTTAGTTAGGTTTAAGTAGTTCTAAGTTCTAAGGGACTGATGACCACAGATGTTAAGTCCCATAGTGCTTAGAGGCCTTTCAACCATTTCTTTTTTTCATTCCCCGAACGGGCACTCTGCTCTTGCTCTGCTGAAGACCATTCTGCTTATGGTCACTCGCTTACTGTCGTTTTCTGATTGCGCATTCTGATTATGCAAGTACACAACAAAAAAGTTATCAAATGTATTCATTCTTTTTGAATATACAGAAACAAAACCTTGACATATAAAAATAGTAATAATATTAAATGCAAAGTCATTTAAAGAGCCTTCAGCTCTGCTGGAAAGGTAATATTATAGTGTACATGAAATGTATGCCCAGTTTCGAATATGGACAACCATCAGCTGTATAATGGAAAGACAACAATGAAATTTTCTATCGGACCGGGTCTCGAACCCGAATTTCCCACTTATCGCGAGCGATCGCCCTACCATTTGGCTACTCGAGCACAAATCACGACTAGACCAAACATCAATATGTCTTCAAGCATGTATCTACGACCTGTATTCGTTCGTCTATTGTATATATTCCCCATAGAGGGGAGACATTTTACTTGAAAGTCGCTTACCCGGTGTCAGCGGATTGATAGCATATGTCATGCCTGTGTTATTCCGAATTACGAGGCAATGTTCCTTTGGACTTTCATCTGAAATGTCCTCCCCTCTATGGGAATCACATAATGTATGTATTTAGTACAGGTCAGCGATAACCTCGCCGTTCAGCGGTCGTGAGCACCAAACGACTACGCGTTTTGACACAGGAACGGCGTCATATGGAAGTTTGGGCCTGGCCGTGATTCGTGCACGGACAGCCAAACAACTGGGGCAACCGCTCGGCTAAAGCGGGAAAACCGTGTTCGAGCCTCAGTCCCCCACAAATTTTCGTTACAGTCATGGCTGTTGATGGTTGTACATATTCGTAACTGCGAATATATGTCATGTATTTCATAACGGCTATACGTTTAGACCACCTACGTAATCGGACATTAAAAGACATTGCCGAGCCGGCCGAGGTGGTCGAGCGGTTCTAGGCGCTACAGTCTGGAACTGCGCGACCGCTACGGTCGCAGGTTCGAATCCTGCCTCGAGCATGGATGTATGTGATGTCCTTAGGGTAGTTAGGTTTAAGTAGTTCTAAGTTCTAGGGGACTGATGACCTTAGAAGTTAAGTTCCATAGTGCTCAGAGCCATTTGAACTATTTGACATTGTCGAATCATTAAAGTAATAAGTGGTTCTTGATCATACTTAGTAATATATATCAGAGCAGTTTTCCTACTCTTACAAAACTGAACATCAAATACACCTACAGTAAGTCCAAGTAACCACTCCAATTTCATCCTCATATCAGACAACAAATATATATTTGAAGTCTTATAATAAGCATGAATATGAGTTTTATCACGTGAAGCAAATTTCTCCTCACAAACGTCTGTTAACAAATCCTGCCCAAATACAACTTTACCGCCAACAGACTCAGAATCAACTTTAACTAGAAAAGATGTACTCCCCTTTTTATACCGACTGCTGTCCGGAGACGTTAACAGACATTGACGTTCTCGAGTATTGTGTTTGTGAGGAGAAATTTGCTTCGGGTGAGAAAACTCATATTCATGCTTATTTTGAGACTTCAAATATGTATTTGCTGTCTGATATGAGGACATATATATCGTATAAATGTTAGGGGTGAGAGACTAACTTTGGATAACAGTGCTAACAAGAAGTTTTTTGAAGAACAGGTGCCTGTTCTTTCGCACATAATAGCGTGTCTGAAGGAACATTGCAATGGTTCAAATGGTTCAAATGGCTCTGAGCACTATGGGACTTAACTTCTGAGGTGATTAGTCCCCTAGAACTACTTAAATCTAACTAACCTAAGGACATCACACACATCCATGCCCGAGGCAGCATTCGAACCTGCGACCGGAGCGGTCACGCGGTTACAGACTGTAGCGCCTAGAGCCGGTCGGCCATCTCGGCCGGCAACATTGCAATGTAATTCAGAATAAGACAGGCATTACGCCATCGTATAATATTACAGTGTGTCGTGCATCGTACTCTTATCTGATGTGCCAACTGTCTCGCGTTCCAGGGGTGATTTTGCGCGATAGATCGTACTCATGTGGAACGAGTCATTTGACATTCACATCGCAAATTAATTTGTACATATGGTTACATTCTAAATATTTGTAAGCTTGCTTATTTTCAGAAAGAAAATATGTTTGCAGACGTTGTGAGTTAGTAAGCCTTGCCCACCAATTTTTACACATTACAGGAACAGAAATTCTTCTAAGGTATAGAGGGAGTTCTCATGGATAAACTTCCTCAGTTTGTCTTCAAATTTTAGTTTTCTGTCTGTTACACATTTTTATCATTGAGAAAGTGATCAAAAATTTTTGTGCAATCAAATCTGGATATACGATTATGCTGCGACACCATATTAAACTTGCAACTTTCTTTACGAGATCGACAACCAAGATTACATTTATTGTTATGAGTATTCAGATCCTACAAATACGTTTAACACCAGAGCAGACGGCCAACGTGGCGGCGCATTCTAACATCAACGACTAGTTACAATAGTTGTGGATCAACTTGCCTAACGAGAGCATACAGCGGCTTTATGCACGCTTCCCACTCCAATCAGTGCGTATATCCAGCTCAGAGAGGGACCAACGTCATACTCACAAGTGAGCTCATCTGTGAAATTAAATTGGACTAGACGCGCAAGCACTGAAATAACATCACACACCCTTTCGACCCTTCCCATACTACACTGTCTGTTACTGTGTACACGGCGATTGTGGGTGCGGGAGTTCTCTGCAAATACTGCCCTGCTTCATAGGTGCCCCGACGTCATTGCTGGCGTGGTTGTGCGTTGATCGGAATGCCATCTTCCGTGCATAACACGATCGTAACGACGTCAGTTGTATGATTATATCGTGCATCACACACAGGACGGGGAAATAGCAATTTGTTGCTTTAATTTTGAACACCATTGTACTAGTCTTTCGTATAAAGGTTATTTGTCTTAATAATCTGGATTACAGAAATAAGTAACTCTGTAAGCAAACAATGATGTAGATTATTAAGATAAATATTCTTTGTACAAAAGTATATCATATTACGTGGGCGACCTAACTAATCTCTGTTCACTGTGTCTAAAAATATCTTTGTGGCTGTTTCGATTTCCTACGTTTGCTGTTATCAGTGTTTACTGTGCACAAAATTGTGTGTGAAGTTTAATATGAGTGAGTTTCTGTACAAGTGGACCAAAAGAGAAGTGTAGTATTTCTTTCCAAATTCGCCTTTTACTCTGCATAAAGGTCGATCATTAATTTAAAATTTCACGTGTTTTTCAAATAATACAGTAAGATCACAGAACAATGCAGCACGCAGTACATCCGAAACAGCGCTAATAAATGGTGTAGCAAATGGAAATCCCGAAAGATGTAGTAGAAAATATAAATAAATAGAACACCGTGACTGGCAGCAGAAAACGTTATTTTATAAACAAATCACAATCTCAAAACTGTTACTGAACTGAAGCATAAATGATCATCAACAAAATGTAAACTATGCTGAGATGTTAAACCTTACTTCCAGTGACTTTCAGTGGTTTAGTTTACAGTGATATATAAAATGTAAACTTTACCTTTTAATATCTATTTTATGACGTGAGTCATTGCTGGAGGTAGTAATTTCATCTGAACAAAACAGGTGGCTCACTCTACAAAGTTTTTCCGACAGCTCTTTCATCAGCAGTTCTTTAACTAAAAGTGTACTGTGACATCAAATGGAGTTCTTATTTTACTAAAAGCGTAGTGTTTCGTGACACTCGAATCTTCCTAGTTAATTAAGGTCTCATGATGGACTGATGGTCCATTTAAGAGACATGTGGGACTACAACGCCATGAATTCGCTTTCCAGAGTACTCATAATATGAAATTTATCAGTAACCCTGAAGCCCAGATTCTTTAAAAAATCGACCTCCTATTTATAAAATAGCTTCAAACATCAATTTGCTTTACAAATGAGTTAACGCTTTAAATATTTGAGTTAAGACGACGGAAGACGCAAAACCCTAGTTATGTTGATTTTATTTGTTTTGGATTATTCACTGTAACCTAATGAAACTGGTTAGAAAAGGTTTAAAATTATGTTTCAAGTTTGTTGGAACTCCCTAAGTGCTCTCATTCTCAAATGTTTGTCGAACATAGCTTGGGTAAATTGGGTGATGTGAGTTAAACTGCATCAAGACATACATACAGTTTCTAGCTTTAATATTTGTATTATTGTGTTACAATTTTACTGTGGCATTAGTAGTAGTAGTAACTGTCTTCAGTCCTGAGACTGGTTTGATGCAGCTCTCCATGCTACTCTATCCTGTGCAAGCTTCTTCATCTCCCAGTACCTACTGCAACCTACATCCTTTTGAATCTGCTTGGTGTATTCATGTCTTGGTCTCCCTCTACGATTTTTACCCTCCACGCTGCCCTCCAATGCTAAGTTTGTGATCCCTTGATGCCTCAGAACATGTCCTACCTACCGGTCCCTTCTTCTTGTCAAGTTGTGCCACAAACTCCTCTTCTCCCCAATTCTGTTCAATACCTCCTCATTAGTTATGTGATCTACCCATCTAATCTTCAGCATTCTTCTGCAGCACCACATTTCGAAAGCTTCTATTCTCTTCTTGCCCAAACTATTTATCGTCCATGTTTCACTTCCATACATGGCTACACTCCATACAAATACTTTCGGGAACGACTTCCTGACACTTAAATCTATACTCGATGTTAACAAATTTCTCTTCTTCAGAAACGCTTTCCTTCCCATTGCCAGTCTACTTTTATATCCTCTCTACTTCGACCAGCATCAGTTATTTTGCTCCCCAAATAGCAAAACTCCTTTACTACTTTACGAGTCTCATTTCCTAATCTAAATCCCTCAGCATCACCCGACTTAATTCGACTACATTCCATTATCCTCGTTTTGCTTTTGTTGATGTTCATCTTATATCCTCCTTTCAAGACACTGTCCATTCCGTTCAACTGCTCTTCCAAGTCCTTTGCTGTCTCTGACAGAATTACAATGTCATCGGCGAACCTCAACGTTTTTATTTCTTCTCCATGGACTTTAATACCTACTCCGAATTTTTCTTTTGTTTCCTTTACTGCTTGCTCAATATACAGATTGAATAACATCGGGGAGAGGCTACAATCCTGTCTCACTCAATCCCAACCAGTGCTTCCCTTTCATGCCCCTCGAGTCTTATAACTGCCATCTGGTTTCTGTACAAATTGTAAATAGCCTTTCGCTCCCTGTATATTACCCCTGCCACCTTTAGAATTTGAAAGAGAGTATTCCAGTCAACATTGTCAAAAGCTTTCTGTAAGCCTACAAATGCTAGAAATGTAGGTTTGCCTTTCCTTAATCTATTTTCTGAGATAAGTCGTAGGGTCAGTATTGCCTCACGTGTTCCAATATTTCTGCGGATGAGTATATTATGACAACATTTTAAATTTTTAAATTCGGCCAATAATTATATGAAACATTAAAAATAATTTTTATATATATTTGGTGTCTGTTTTTTCTGACATATCCGATGCAACAGACACCATTTTGATCGTGCAGCCACTACGCATCACGACACAAAGGAATTAAAGGCAGGTGAGGATTCGAACCTCCGCCGGGACCAGAGGCATATTACGTACAGCGTATTTTTATAGAAGTAATGCAAATTATGAGACATTTACATTCAATTTTTTCTTGAAATTACCCCAGACGTTCCCTACTTATGCTTCTATGTCATTCCCTTTTCGCCCAAGTGAGCCAGTAGGTGGTCCTTATCCCCAAGGGCTTCTATCCAGATATTAAGTAACATTCTAAGCAGATTTGGTTCACGTCGATCGAGTGGTTTAGGAGAGATGTGGAACGAACACACGTACAATTAACTTTATTCACTACCGAAAAAAGTATTAGTACACCCTTTTAGACGTTTCCAATACATTCAAGATTTATTGATGGATCAGTGCATATCAAGTAAATGAAATGATTACATTTACATATCAGTAGCACAAGCGGTTCTGAGGTACCAATTATCGACCCAAGCAGAAACACTCATATTAGTACTGGTATAGTTTCCACGGACGATAATTCAGGCCCTTACTCTGGAATCCAGTCGGTCGTACAGATGGCGATTACTGTCCTGGGAAACGTTATGTCACGCTTGCTCGACCGGTTCACGTAGTTCTGTAAGAGTTGTTGGCTGACGAGTCCCAAGAGTCAGTTCTCTCCCGATCATCTCTCACAAGTGCTTGATTGGAGACAAGTTTGGAGATTGTACTCGCCAGGGAAGTTTCTGCACGTCATGCAGAACACGTTGGGCAACGGCCTTGCCGCAGTGGATACACCGTCTCCCGTCAGATCACAGAAGTTAAGCGCTGTTGGGCGTGGCCGGCACTTGGATGGGTGACCATCCGCGCCGCCATGCGCTGTTGCCATTTTTCGGGGTGCATTCAGCCTCGTGATGCCAATTGAGGTGCTTCTCGACCGAATAGTAGCCGCTCCGTCAAAGAAAACCATCGTAACACCGGGAGAGCGGTGTGCTGACCTCACGCCCCTCCTATCCGCATGCTCAGCTGAGGATGACAAGGCGGTCAGATGGTCCCGATGGGCCCCTTGTCGCCTGATGACGGAGTGCATGCAGAATACGTTGAGTTTCACTTGCAGTGTGGGGGAGAAAATTATCCTGTTGTAAAAACACATCACTTTCCTGTTGCAAGAACGGCGAAATAACGTGTCTAACAACATTCTACTTGTACAGAGCGCTGGTTACCGTCCTCTCCAGAGACACCAATCGGTGAACTAGAGATATAGATTATCGCACTCCAGACCATAAGAAATGTGGTGTGGCAAATGTGTCTTGGACGAATGCACTCTACAAGACAGCGCTCACCAGGTCTACATCGCTTGCGCTAATGACCATCATCTGCGTCTAGGGAGAATCTGGTTTCATCGCTGAAGACCATATCATATGCCAAGTAATTCTCTGACGGCACCGGTCGAACTGTGCACGTTCGATGCTTTGGCGAGAGTGGAAGATGGGCTTGAGGTGTGCGTGCCAGTAGTCTCACTGCTGATAACCAGTTCGCAACAGTTCGCGTTGACACGTCTGGGCTCACAAGCCCCCTTACCTGTACATTTATACTCCTATACGGTCTGCCCTTGCATACGACGATCCTGGCGGGCGTCTGTGCTGCGTAGATGTCAAGAACAATGTGAGAATGTTCACGTGACCACTAATACCACCATTGTTGCATAGCTGACGCAGCACATTTACATCCGAAAGAACTATCCAGCCACTCGGTGGGCCACAACTAACCCCTTTCAAACTACGAGCTACATAGGTCAGTTGCCTGATGAAGCACGAGTGCATCTCCGTAGCGCCGTTGCCTAATTGCTTCAACGTCTGCACTAATCTGCGCTTTCTGGTTATGAACATTCCCTGATAAAGTTTAGGTGCATATGGCGGTCTGGTAGCTGTGTGACTACGCTATCTGTTGGCGGACTATGTTGTACATCCATCATCCCCCAGGTGGCAAATGCCGTCATCGGATCAAAATTGACGTCGTCTTTCCAAGTGTATTAATTTTCTATCTATCTATCTACATTTCTACTCCGCAAACCACCCAACGGTGTGTGGCGGAGGACACTTTACGTGCCACTGTCATCACCTCCCTTTCCTGTTCCAGTCGCGTATGGTTCGCGGGAAGAACGACTGCTGGAAAGCCTCCGTGAGCGCTCGAATCTCTCTAATTTTACGTTTGTGATCTCCTCGGCAAGTTTAAGTAGGGGGAAGAAATATATTCGATACCTCATCCAGAAACGCACCCTCTCGAAACCTGGACAGCAAGCAGAGCGCCTCTCTTGCAGAGTCTGCCACTTGAGTTTGCTAAACACCTCCGTAACGCTATCACGCTTACCAAATAACCCTGTGTTGAAACGCGCTGCTCTTCTTTGGATCTTCTCTATCTCCTCTGTCAACCCGACTTGGTACGGATCCCACACTGATGAGCAGTACTCAAGTATAGGTCGAACGAGTGTTTTGTAAGCCACCTCCTTTGTTGATGGACTACATTTTCTGAGGACTCTCCCGATGAATCTAAACCTGGCACCCGCCTTACCAACAATTAATTTTATATGATCATTCCACTTCAAATCGTTCCGTACGCATACTCCCAGATGTTTTACAGAAGTAACTGCTACCAGTGTTTGTTCTGCTATCATATAATCATACAATAAAGGATCCTTCTTTCTATATATTCGCAATGCATTACATTTGTCTACGTTAAGGGTCAGTTGTCACTCCCTGCACCAACTGTCTATCCGCTGCAGATTTCCCTGCATTATGCTGCAATTTTCTAATGCTGCAACTTCTCTGTATACTACATCATCATCCGCGAAAAGCGGCAGTGTAAATACAGAGATATAGACGTATTGTGACATGAACCTACGAGTTCGCGCCGTTTAGACACACAAAAGAGAAAGTAATACCACTATTCACACTAAACCTGTTTACCTTGATCTCTCTAACAACCTAAAAAAGTAGAGACCGCGTAACAGTAGCTCCCTGTCGTTTGCTCTTATTTTCGCTTATAGCTTGCCATTATGTGATTAGATTCATCTTCGTTGTCTTATAACCGAGCGCTGAATAATTTATGATTACGCGACGCTGCAGTAACAGAGAAAGGAGGGAAACGCAGGTTTGAACAGGTGGGAGGGATCAGTCACGACCGCTGCTCGACTGTCAACACAGCCGAGACAGAATGCGCGCGGCAGCTCAGAGCAGACGAAAGCTCTGTGTAATGCCGTAACCGGGCTGTGGCGCAGTACTAACGCGTCGGCGAAATTTATCATCACGGAGACCTGAGCGTTGAACCCCTCGTTTAAAAATTAATAAGGTACCACGTTACAACAAGCCTCAGTCCTGCGGCTGTTGCTTGTAGTCTTTCCACACCTGGTGCAAGTCCAGCTTCTGTTCACATCCGTCATCTATTGTTACTCTATCGGGTATTTGGTGTCTAAACTGAAATAATTAACAACTGTGAGAACACTGTTCGAAGTCGGCCGAAGCATATTATGATCTCAGCATATCTACTACTCGTAATGTCTTCAACAGTTTCTGATGAGGCTTATGGGTTGTATGGAAGTGGTCGAAGCAATTTTTCGGTTCCTGACATTTCGTGCAGAGTTGCTCTGGACGTCTTCGGAAGTGCTCCTGGCGACCTGGCAGCACCTCCGAAGATGTCCAGCGCGGCTCTGCACGAAACATCAGGAACCGAAAAGTTTCTTCCACCATGCCGTACAGCCCGGAAGACGCATCAGCAACTATGACATCCAGTTGCGAAAGCCTTCATTGTATGATATTCGACAGTCTGTTTTGCAGTTTTTAATCTTCGCTAGGGGAAATAATATTTCCGCTCTGCTGCTCCTCCAAGTGCTGAGTCTCGGACGCTGTATAAAACTTTCCAGTCACCTGTCCATAGTTTTACGTCACCTCATTTTTCTTGTGATTATCTGTTCTCTTAATTTTTAAAATTCGTTTGTTATAAGCAAGCAGTCCATAGCCATCAAGATTTTTTCCTTACTCTTCCTTCCTTACTAGAACAGATATCTCGACAGCAGAATCCAGAATTTAAACCTGTTTTCCTAACACTATCACTGCTGTTTATATATTTTCTATAACATTCTCCATCGCTTCTTCCACATACAAATTAAATAATCGAGACGATGAGTCACACTACTGACTCACGTCGATCATAAATAGGAACTTATTGATTTTCAAGTCTCTTTTGAAATTTAATTTTCGACTGAAAATATTAAGACGCACTAATTCAACACTTGAGGAAGCCATCGAAGTTACTGTCATCCGTAGAAACAATTTCACCAATATTTATTTGCTTCCGCTGAACTATACCATCCCAGCAGCAAAAAATAAGTACTGGTCCAAATGCATTTCGATTAACATTCTCGAGAAATTTCTCTTGGTAGTAAGACAGATACTCATTCTCTCCGTCCAAAAAGGCCTCGGAAGGCCCAACTGTACCGACCGACCGCAGTGTCATCCTCACTCTTAGGTGTCACTGGATGCGGGTATGGAGGAGCGTGTCGTCAGTACATCGCTCTTCCAACCGTTGTCAGTTTTCGTGACTGGAGCCACTACTTCTCAATCAAGCAGCTCCGCAGCTGACCTCACAAGGGCTGAGTGCGCCCCGCTTGCCAACAGGACACGACAGAGCCCGACAGTCACGTTGTGCTGGCCGAGCCCGACAGCACGTAAGTTCGGTGATCTGACGGCAAGGCTGTTGGTACTAAGACAAGTAGTAGAAATGTAAAATCCCGTTTTTAATCGCTTAGCTATGATTCTTCTTGCCCCAATTCCAATGTATTCTGATCTGCCCTAATAGAACTCGCAATTCTACAAGAAAAAGAAGCAGAAAGCATTATCCTCCTCAATTACAGAGTAAAACGTCAGTAGGCAAGTTCGTTTGAAATCGTTTTGCTCAAAAAGTGCTCCTCCTCATTCGTCCACGTACTAAAGACTCTCGGACTACATCATCTTACTCCATTAAAATTTCTCTTCCGAATTCCACTCAGGACCCGGTAATCATTCTGCACCTCTGTTTCTGTCCGTCATATTCTTGAAAGGCATCTTCTTCTTCCCCCTACCGCCCGTTCCAGCGCCTCAATCTCCGGCAGGGAACGCTGTTTAATGACTTGTTGGACTTCTGTTTTCTGGTAACATCCTTACTTGTGCTACGCAAAACGTATTGGTGACTTTTTGCATCTAGCGCCAGTGTAACGCTCCTCTATTTCGCGTTTCTCTTCTCTAACTAGCTTTCAGATCCACACACTGCAATTGAGAAGATAATGGTATTAACAGGTATCCTAATAGATAGAATAGGTACGAATCTTTTGACGTAAAAGCATCTCACTCGAAGGTAAGCATCTCCTAAACATTGTCATAGCGAGTATTTCCCTAATCTCTACTATTTCTACGAAATTATAAGTTGCACTTAGTCTCGTATCTTAAGGGCTCAGCTGAGTGTCCCCATGATTGCTTGCTGCGAAATGATGACACATAGCTGTCTCGCAGTTCATGGTTGCTCCTCCACCAGCATTCAGGTGCAGCCCGACACAAACAGATAAGCTGTATCAGCGACACGGGATTTTGAGACTTCGGAGAAGTTCAGGAGCGATCTGAACATGGGTTATATTCAGTCGGTAATCGTCATTTCACATTCATAAACTTTCGCGCAGCTTATCAGAGACCTGCTCGGATAAAGATGGTGTCAGGGATTTGGTATAATATCGCGGACAGAATCGCGTAACCAATCATGCAGCTTGTCTCAGACTGAAATTCCCGTGGTTGTCATTCAAATCCAGTACATTTTTGTCTACTTCCCCCTTTTAGTCCGGTCTTGCACCCTTGTTGAACATAAAGCAATTGTATCAGTGTTTGTCTTTCGTACAAACACATCGTTATCCAATTATATTTCATGGTGTCAGATTATTGTAACCTGTTACCCTCATGTGAATTAAAGTAATAAAAGCAATGTTTAAACTGGATCTTGAGTTCAATTTTAGTTCTTAGAAATTTTACTCCACATCATGTTAGGTACTGTACATGAAGAGACCGACATCATAACCCAACTACTTGAGGGTATCTTTAAGCAATTAATCTGCATTAAAATTGTGGTGCCACCGCCAGACATCACACTTGCTAGGTGGTAGCCTTTAAATCGGCCACGGTCCGTTAGTATACGTCGGACCCGCGTGTCGCCACTATCAGTGATTGCAGACCGAGCGCCGCCACACGGCAGGTCTAGAGAGACTTCCTAGCACTCGCCCCAGTTGTACAACCGACTTTGCTAGCGATGGTTCACTGACAAAATACGCTCTCATTTGCCGAGACGATAGTCTAACATAGCCTTCAGCTACGTCATTTGCTACGACCTAGCAAGGCGCCATTATCAGTTACTATTGATATTGAATCATGTACCGTCAAGACCGACGTTCACCATTAGTGGAGTAAAGTTAAGTATTCCACCAGCTACGTCCTTTTTTCTAAATTCTAATTTCCTTGTCCTGTTCCAGACCTCACGTCAGCCTACGTGAGCTAAAACTCGTGCCTTTCGGCCTCCTTTAGTAACACGGTGTTGGCTCTCCTACCAACCAAAACAAAAATCTTTAGCGTTTCGATTAATACGCATTTCGGTCCATGGGAGCTGTCTGTCTCCCACAGTTCGAGACAGATCGGACTCTTTTTATCCGGCATTGTTTCATTGCTCCGTTCTCTACCTTGCAATCTTCACAATGAAACCTATGCTTCGTGACCATGGAAGTAGTGTACTTTTATCTGTTAGAAGAACAACTACACAGAAATTCCACTGTAAAAGCAATAAATTCCGCAATATTATTCCAGTGGTAAATATTAAAAAAATAAACAGTTCATATCAATTTAAGATAATTCCTGAGATCTTTAAAAGCTTTTAGTGAAAGCACAAGACCTACTGTACTCTTACAAGCATGGTTTCGATGGAAATGTGCTAGCTATTGAACTGAGTGGAAAAAATACACATAAAATCTGTTATTTTTTTAGCTTCAATGACGTCACTTTTCAGTTCTACAATTTACAAATTATTTCACTTTCTACCGGAAATGTTGGACAGAAACACAAAAATATCATTTACTTTTATTATGTAAATTGAAGGTGGAGCGAGGAGAAAGTAAAGGAACTGTTGAAGTCAGTTTCATCGGTAATTTTTGGGAAATCAGGAGTGGCGAGCGAAATGTGTGCCAGACTGGGATGCGAACCCATAATCTCCTGTTGTGTTAACCACCGCGCCACCCGGGTGTAGAGGTATTCGCAGTTGCGCGGACTAGCTTGCCACACCCCTCGGTCGACACACAATCCCACCTAGTTCCACCTATCCGCAGCACCCCGTCTATGTCCTCCATACTCGCTACTTTGAGACTCCCGCAGTGGGACTGTGCTGAAGGTGGCGGATTCATTGCCTATCGGGGGTAATCAGTTATATGAATGTGTAGTATCTGTTCTTTCGGACATGTCGACCGGGACGTGTGTCCAGATAATCCGTGCAAAGGTGATAAACACCGTGTCCGAATGGTGCAGTGGTTAACACAACTGCCTAGTAAGTAGGAGATGCAGCGTTCGAATCCCGGTGACACACACTTTTCACTCATCGCAGCAGATTCCACATACAGATCCGATGCAGCGGACATCACTAGTTCCTTCCCTTTCCTTTCCTTTCTCCCCCGTCCACCTTCAATGTACATAAAATGAATCACAGCTGCGGATTCTGCGTGGTATTTGTTCCTTCGGACGTGTCATATAATTTATTTTTATATTGACTTTTCACACCTAAGATACTGTTTAACTCCGTAAGTTGTATTGTGTATGTGAAGAAAACTCACCAGTAAATAGTTAAATTTTAGAAAGTTCTCTCCGAAAATGGTAGGAAATATATAACCACGGTCAAATATTTTATGTATGGAAATGAAAAGGCAAATACTAATTTGGGAGCAATACGAAAGAGAAATATTCTGTTAATAAAGTAATACAAAATTCCCACAGTTGATCGGTATATGTTCTGATAATTTTTCCCTTGTAAGCATGTTTTTGCTTCTATTATCGTATACTTTCACACATGCTAGTGATCGCTACTAATTATGACGCTTCCCGTATACAAATTACGTAGATGAGATCCTATGGCGCCCCTATCAGCTTTGTGCCCCAAGCGGCCAATTGCTTGGAAGGGTTCCTTGAGGATGCTTTTGAGAAACATTGAGCATGTAATATTCGAATACAGCGTTCATGGTGTGTTACGTACTTAGCAATGCTACAAAGTACCCACGGCCATGCACTTTAGAGAGGCTTGCGAAATACATACAGGGTGTTACAAAAAGGTACGGCCAAACTTTCAGGAAACATTCCTCACACACAAATAAAGAAAAGATGTTACGTGGACATGTTTCCGGAAACGCTTACCTTCCATGTTAGAGCTCATTTTAGTTTCGTCAGTATGTACTGTACTTCCTCGATTCACCGTTGGCCCAACTGAAGGAAGGTAATGTTGCAATTGTGCAACCACATCATCAACACAGATTTTCTGTGAACGTTTGGGCAGGCATTATTGGTGATGTCTTGATTGGGCCCCACGTTCTTCCACCTATGCTCAATGGAGCACGTTATCATGATTTCATACGGGATACTCTACCTGTGCTGCTAGAACATGTGCCTTTACAAGTACGACACAACATGTGGTTCATGCACGATGGAGCTCCTGCACATTTCAGTCCAAGTGTTCGTACGCTTCTCAACAACAGATTCGGTGACCGATGGATTGGTGGAGGCGGACCAATTCCATGGCCTCCACGCTCACCTGATCTCAACCCGCTTGACTTTCATTTATGGGGGCATTTGAAAGCTCTTGTCTACGCAACCCCGGTACCAAATGTAGAGACTCTTCGTGCTCGTATTGTGTACGGCTGTGATACAATACGCCATTCTCCAGGGCTGCATCAGCGCATCAGGGATTCCATGCGACGGAGGGTGGATGCATGTATCCTCGCTAACGGAGGACATTTTGAACATTTCCTGTAACAAAGTGTTTGAAGTCACGCTGGTACGTTCTGGTGCTGTGTGTTTCCATTCCATGATTAATGTGATTTGAAGAGAAGTAATAAAATGAGCTCTAACATGGAAAGTAAGCGTTTCCGAACACATGTCCACATAACATATTTTCTCCCTTTGTGCGTCAGGAATGTTTCCTGAAAGTTTGGCCGCACCTTTTTGTAACACCGTGTATATGGAAGAGACAGAGTGGACGTCACTGCATTCTTTGGGTTCGCATACGTGAGTAAGTCATGCACGAGTGAAGCGCTCTTGAACAAACAGGTAGCCCTCGTATATTCTAAGTTCGTTTGCCAAGAAGTGGATTATGTACAGAAAAAACAGTTGTTTCCTTCGCGCTTTAAACGGCTGGGAGACAAAAACCTGTAATGATGAGAGGAGGAGGTAACAAGCGAGCAGACCGACCAAGTTCAGTGGCACGGCCAGCAGCCACGGTTTGCGGTCGCCGGCACCGCAGCCGCGGGCGATTCTTGACTTGCGGTCGCTGCGAACCCACTTCTGGAACGCCAGACACACAGACGCAGCGCAGCACAAGCTGCCGCTACCGGGTTGCTGCCTCCTCTCCGTGGCGGCTATGTAACATTCTGCTGTCATCAAGTTCGTCTATTCACTGTGCGGGTTAACAAAAAGGACACAGCCTTCTCTTCAGCACCAAGCTATACTGAGCACCTCATTGGCATCTACACTGAAGCGCCAAAGAAATTGGTATAGACGTGTATTCAAATGCAGAGATATGTAAACAGGCAGAATACTGCGCTGCCGTCGACAACGCCTATATAACACAACAAGTTTCTGGCGCATTTGTTAGATCGATTACTGCTGCTACAATGGCAGGTTATCTAGATTTATGTGAGTCCGAACGGGCTGTTATAGTCGGCGGACGAATGAGGGGACACAGCATCTCCGAGGTAGTGATGAAGTGGGGATTTTCCCGTACGACCATTACACGAGTGAACCGTGAGTATCAGGAGTCCGGTAAAAAATCAAATCTCCGACGTCGCTGCATCAGGAAAAAGATTCTGCAAGAACGGGACCAAATACGACTAAAGAGAATCGTTCAAAGTGACAGAAGTGCAACCCTTCGGCAAATTATTGGAAATTTCAGTGCCGGACCATCAACAAGTATCAGCGTGCGAACCATTCATCGAAACATCATCGATATGGCCATTCAGAGCCGAAGGTCCACTCGTGTACCCGATTCTACGGATTTCACCAAACTGTATCTTCTGCATGGATGAACTCAGACGCTTAGGATGAATTGTAACTGTCGAAAATAACTGTAAAAGTGACCAAGGCACTTGTGAAACGTATACACTTGTAAAATGTATGATTCTTTTGAACCTGCAAGTTAAAATCTACCCTAAGTTTGTATTTTCATTCAAGTAGAAGATGAAATCGGAAACTTTCGTTCTCGGATAGTTATGAGTAAATTTCTTCGTAATGCACATCCTCTCTCATGTAGCGTGTGGCACTTTAGTTGGATGAGCACGTCAGTCATGCTCTTGCGCTTACCAATCAAACCAGTGAAGAGACGTCCTGCTCTTTCTTGGATCTTTTCTATGTTGCCGTTTAGACCCAACTAGTAACGATGACAGATTGACTCAAGTATCTATCAAATGATGGTTTTGTAACTTACTTTTTTCTAACATTGCCTTAAGGTTCTCTCCATGAATCTCAGCCTATCATCAGTTTTTCTTAGGACTACGTGGGCGTGCTGGAAAGTAACGCCTTCAATTTTTTATGTGAAAACCCTTAAGGCTTTGTTTTATTTGAAAACATTGTTAATATTCTAAATCTTTATTCTCCATGTTAACAGATTTATTCTCAACAGTCACCCTATCGACGAACACTTTTCTCCCAGCGAGAGACCAGTTGGTTGTCCGCCCCCGGTAGATGAGTGGTCAGCGTGACAGATTGTAAATCCTAAGGGCCTGGGTTCGATTTCCGGCTGGGTCGGAGATTTTCTCCGATCAGGTACTGGGTATTGTCCTAATCATCATCATTTCATCCCCATCGATGCGCAAGTCGCCGAAGTGGCGTCAACTCGAAAGACCTGCACCAGGCGAACGGTCTACCCGACGGGAGGCCCTAGCCCCACGACATTATTATCAGTTGGTTGATACTGTCACTCTTAAATGTTTGATTTTGTTGACGGGCCACAACCTAACCTCTGCTTCCAGGTAATCTTTAAGTTTTGTAAACAGATGAATATCGAATGCGGCCAAGTCACGACTCTATGGAGGATGATCGATGGCAGTGAACCCAAGACCTTGGATTGCTGGAGGTGTCGCTGCGCTCGTGTGCAGTCTGGCACTGTCATGCTTCAGGTGTGGTCGAAATCATCGAATTCGTGCTTTCGGTTTTCGAAGGGTCACTGACGCACCGGCATAGTTACGTCACACACCGCCACGTTACACGCTGCAGTTCGGACCTTTTTAGTGGCAGTGGGCTGCAACTTGCGCCAGCGATGTGCGAAAGCCGAGCGAGATAGTAATACCTCAACCGATAAAGAGTACAGGTAAAAAATTCGGAGGCATTACTTTTCAGCTCTCCCTCTTAGTTTCACGTAGTCTTCCCCTGGGACGTATATTCGCAAATATTTAGCCGCCATGACTGTGTCCATTGATTTATAGCCAAACGAACTTTTATAACCGATGATTTTCTCCTCTTATACATCTACATCTACATACATACTCCGCAGTCCACCATACGGTGCGTGGCGGAGGGTACCTCCTACCACAACTAGCATCTTCTCTCCCTGTTCCACTCCCAAACAGAACGAAGGAAAAATGACTGCCTAAATGCCTCTGTACGAGCCCTAATCTCTCTTATCTTATCTTTGTGGTCTTTCCGCGAAATATAAGTTGGCGGCAGTAAAATTGTACTGCAGCCAGCCTCAGATGTTGGTTCTCTAAATTGCCTCAGTAGCGATTCACGAAAAGAACGCCTCCTTTCCTCTAGAGATTCCCACCCGAGTTCCTGAAGCACCTCCGTAACACTCGTGTGATGATCAAACCCACCAGTAACAAATCTAGCAGCCCGCCTCTGAGTTGCTTCTATGTCCTCCCTCAACCCGACCTGATAGGGATCCCAAACGCTCGAGCAGTACTCAAGAATAGGTCGTATTAGTGGTGGTGGTGGTTGTTGGGACGTTTAAGGGGGACTAAACAGCTAAGGTCATCAGTCCCCCATTCCAAAAACAGGCGAGACAAAGCCGCAGAGCAGATAAAACCCCAAGGGGAAGGAGACTCCGCCCCCCCCCCCCCCCTGGAGACTGGTTGACTGACCACAAGAACAAAAAAAAGGGAAAGAGTCAACCAACCGACGACACACCAAAAAGCAACAAATATTGAGAGATGCGAGGACAAAAGACACAGAAAGAACGTATTAGTGTTTTATAAGCGGTCTCCTTTACAGATGAACCACATCTTCCCAAAATTCTACCAAAGAACCGAAGACGACTATCCGCCTTCCCCACAACTGCCATTACGTGCTTGTCCCATTTCATATCGCTCTGCTATGTTACGCCCAAATATTTAATCGACGTGACTGTGTCAAGCGCTACACTACTAATGGAGTGTTCAAACATTACGGAATTCTTTTTCCTATTCATCTGCATTAATTTACATTTATCTATATTTAGAGTTAGCTGCCATTAAGGACGACGTGCTTAAGGACGACGTGCTGTGCTGAGTTCTATTTACAAATTTATTTGATGTGCTACAAGATGTCTTGGCTCGTTGAAAGTATTTGCAATTTCTGGATGACCTCTGTTAGCTTACTCTTGTGAAACGAAAATTGGTAATAGGCCTCACTGCCCAGCCTCACATCGGCAACTATGGTGGATAGATGAGTTCTTGGCTTCACTCAGAAAACACGTTGAAGATATTGAACTCTGAGTTTTGTTATGTTGCTGTACTTTATCTAACAACATAAATCAAGCGCTGACTTGATCTGTGTAATATTTTTGTTTCTATGGGCCTTAAAGTACCCAGGTCGTCCTTCGTCCTACTGGGATATTATGTCGTTGTACAACACATGTTATGAGCGTTTTCGACAACGGTCACTTGTAAAAAGCTGCGAAGGAAAGTCTGTACTTTACTTTCCAACAATTATAAATTACGCGGTTAATTCACGCAGGACTGTACATTTTATGAAACTGGTACACAGGAGGACGTCGCGTAAATGTAATCACCGATGAAAATATTGGAACAGTCCACGAGATGGTAGTAGGCAACTGCTTGTAAAAAGTTAATGAAATAACCGACGCTATAAGGGTTTTGAAATTTAAAAATCACATTATTTAAACAATATATCAACATCTAATTCAGAGAAAGCTATTGAAAGAAACTGATATTGTGTGTCAGTATGTTAATATGAACGAGACGGTGTCCACCACTTCATCGCAGGTGCGAAACAGCAACAATCTTTGCAATGGGTGGTACTGCTCCAAAAATGGTGATATATGATATTATGTGTCTTTTCTAATCGAGAGGGGGTTCCTCACACTGTGTGACGTTTCAAAGGCTAAATCAATAACTGGTTAATACTACGCAAAGCTTTTGGACCAACAGGGCGAAAATCTCACAGGGCACTTGATTTCCAAAAAAACAAAATAATATTCCACGAGGACACTACAATCATCCAATAAAGGTCGGAGGACTGAGGGAAGTAGCGTATGAAATGTTCACATATTTACGCTATACATCATATTTGGAAATTTTTGTCTTAGACTTATTCTCATTCGTCAAGAAAAATGCCGTTGGAACACTTTAATGGCAATTAATAAGTTATGGTAGCTACAGTATTAATTACTTATATTCACTGGAAACAAATGCACAAACTGATGTGGTGTAAAAGAAAACCAAATTAGTGTATTTTGACTTAAAAACAGGTCAATCCGTGCGAGAATATAGCCGTCTATATTGCTTAACACACCCTCTAACCGAGCGGGGTGTCGCAGTGGTTAGACACTGGACTCGCATTCGGGAGGACGACGGTTCAATCCCGCGTCCGGCCATCCTGATTTAGGTTTTCCGTGAGTTCCCTAAATCACTCCAGGCAAATGGCGGGATGGTTCCTCTGAAAGGGCACGGCCGACTTCCTTCCCAATCCTTCCCTAATCTCATGAGACCGATGACCACGCTGTCTGGTCTCCTTCCCCAAAACCAACCAACCACCCAACACCCTCTAAGACAAAAAAAATGACGCACCATGGAGGAATTACGCGAATGGGGCGGAAACAGGTAGGTGTAAAGTGCATTTCTTGTTGAAATGTAAGTCAATAATGGCTTGTTAAGAAAGGCAACAGACCGGTACGAAGAATATCGTCGACGTATCGCAGTGCTGTAAGGGTACCGCGCATGACAACCAAACGAGGCCTGCTATGAAATGAAATGGCACCCCAAACCATCACTCATGGTCGTTGGACCGTATGGCACGCGGCAGTCAGGTTCATATCCCACAGCTGTCCGTAGAGTCTCCAGACAATGTTCCCTAATCAAAGGGGCTCAGTTCGAAGTGCGCCGGCCGCGGTGGTCTCGCGGTTCTAGGCGCTCAGTCCGGAACCGCGCGACTGCTACGGTCGCAGGTTCGAATCCTGCCTCGGGCATGGATGTGTGTGATGTCCTTAGGTTAGTTAGATTTAAGTAGTTCTAAGTTCTAGGGGACTGATGACCACAGCAGTTAAGTCCCATAGTGCTCAGAACCATTTTTTCGAAGTGCGACTCATCACTGAAGACGATTCTTCTCCAGTAAATGAGATTCCAGCCCGCATGTGTCCGACACCACAGCAAACGGACTTGTTGGTGTATAGAGTTCACCTGAATTCGGCACAAGAGCCGGCGTGGGCTCATCTCGCTCTCTGGGAGACGCTTATTAATGGCCCTTATGGTCACCGAAGCACCAGTTGCACGTCAGATCCAACGATATATCCAGGGTTCTGAGTGCCTCTCTGACCATTGCTCGATCCTTATGTTCTGTCGTCTTTCTAGGTCGACCAATTCCTTCTTGACGCTATATTTGGCATGGTTCACCAATTCCTGCCAGCAAGGCTGAATGGCGGCATCGCACCTATTCAAACGTCGAGTGGTTTGCCGTTTACTACAACCGCCTTCATTAAGCCCAACAACCTGTCGTCTATGAATTGCTGGCTTCTGGCTATATTGTTTATGCGCCCGTTTCTGAGACGTAGTTACTGTCCAACTGAGAATAGACAGTGAAATTCGCAAAGGTTTTGTGCCCTGATGTCGACAAGTCCCCTGTTTACTATCCTTGCTAGCGGCGAGGTGAGATTACACTGCAGCATTACACATTCATATATTGGCAGACGAAGTTTACAGTTTTTCATTTTCCGTCGATATTTGTATGAATATCAATTTGTGACAAATTTGCGTAGTTCCTTTGTGATGCATCGGTTTCTCCCGCCCCCCTTCGTTTATTGCAGTAATCAGATCAAAACTTACGAATAACGAAGTTCAGTGTCAATTACAGTAAAACTTGTGCCTAAGCAGCACGTAGGGTGATGATGATCGTGCTATACAGAACTGACAATTTTTTTCTTTTATGTGCATATAACTGCTACACACGTGTCACAATTTGCTCTTGACACGTGTAATTGGCTTCTGGTTCATTACAATTAAAAATACTCTCCGAAATGGACCCTTAGATGTTATTCTTAAAACTGTTAAACATTTTCTGTGTCAGGAAACAGAGACAACGTCTTGAACTATAATTTTCATTTATATTCACCCCAAATATGATACTATAAGAAAGTTAAACCAGGCGCGTTAGAAGAAATTACCGGTAGTTATGTGAAATCACAAGAAATTTATACATGTGGATTCTACTATCACCCTAAATGTGTGATATTCTCTTTAATAGTTTACAGAATAAAGATAAATTTATTTTTACGCAGTAAAATAAGTGTCTAGATCACACAGTGTTTCTCGACATTAACTGCACATTACTTTTTACGGCCGGCTGTAATCATCAAACTCACGACGAAAAAACTAATCAGTACACAATATGTTGCAAAATTTTGTAAGGAACTGTATCATGTAAAAGACAATTGTTGGATCTCATTTGTGCACCGATCGATTCAATATGACGTTTTGAAAATATTCTGCATTGATTATACCTTTCTTCTTGACCAGTCTGATGACTGCAGGATGCCAAGATAAATAAACTACGATTTAGATAGTACGTCCATTGTGTAAGTTTATCAAGGTCTTTGATTTCTCCAACACTCACTTGATAAAATTATGTATTAGAAGGTCACTTTATAAACTTATTTCAGATGAAAACATGATTTTATATTAAGATATAAAATCGTGTTTTCATCTGAAATAAGTTTATAAACTGACCTGCTAATACAGCTAAAACTGCCTGTTGCAAATGGACACCGATCACGGTAAACTACGTCCACTTTCAAATGAAAATATTCATCATTGTTTGTTTCGAGTCGTTGCCTGACACAAGGCAAGTTCTCCTCGAACCACGTGAGGTCTGGAAACCAAACTCGGCACTTAGTAGAGCAGTGGAACCATAATAAGTGATTAAGATTGCAGATTGGAGAGAGATGGCGTCCTCTTTTATGTAAATGGACAGGTCAGAATTACGCCACAGTCAGTCGGTGCAAAGGTGTCAAACGAAGTGGAAAAGTGCCAGCATGGACCAGGGTTCTATGTCGCCATCAAAGCACTCAGTATCAGCTAGTGAGTGAGTTCGAACTGGACATAATGATTGGTCTTCGTGATACATGTTTGTCGTACCCTGACATTGCGTCTCGTGCAGGGCGAGCTGCTACGTACGTAGCTATGCGCGTGTGGAACCATTGGGTAGAATAGCGTCGTACTTCGCGAAAACACAATGAGACCACAACACAGGGTGACAGCCATTTTTATCCGCATGGCCGTAACCTTCAGACGTTTCTTCTACAGTCTTTGTTCGAGGATGTAGCACTGCTACGGACGTGAGCTTCTCTGCGTCGAGACTTCGACGTCGCCTGCGAAGAGCTGGACTGCTGGCACGTATGCCATTGCGTGGGCTTCCCTTACCTTAAACCACACATCCCCAAGACAGTAATGGGCACATGAACTGGCGTGCTGATCGGCAAAATGTAGCGTTACTGGACGACTCGTCCTTCAACTTGTACTGCAATTGCGGACTTGCACGTGTGTTAGACGCTACTGTTTATATATATATAACAAAATAACAAAAATATGGGAAACAGAAAAATTACCAGAGGATTGGAAACGTGCCCTTATTCACCCGTTACATAAAAAAGGAGACAGAACAAATGTCAATAACTACAGGGGAATCTCACTTTTACAAGTCACCTACAAAATTCTCTCAACATGCCTGCTGAAAAGAACACAAGAGCAGCTGGAACGCCAAATTGGTGATTATCAAGCAGGTTTCCGCCCCGGTCGCTCATGCATAGAACAAATATTTAATTTAAAGACAATATTAAAACACAAAGCAATTAGAAATGCCCCCATAATTTGTACATTTGTAGATTTTAAGAAAGCCTATGACTCAATTGACCGGCAATCTTTGTTTAACATTTTAGAGGAACTTGGACTTGACTCCAAAACACTAAGGCTTATCAAAGAATCACTGACAGACACTGTATCTAAAGTTAAATTCAGGGGAGAAATCTCTGAACCTTTTCTCATAAAAACTGGAGTACGTCAAGGTGACGGGCTATCTCCACTTCTGTTTAATATAGTCCTGGATAAAGTCATTAAGGAATGGGAAAAAGAATTAAAAAATCAATCCTACTGGAAACCAATCCATCTTGGTAGAACCAAAGACAACGTGGAGATATCTTGTTTAGCATTCGCGGACGACTTGGCCATACTTGCAGATGATGAAGAAATCGCCACCAAACAAACAGAGATCCTTAAGGAATGCGCGGATAAAGTAGGTTTACAAATTTCGTTTCAAAAGACAGAATTTTTCTGTACGAAATTCCATATACACAGTTTGAACACAAAATATGGAAAATAAATAGAGTAAAACATTTTAAATACCTAGGTGAAATTTTGGAGCCAACCGGAGGAGAGAAAGTTGCACAGAAGATCAGACAACAGAAAATGAAGAGAGCATATGGTATGACACATGAAATATACAATAAAAAATGCATCTCCTCGAACACAAAAATCAGACACTACTGCGCAGTAATTAAGCCAGCAGCACTATATGCTAGTGAAACGCTCACACTCCACACAAAATGTGATTTAGAAAAAATACTAAAAGAAGAACGCAAAATTATGAGAAAGATTTTAGGTCCAAAATTAACAGAAGAAGGATACCGGATACAATCAAGAAGAACCACAGAAACTATATCAAACCTGGCAGCAGACATAAGAAGGCGAAGATTAAAATTTTATGGACATGTCACTAGACTTCCCCCCACACGACTCACCAACAGAATTCTCACTTACATAGAAAAAGTCAAATCAACAACACCATGGATTAGCCAAGTAAAATTAGATTTACAAAAAGCAAATATTGAACTTAAAGATGTCAAAGATAGAAAAACTTTTAGAAATAAGGTGGAAAAGTGGATTGTATTGTCGGAGAAGGAAGCACTAAAGAGACCAGGAACAAAATGGACAGAAGAAAGGAAAAGAAAACATGGAGAACGAATGAAAGAAGTATGGAAGAAACGACGTCAGAAAGCTTTGCGTGATCCTTCTGGGTCCATTCGCGATAAGTAAGTATATATATATATATATATATATATATATATATATATATATATATATATATATATATACGAACACTTGTATCTTTCCGTGTGAGCTCTGGTCACACTTATTTTATTATGATGATCATTTCTCCCTTTGTAGCTCGGCGTCACCAAAATATTTTCGCATCCGGACAAGGAAGTTGGTGATTGAAACTTCGTGAGAAGATTCCATCGCAACGAAAAACGCCTTTTTTGAATAATGTTCACCCAAAGTCTTGTACCATGTCAGTGACACTCTCTCCCCTGTTTCGTCATAATACAAACGTGCTACTCCTCTTTGAACTTTATCAGTGTACTGCGTTAACCCCATATGGTAAGGATCCAGTGACAAACGACAGTACTACAGAACTGGACGGGCAAGCTTAACGCAGGCAGTCTTGTAAGTAGGTCTGTTAAATTTTCTTTGTGTTCTTTCCAATTTAAGTTGCTCGTAATTGTAATTCCTAGGTATTTAGTTGAATTTACGGTCCTTAAATTTGACTGATTTATCGTGTAACAGAAGTTTAACTGATTCCTTTTAGCATTCATGTTGATGACCTCATACTTTTCATTATTTAGGGTCAATTGCCAATTTTCGCACCTTACAGATATCGTTTTGCACATTGTTTTGATCTTCTGATGACTTTA
Source organism: Schistocerca americana (assembly GCF_021461395.2). Classification (NCBI taxonomy): domain Eukaryota; kingdom Metazoa; phylum Arthropoda; class Insecta; order Orthoptera; family Acrididae; genus Schistocerca; species Schistocerca americana. The sequence continues at coordinate 341,004,052 of NC_060122.1, read as the reverse complement.
CTAGACGATAAACGACTAACTCATCTGAAAACATCCAAAGACGACTGCTATGTTTGTCTCCTAAATCGTTTATATACACTCCTGGAAATGGAAAAAAGAACACATTGACACCGGTGTGTCAGACCCACCATACTTGCTCCGGACACTGTGAGAGGGCTGTACAAGCAATGATCACACGCACGGCACAGCGGACACACCAGGAACCGCGGTGTTGGCCGTCGAATGGCGCTAGCTGCGCAGCATTTGTGCACCGCCGCCGTCAGTGTCAGCCAGTTTGCCGTGGCATACGGAGCTCCATCGCAGTCTTTAACACTGGTAGCATGCCGCGACAGCGTGGACGTGAACCGTATGTGCAGTTGACGGACTTTGAGCGAGGGCGTATAGTGGGCATGCGGGAGGCCGGGTGGACGTACCGCCGAATTGCTCAACACGTGGGGCGTGAGGTCTCCACAGTACATCGATGTTGTCGCCAGTGGTCGGCGGAAGGTGCACGTGCCCGTCGACCTGGGACCGGACCGCAGCGACGCACGGATGCACGCCAAGACCGTAGGATCCTACGCAGTGCCGTAGGGGACCGCACCGCCACTTCCCAGCAAATTAGGGACACTGTTGCTCCTGGGGTATCGGCAAGGACCATTCGCAACCGTCTCCATGAAGCTGGGCTATGGTCCCGCACACCGTTAGGCCGTCTTCCGCTCACGCCCCAACATCGTGCAGCCCACCTCCAGTGGTGTCGCGACAGGCGTGAATGGAGGGACGAATGGAGACGTGTCGTCTTCAGCGATGAGAGTCGCTTCTGCCTTGGTGCCAATGATGGTCGTATGCGTGTTTGGCGCCGTGCAGGTGAGCGCCACAATCAGGACTGCATACGACCGAGGCACACAGGGCCAACACCCGGCATCATGGTGTGGGGAGCGATCTCCTACACTGGCCGTACACCACTGGTGATCGTCGAGGGGACACTGAATTGTGCACGGTACATCCAAACCGTCATCGAACCCATCGTTCTACCATTCCTAGACCGGCAAGGGAACTTGCTGTTCCAACAGGACAATGCACGTCCGCATGTATCCCGTGCCACCCAACGTGCTCTAGAAGGTGTAAGTCAACTACCCTGGCCAGCAAGATCTCCGGATCTGTCCCCCATTGAGCATGTTTGGGACTGGATGAAGCGTCGTCTCACGCGGTCTGCACGTCCAGCACGAACGCTGGTCCAACTGAGGCGCCAGGTGGAAATGGCATGGCAAGCCGTTCCACAGGACTACATCCAGCATCTCTACGATCGTCTCCATGGGAGAATAGCAGCCTGCATTGCTGCGAAAGGTGGATATACACTGTACTAGTGCCGACATTGTGCATGCTCTGTTGCCTGTGTCTATGTGCCTGTGGTTCTGTCAGTGTGATCATGTGATGTATCTGACCCCAGGAATGTGTCAATAAAGTTTCCCCTTCCTGGGACAATGAATTCACGGTGTTCTTATTTCAATTTCCAGGAGTGTAGATAAGGAACAGCAGAGGGTCTATAATACCATTCTATTATTACGAACTGAACTCTTTGACAGGAAATCACAAATCCAGTCATATAACTGAGACGATACCTCACAGGTCCCCAATTTCGCTACAGGCCGCCTTAGTGTTACAGTGTCAAAAGCATTCTGGAAATCTATAAATTCGGAATCAGTTTGAAACCCCTTGTCAATAATACTCAACACTTTCTGTTAGTAAAGAGCTAGTTGTGTTTCACAAGAACGATGTTTTCTAAATCCGTGTTGACTATATGTCAATTGGTCCTCCTCTTCGAACACAATATATGTTCCAAAATCTTGCTGGGTATCGACGTTAATGACATGGGCCTTTAATTGGTGGACTGCTCCTACGACCTTTCTTGAATATTGGCGTGACCTGCGCAACTTTCCAATCCTTAGGTACGGATCTTTAGTCCGGCGAACGGTTGTATATGATTGGTAAGTATAGAGCTATTGCATCAGCATACCCTGAAAGGAACCTAATTGGTATACAGTCAGGACCAGAAGACTTGCTTTTATTAAGTGATTTAACTGCTTCACTACTCGGAGGATACCTATTTCTAAGATACTCATATTGGCAGCTGGTCTTGATTAGAATTCTGGAATTCGTCTTCTTTGGTGAAGGAATTTGGGAAGTCTGTGTTTAGTAACTCTGCTTTTGGCACTATTGTCGTCGATAGTATCTCCATTGCTATCGCGCAGAGGAGCCATTGACTGTGCCTTCCCGCTAGCGTACTTTACATACGACAAGAATCTCTTTGAATTTTTTGCCAGGCTTAGAGACAAAGTTTCATTGTGGAAAGTATCATAACCATTTCGCATTGAAGTCCGCTCTAAATTTAGAGCTTCTGTAAAAGGTCACCAGTCTTGGAGTTTTGCGTTCGTTAAATGTAAATGTCGTGTGACTAGGGTCTCCCGTCGGGTAGACCGTTCACCGGGTGCAAGTCTTTCGATTTGACGCCACGTTGGCGACTTGCGCGTCGATGGGGATGAAATGACGATGGTTAGGACAACACAACACCCAGTTCCTGAGCGGAGAAAATCTCCGGCCCAGCCGGGAATCGAACCCGGGCCCTTAGGATTGACATTTTCTCACGCTGACCTCTCAGCTATTACTTCGTTTAGATTTGACATGCTTTTGTCGTTGTTTTTGCAACAGCGTTCTGATCCGTTTTGCGTATTAAGGAGGATCAGCTCTGTCGTTAGTTAATATATTTGGTATAAATCTCTCAGTTGCTGTCGATATCATGTCTTTGAATTCAAGTCACATCTGCTCTACATTTATATTGTTAATTTCGAGGGAGTGGAGATTGTCTACCAGAAAGGCGTCAAGTGAATTTGTATCTGCTTTTTTGAATAGGTATATTTTTCGTTTATATTTGGAGCATTTTGGGGTTACAATATTCAATCTCGCTACGACAACCCTGAGTTCACTAATCCCTGTATCCGTTTTGATGCTTGGTAGGGCAGACTGTTAAGTGGTATACCGGACAAACGACTAGTGTGATATACAATGTAGGCTTTCACGGCCTATATTAACTTCAATTAAAAGTTTTGTCGTGACAGGCCGTGGTCGATATGTAATACTTTCCCGCAACGTTTCCTCTCCGGCTGCGGGAGAAATCCTCGTAGGTGAAGCAGTGAGCTGCTATCAGCATTCGAGGGAGCGTCGAATACAAAGGCAGTATAGAGGGCACCACAGTCCTTCGCGTGACACGAGCTGTGCCACTATCTATGATAGTGTCAACATTCTCGATTGAAAGTAGTAGATCGTCATTCTGGCAGTGCAAAGTCAACATCCGAATTTTATCTAATTTGACACCTTCCTCTTCTCTGTTAAAATTATTCAGACCCACCGGAAAAGATAAAAGATTATTTAAGAACGGCAAAAGATATACTACATCCTTTGGCTACATCAAGTCTATGTAAAATTTCTTGTAGTTAAGAACTAGTATCTACTGGAATCACGAAAAGAAGTGTAAACATCAGTTTAGTTGTTCATAAGAGGAATCACCGTCTGGGTCATACCGATAAATCTACCATAACAGAACATGTGAACCAAAAGGATAATCATGAAACAAAATTCTGTGAGACGAGCGTCATATCGAAAACCTCGCATTATTTTGCCCGCATGTACAGGGTGAAAAGTATTTAAACCGACAAGCTCTGCGAGGTTGTAGGGGACATCAAAACAAATATTTTTCCCTAATGTCATTTTTTCCTATGAGGATTATTTAAACTGGTGAAGGCCGTATTACGATCTTCAGTTATAGGCAACAGCTGTCCACCAGTGTAGTAGTGCATTGTCTCTATTTACTAATGGAGCGATACACCTGGAGTGAGTACACTGATATGGTTGGTGCGTACTACGTAGCACACCACAACAGACGAGCCGCACAGCGGGTTTATCAACAATATCCTAATCGCCGTATCCTGCATCATACGACCTTTTCTGCTGTGTACCAACGTCTGCGTGAGACCGGGTCATTTAGCAGATTAATGGACAGGGACGCCGTCGCACGGTAAGAACGCTGCAAATTTGAGGAAGCTATCTTGCAGCATGTGGAACGGGGTCCTTGAATCAGCACTCGTGCAATTTCACGTAACATGGGGACGAATCAGACGAATGTAAGAACAGTGCTTCGAGAGCAATTGTTACATCCATTTCACTTACAGCGTGCCCACAACCTGGAACCAGTTGATTATCCACCCAGAGCACAGTTTTCGCAGTGGTACGTGGAACAGTGTGAAATACATACTACATTTCCGTCCTCTGTGTTGTTTACCGATGAAGCATCGTTCCGGCGTGATGGAGTCTTCAACATGCACAATTCGCATGTTTGGAGTGAGGATAACCCACATGCCACAGTTACTAGCGCTCATCAAGTGCGGTTCTTCGTTAATGTGTTAGTCGGTGTTTTTTAGTACTGTTTAATTTGGCCGTATCAGCTACCTAAGCCATTAAATAGCAGGCACTACTACAGTTTTCTCGCCAGAGCATTGCCAGAATTGCTGGAAGACGTCCCGCTCCCTACAAGACAACGCATGTAGTTCCAACATGACGGGGCGCCGGCACATTTCAGTCGTCGTGTGCGTCGATCCCTGGACCGACGGTTCCCAGAAACGTGGATTGGCAGAGATGGTCCTGTACCATGGACTGCTCGATACCCAGATATGTTCCCTCTGCACTTTTTTGTTTGGGGAGAGATGCACAACCTTGTTTACGCAACTCCTGTTGCATCAGAAGAGGATCTGGTGGCCGGAATAGTAGCAGCAGCAGGGACAATTCAGGATACTCCTGGGATATTGGCCCGTGTCAGACAGAACGTGATCCGACGGTGTAACCTTTGTTTACGTGTTAATGGAGGCATTTTTGAAAATCTACTGTAACTGAAATTGGGTTGTGTTAATGTGTTGTCCCTTGGTCATAAAAAAAATAGAGAAGTGTTTGTTGGTTTAATTAATTTACCGCCAGAGAAATCTTTCTCTAGCCGTTTAAATACTCCTCATAGGAATAAATGACATTACGGATAAATATTTGTTTTGGTGTCCCCTACAACCTCCTAGAGTTTTTCGGTTTAAATACTTTTCACCCTGTATAGAGAGGGTATTGAGAGTTATAAATACCGTAATAATTTCAATAGGATAGTGGAAGGTGCCATATTATATGTCATATGGACGTCGACTTTGCACCGACAGAATAACGATAGATGATTTCAATCGAGAATGCTAGCACTATCAGATAGAGTCTCGTAGCCGGCGTCACATGATGCCCTCTATACAGCCTATAGACAGGGTAGTCCATTGATCGTGACCGGGCCAAATATCTCGCGAAATAAGCGTCAAACGAAAAAACTACAAAGAACGAAACTTGTCTGGCTTGTAGGGGGAAACCAGATGGCGCTATGGTTGGCCCGCTAGATGGCGTTGCTATAGGTCAAACGGATATCAACTGCGTTTTTTTAAATAGAAACCCCCATTTTTATTACCTATTCGTGTAGTACGTAAAGAAATATGAATGTTTTAGTTGGACCACTTTTTTCGCTTTGTGATAGATGGCGCTGTAATAGTCACAAACATATGGCTCACAATTTTAGACGAACAGTTGGTAACAGGTAGGTTTTTCAAGTTAAAGTACAGAACGTAGGTACGTTTGAACATTTTATTTCGGTTGTTCCAATGTGATACATGTACCTTTGTGAACTTATCATTTCTGAGAACGCATCCTGTTACAGCGTGATTACCTGTAAATGCCACATTAATGCAATAAATGCTCAAAATGATGTCCTTCAACCTCAATGCATTTGGCAATACGTGTAACGACATTCCTCTCAACAGCGAGTAGTTCGCCTTCCGTAATGTTCGCATATGCATTGACAATGGGCTGACACATGTTGTCAGGCGTTGTCGGTGGATCACCATAGTAAATATCCTTCAACTTTCCCCGCAGAAAGAAATCCGGGGACGTCAGATCTGGTGAACGTGCGGGCCATGGTATGGTGCTTCGACGACAAATCCACCTGTCATGAAATATGCTATTCAATACCGCTTCAAACGCACGCGAGCTATGTGCTGGACATCCATCATGTTGGAAGTACGTCGCTATTCTGTCATGCAGTGAAACATCTTGTAGTAACATCGGTAGAACATTACGCAGGAAATCAGCATACATTGCACCATTCAGATTGCCATCGATAAAATGGGGGGCAATTATCCTTCCTCTCATAATGCTGCACCTTACATTAACCCGCCAACGTCGCTGATGTTCCACTTGTCGCAGCCTTCGCGGATTTTCCGTTGCCCAATAGTGCATATTATGCCGGTTTACGTTACCGTTGTTGGTGAATGACGCTTCGTCGCTAAATAGAACGCGTGCAAAAAATCTGTCATCGTCCCGTAATTTCACTTGTGCACAGTGTCAGAACTGTACACGACGTTCAAAGTCGTCGCCATGCAATTCCTGGTGCATAGAAATATGGTACGGGTGCAATCGATGTTGATGTAGCATTCTCAACACCGATGTTTTTGAGATTCCCGATTCTCGCGCAATTTGTCTGCTACTGATGTGCGAATTAGCCGCGACAGCAGCTAAAACAACTACTTGGGCATCATCATTTGTTGCAGCAGCAGCAGCATACATAGCATATGCCCGTTGAGCATTTTTATCACTATAGCCATACATCAACACGATCCACTTTAACACGGGTAATGTATCACGAAGCAAATACCGTCCGCACTGGCGGAATGTTACGTGATACCACGTACTTATACGTTTGTGACTATTACAGCGCCATCTATCACAAAGCGAAAAAAGTGGTCCAACCGAAACATTCATATTTCTTTACGTACTACACGAATATGTAATAAAAAATGGCGGTTCCTATTTTAAAAAACGCATTTGATATCCGTTTGACGACCTATGGCTGCGCCATCTAGCGGGCCAACAATAGCGCCGTATGGTTTCCCCCTTCAAGCTAGACGATTTCGTTCTTTGTAGTTTTTTCGTTTGATGCTTATTTCATGAGATATTTTGCCCGGTCACTATCAATGGACCACCCTGTATATTCGGCGCTCCCTCGAGTCCTGATTGCAGTTCGCCACTTTACGTCTGAGTATATCAACCACAGCCGGAGTCGAAACGTTTGAGGAAAGTTTTAGACATCAACCGCAGCCTATCATCCCGGAAGTTTTAAGTGAATGCAATTGCTATAGTTACGGTCGTCACTGACATGCGATCTCGCCTCGTACGTATTAAGAGCAATCAGAGCAACAAGTGCTACATCATGGAGGTTTTAGAGCCGGAGTCAGTGTCTTACTTGCAGGCAGCTCCAGGTGCCGTATTTCAGCAGGATAATCACCTGGGCACGTGTTACAAGGAATGTGCAAGCCTTCTTCGAAGGAAGACGGGTACCACTGATTCCCTGGCTTGCGCATTTGCCTGATAGGTCGCTCATCGAATATCGGCAACTTGTTTGTTCTTTTCGTCCTGCAACTTCCGTATATGCTCTGTGGATGCGCCTTAAAACCACACTGCCGTGTGTTCCCCTGCGGCATATCAAGGTTGCCTTTGTTTTCACGCCACGAACTCTAGAGGTTGTGATTAAAGCAAGTGGCAGCCTCTCGCCGTAGTGAACTGTCACGGTCAGACTGCATGCGCAGTTCTGTAATTCTGATCAACTTTGTACTGTCATCTGCCTAATCTGTGTAATAAATGGAATTGTAATGACATGCCTCCTTCTTGTTACTGTAATTTTCGCAAACAGCAGCATATTTTCCATACAAATAATATCGTCGCCGCTCTCAGAGTCTGCACATTGCCCGAATGGCGAGAGATTAAGCTTTCAACATTTTAAGTCCGCTGTAGAGTCGAAAGTAAGAGAATAATGTATCAAAAAGGAACATTGTAATTGTTATAACCAGGAATAACACAATAACCTTGTCAGTCATGTTTATTAAATCACAAATCACTTTTTAACAATTATGTTAGCCAAGCGTCTACCCAGGCTCACACTCAGAAATAATGCATAATTAAAGTTTGGTTATACCAATGTCCAAATGTGCATAGTGGGGTGCAAGTCCCGTAATTATTCCCAAGTCCAGTGAAGTTCAGTATCTCCTAGTGAAGTCGCTAGATTTCCGCCGAGCAGCCAGGTAACCTCGAGTGGTGCGGCGAGTCATCCACAAGCAGCTGGAACACGGCGTAATGGAACTTCCCGATGAGAACTGTCGTTTGCGGCGGCGGCCGGGTTTATATAAGGCTTGCTAGTTAATGGAGCCGTAGACTGGGGTCGCTGTTTTCCAGGGAAAACCAATCGCGATGTTTCCTGGCGTAGCCAATTGCTGTGTGCTGGCAAAAGCGCGCGCGCGCGAAGGCGGTCAGCGATGGTAGCCGCGAGCCGCCCGGAGAAGTGCGGCCAGCGATGTATTTGGCGGCCGCGTACTGGAGCGCGTTGTTCGGTGTTTGTTAGAAGTGGTGTATACCACAGTAATAGAACAGAACACATTAATGATAAAAATGTACCAGGTTGTTACAATTAAAGTACAGGTACTCAGGGAGGTCCAGTGTGCGCTGTAATTACGGCATAGCAGCTCAACTTGGAAGATACATTAATGCGTTATTGCGGAACAGATTCACACTGGAAAAAAAGTAGTTCAAGTTTTGGCCATCAGTTGCAAATCTGGCGCTGTACAGCATCTCTTCGATGACTCCAGTACTCACATTCATCAAATTGTGTGAGCGGCGGTTAATAATAAAATGGTTCGTGTCTTGTTTGACCATTTCTGCCCACGTCCCGTACCTAATCCATTATATATGGAAATATTTCTATTCGTCTTCCTTGCATTCAGAGCGCCGGACGTGGACCTGGTGGCCAAAAGTGGAACTATTTTTTTCTACCGTAAATCGGTTCCGCATTTACGCATTATAATATCTACCAAGTTTCACTGCCGTAAGATAATTGCAGCCAACAGTGGACTTCTATGAATGGCTGCACTTTAATTATGGCCGCCCGGTACGACACGAGGGCGACAGCATTTGACACAGCCATTACAGGAAAAAATCAGTACACGCTCCGTTCCCTAAGCGGCGAAGCCATTGTGAGTCGAGCAGTGCACAGAGAACTTAAGAGACGAGGAATGCGGCCAGATTCCAACGCCTAAGGGACAGAGTCGTAAGTTTTTGTTCTATGGGATGGGGGGCGACATGAAGAGTTGCCGGACGTGCCTTCCCCGCGGCGTACGCCATCTGCCTCGGTCGTGCGTGAAGGCGGCTTTCCACTCGCTGCGAAACCTGTGTCTGTATTCAAACAGCGCGATACAATGGCTCCTCATCTACTAGCTGCAAACGGCACACTGTGCGTATTACTCTACATTCTGGCATATGCAACATTTTTAATATCTTACTTCGTCTGACGCATGGGAAATTAGGACAAACAGAAAATCAAAAGGTGGAAATTTCTAAATAACAATTAGAGAGAAACGTCATAAACACAGATCTTATGCAGAAGTTTGTGAATTAAAGTTCAGTGTTAAGACTTGTTGAAACGTTAGAGCGTAGGTTAACTCTCTGTCTACGTTGATACACTACCGGCCATTAAAATTGCTACACCATGAAGAAATGCAGATGATAAACGAGTATTCATTGGTCAAATATATTATACTAGAACTGACATGTGATTACATTTTCACGCAATTTTGGTGCATAGATACTGAGAAATCAGTACCCAGAACAACCACCTCTCGCCATAATAACGGCCTTGATACGCCTGGACATTGAGTCAAACAGAGCTTGGATGGCGTGTACAGGTGCAGCTGCCCATGCAGCTTCAACACGATACCACAGTTCATCAAGAGTAGTGACTGGCGTATTGTGACGAGCCAGTTGCTGGGCCACCGTTACCGGACGTTTTCAATTGGTGAGAGATCTGGAGAATGTGCTGGCCAGGGCAGCAGTCGAACATTTTCTGTATCCAGAAAGGCCCGTACAGGACCTGCAACATGCGGTCGTGCATTATCCTGCTGAAATGTACGGTTTGACAGGGAATGAAGGGTAGAGCCACATCTGAAATGTAACGTCCACTATTCAATGTGCCCTCAATGCGAACAAGAGGTGATCGAGACGTGTAACCAATGGCACCCCGTACCATCACGCCGGGTGATACGCCAGTATGGCGATGACGAATACACGCATCCAATATGCGCTCACCGCGATGTCGCCAAACACGGATGCGACCATCATGATCCTGTAAACAAAACCTGTATTCATCCGAAAAGAAGACGTTTTGCCATTCGTGCACCCAGGTTCGTCGTTGAGTACACCATCGCAAGCGCTCCTGTCTGTGATGCAGCGTCGGGAGTAACTGCAGCCATGGTCTCCGAGCTGATAGTCCATGCTGCTGCAAACGTCGTCGAACTGTTCGTGAGGATGGTTGTTGTCTTGCAAACGTTCCCATCTGTTGACTCAGGGATCGAGACGTGGCTGCACGATCCGTTACAGCCATGCGGATAAGATGCCTGTCATCTCGACTGCTAGTGATGCGAGGCCGTTGGGATCCAGCACGGCATCCGTGTTACCCTCCTGAACCCACCGATTCCATATTCTGCTAAAAGTCATTGGATCTCGACCAACGCGAGCAGCAAAGTCGCGATACGATAAACCGCAATCGCGATAGGCTACAATCCGATCTTTATCAAAGTCGGAAACGTGGTGGTACGCATTTCTCCTCCTTACAGGAGGCATCACAACAACGTTTCACCAGGCAACGCCGGTCAACTGCTGTTTGTGTATGAGAAATCTGATGGAAACTTTTCTCATGTCAGCACGTTGTAGGTGTCGCCACCGACGCCAACCTTGTGTGAATGCTCTGGAAAGCCAATCATTGGCATATCACAGCATCTTCTTCCTGTCGGTTAAATTTAGCGTCTGTAGCACGTCACCTTCGGGGTCTAGCAATTTTAATGGCCAGTAGTGCATTATTGGAAGCTCAGTTTTACTAGAACTGGGTAAGAAAAGGTCGTTGCTCTTTCTTAAGGGAACACTCCAATACTTGTCCACGTTGATTTCATAAATCTACGTGTATAAAGCGTAACAGTATTATTGTGGAAACCTAATGAGAAAATGCTCAGGTTTCTTCATCGGACACAAATTTTCTCAAGCCAGAAGTGTAACTCCGTCACAACTAAGCATAAGGGGTGATAAAAATGTTTCCGTTCTAATGTCATACACTCTAGAATCGGTGGACCAGTCAGGAAAAACTGAGGTAAACATCTCACCAACGCACCAGGTGGAAGATACCGTTATGATAAAACACCATGACCTGCTGCGTGAAGAAGTGCGGAACTGCCTCCTGCACACCCTACTCCGTCGTGAATCGTCGACCCCTCAAGGCCCTTTTTTAAGGTATCGATTGCGTGATAACCGCATGAGGAGAGATCAGTACTAGAGGGCGGGTGCTCGGGTGACTCCCACTTGTGTTGGCGTAACTTCTGCGTTACGATATTTGCGATATGAGGACGTGCGTTATCATGAAGCAGCACGGAACTTAGCTCACCATTCCACAGACAGATATGCTGCTCCATACATATTCTTCGTTCTTCGATGGATGTCCACCGGTGTTTGTCCGTCGGCAGTCAAGAAGAGAATAACAGCACGCTGGTCCTCTTAAGCTGCCTTTGGTAATAATGTCACCATAGTTCACGTTTCCGTGTTCACCACAAGCATGTCGGAAAGATGCGAACGCTGCACGGATCCCTTGCCTACAACTTGGTGCTTTTATACCCGCGTCGGAGTAGCGCTATGTTGCACATACGCTGCAACATCGTCTTCAAACGGAAACTTTTTTGATCGCCCATTACAGTAAGTTCGTCAGTTTTCAACATCATGTTATTACTTCTCAAATGTTAGCGTATATTGTGAAGCAAATGAAGACAGGACGGAATGAAATCATGAAAAGCCCAGATACCGTCTCATTGTTTAGTAAGGAGACTTGAGACGTTATAAAAAACTCCGATATGCTCGACGAGCACTTTTCTGCTGATATGATTAGGTTATTAGGAGGACGGAAGCAAGAGTAGTATTTCACGACCCGTCGACAACTAGGACACTAGAGACGGAGCACAAGGTCAGATGAAGAAAGGATGAGTAAAGAAATAGGGCGTTCCCTTTCATAGGAACCGTTCCGGCATATGCCTTAAGCGATTTAGGGACCTCATAGAAAACCTAAATCTTGATTTCCGGCAGTTTTCAACCGTCTTCCTTTTTAGTCATCATTCTCCTGAATGTCCTGCACCAGCCTTTTCATCTCAGAGTAGCGATCTACCTCCTCATTTTTTTTCAGGATGTATTCCAACCTCTGTCTACAGTTTTTGCGCTCAAAAGCTCCCTCTAGCACCGTGTAAGTTATTCCCTGATGTCATAATGTCATAACATGTCCTGTCATTCTCTCCCTTCTCCTTATCCGTGCCTCGTGGGATTAGCCGAGCGGTCTGAGGCGCTGCAGTCATGGACTGTGCGGCTGGTCCCGGCGGAGATTCAATTCCTCCCTCGGACATGGGTGTGTGTGTTTGTCCTTAGGATAATTTAGGTTAAGTAATCTGTAAGCTTAGGGGCTGATGACCTGAGCAGTTAAGTCCCATAAGATTTCACACACATCTGAACATTTTTTTCTCCTTATCCGTGTTTTCCATATATTTCTTTCTTCATCGATTCTGCGAAGAACCTCTTCATTCCTTATCTTACCATTCCACCTAATTTTCAATATTCGTCTGTAGTACCACATCTAAAATGCTTCATTTCCCTTCTGTTCCTGTTTTCCCACAGTCCATAACTCACCTTAGACAATATTGTGTTCCTACTACACATTGTCAGAAAGTTCTTCCTGATATTAAGGCCTATGTTTGATACTAGTAGACTTCTCTTGGCCACGAATGCCCTTTTTGCCAGTGCTAGTCTGCTTTTTATGTCCTCCTTCCTCAGTCCGTCTCGGGTTATTCTCCTGCCTACGTAGCAGACTTTCTTAACTTCGTCTACTTCGTCATTCTCAATTCTGATGTTAAGTTTCTCGCTGTTCTCATTTCTACTACTTCTCATTACTTTCCTGCTTCTTTGATTTACTCAGTGCCCATCCTGTGCTCATTAGACTGTCCATTCCAACCAACAGATCCTGTAATTCTTTTTCACTTTCACTGTGGATAGCTGTATCATCAGCGAATCTTATCACTGACATCCTTTCACTTTCAATTTTAATACCACCCTTGAAGCTTCCTTCTATTTCCATTATTGCTTCTTCGATGTACATGAGTAGATGGAACAGCAGGAGCGAATGACTCCATCTCTGCCTCATATTCTTACTCCGTTCTTGGTCTTCCGGTCTTATTGTTCCCTCTTGGTTCTTGTACGTACTGTATATTACACGTCCTTCCTACAGCTTATCCCTTTCATTTCCCAGAAATGCGAATATCATGCACCATTTTGCATTGACGAACGCCTTTTCCCAGGTCCGCAAATCGTATGACCATGTCTTTATTTTTCTTCAATCTTGTATCCATTGTCAACAGCAACGTCAGAACTGCCTCTATGGCGCCTTTACCTTTCCTAAAACCAAACTAATCGTCATCTAACAGATACTCATTTTCTTTCCCATTCTGCTGTGTTCTGTTCTAGTCAACAACTTGGATGTATGACCTGTTAAGCTGATTGTGCCATAATTCTCTCGCTTGTCGGGCGTTGATATCCTCGGAATTGTGTGGATGATGTTTTTCCGAAAATCTGATGGTATATCGCCAGTCTCATACAGTCTACATTTTCATATATTCTAGACACCAACGTGAATAGTCGTTTTGTTGCCACTTTCCCCAATGACTTTAGATATTCCGAAGTAATTTTATCTATCCCTTGTGCCTTATTTGATTTAAGTCTTCCGAAGCTGTTTTAAATTGTGATTCTAATACTGGATCCCCTATCCCTTCCCTATCGGCTCGTGTTTCTTCTTCCGTCACATCACCAGACAAGTCGTCCCCCTGAAAGAGGCCTTCAGTGTACTCTTTCCGCCCATCCTCTGTCTCATCTGCATTTGACAGTGGAATTCCCATTGCACTCTTAAAGTTTCCGCTCTTGCTTTTAATTTCACCAACGATTGTTTTGACTTTCCCGTATGCTGAATGAGTCCTCCTGACAGTCATTTCTTTTTCGGTTTCTTCTCATTTTTCATGCAGCCATTCCACCTTAGCTTCCCTGCACTTCCTATGTATTTCGTTTTTAAGGGACTGTTATTTTTTTATTCCGAATATCCCTGAACTTTTTGTATTTCCTTCTTTTATCGATCAACTGAAGTATTTCTTCTGTTTCCCACTATTTCTTCACAGTTGCCTTCCTTGTACCTATGTTTTGTTTCTACCTTCTGTGACTGCACTTTTTTAGAGATGTCTAGTCCTCTTCAGCTGCACTGCCTACAGAGCTATTCCTAATCGCAGTATCTACAGCCTCAGAGAACTTCAAGAGTACTTCTTCATTCCTCAGTACTTCCGTATCCCACATCTTTGGGTGTTATTCTCCTGATTAGTCCCTTAAACTTTAACCTACTCTTCATTATTGGTAGGTTATTTGAGCACAAATTGGTGATTGCTGATTATTTCCACGACTCTACTTGAACGGCTCAAAAACCGTTTTGCATCACCCACTCATGTCCAACACAGTTTGTGTGTTCTCTTATCGGAAAATTCTTCCATAATATTCTTTCCTACTGCAGGAAACCACTACGAGGGTCCACCTGTGTGACGGAGATAAAAATTAACCCACATTCTCAGTAGAGCACGCTTTTTCTCCATTCGTGAACGGCAAGAAAGGATAGTTCGACTAGTGAACACTGTTCAGTCTGTCAACATGCCACAGAGGACATTTCAGGCTCAGATCGTACACGCAGTGTGAATTTTCTGTGGACTTTGGGAAGGTTGCGCACTGGATTCATGCTCAATGCGGAGTCATTCGAGCATGCAACCAATATCATGTGGCTTATAAAACTGAAGTTCTACCTCACACTGGTGACCCGCGGCTAACAGCATCATCAACAAATTATGGCTCGTAAAAAGCTCGAGGAAAATGCAAGAGAACCGCATGCTACCGCTTGGAGCAAACAGTGAACTGCGTCGACCCAAGCAGCACGCAACAGGTCCGAGCGATCAGCCTGGCCTCTAACTAATCCTTAGGAGTTAGAGTACTATCCCCTAGCGCCTCTGTGCTCTTTGAAGGTAGTCAAGGCAACACCTTATTGAAATTTAGACAAATGTCGCAGTTTTCTGTGCATGATTTGTCTGACATTTGATGATCGTCATCGGAGATGTTTAGCAAACTCAAGTGGCAGACTCTGCAAGAGAGGCGCTCTGCATCGCGGTGTAGCTTGCTCGCCAGTTTCGAGAGGGCGCGTTTCTAGGTGAGGTATCGAATATATTGCTTCCCCCTACTTATACCTCCCGAGGAGGTCACGAATGTAAAATTAGAGAGATTCGAGCGCGCACGGAGGCTTTCAGACAGCCGTTCTTCCCGCGAACCATACGCGACTGGAACAGAAAAGGGAGGTAATGACAGTGGCACGTAAAGTGCCCTCCGCCACACACCGTTGGGTGGCTTGCGGAGTATAAATGTAGATGTAGATGTGATCAATGAGAAGGCGACGTGCTACTAATTGGCGTCTCACGCATGTAGTCCCTTCAGTAGGGAGGTGAACAAATCATGTTTAGGGGCCGATATTACGTACAGAAATCGCATGCCTTCTGCAGCTATCGACATAAATTTTGTTAACATTTCGGGTTTGTCTCTCAGGACAATTACACAAAGAACACCGCATCCACTTCGTAAGCACATCGAGACTTTCACGGAATCGTCGCTGGAACCACCCTCACCCAATGGATGACGTCAGAGGGGCCGCCGTTCATCAGTGACAGAGACATGCACAGCTGCGTCTCGCCTTATAAGGGGGATCCAAGCATTCTACAAAGCACAGGGTGGAACAACACGGTATTTAATGTTACCCAGCAGCAGATTTTGGTTTCACAGATGTTCAAAAATGCGACTCTTCCAACAGACTGTATTTATATTAATTATAGCATCGCTTTTACGTCACAGTAAAGCTGTGTTCCTAACTTTATGAGGCATTCCACCAAAGTTCGGAAATATACAAGCGGTGCAGAACTCTTTCTGTGGTATTTATTACAACAAAATTTTATGACAGTATTGTGAGATGAGTGATGGAAAACCTACACACTACCTCATGAAAAGTACCCAGTCACTATTAGTGGACGTTACTATGGAGAGTACCCAACATTCGCCTTCAAAACATCTTCATATCTGCTGGGGACACTGTCAGAGAGGTGTCTCAGTATCTGTGGAGAAATGGCAGCTCATTCTTCCTCAAAATCTGAAACCTGACAAGGTAATGTTGGATGCTGGGGTCAGGAGCGAAGTCAGCATTCTAACTCATCCTAAAGGGGTTCCACTGCGTTTTGGTTGGGACTCTCAGCAGGGCAGTCAGTTTCAGGTACACTATGTGATCAAAAGTATCCGGAGACCTGGCTGAAAACGACTTACAAGTTCGTGGCGACAACCATCGGTTATGCTGGAATTCAATATGGTGTAGGCACGCCCTTAGTCTTGATGATAGCATCCACATTCGCAGGCATACGTTCAATCAAGTGCTGAAAGGTTTATTGGGGAATGGCAGCCCATTCTTCACTGAGTGCTGCACTGAGGAGAGATATCGATGTCCGTCGGTGAGTCCTTGCACGAAGTCGGCGTTCCAAAACATCCCAAAGGTTTTCTACAGGATTCAGGTCAGGACTCTGTGCAGGCCAGTCCATTACGGGATGTTATTGTAGTGTAACCACTCATCCAATGGCCGTGCATTCTCAACAGGCACGCGACCTTGTTGAAAGATGCATGTGCCATCCCCGAATTGCTCTTCAACAGCAGGAAGCAAGAAGGTGCTTAAGACATCAACGTAGGCCTGTGCTGTGACAGTGCCACGCAAAACAACAAGGGGTGCAAGTCCCCTCCATGAGAAACACGACCACACCATAACACCACCGCACACAAATTTAACTATTGGCACTACACACGCTGGCAGATGACATTCACCGTCCATTCGCCATACCCACACCTTGCCATCGGTTCGCCACATTGTGTACCGCGATTCGTCACTCCACACAACGTTTTTCCACTGCTCAATCGTGGGATGTTTACTCTCCTTACATCAAGCGAGGCGTCGTGTGGCATTTGCAGGCGTGATGTGTGGCTTATGGGCAGCCGCTTGACCATGAAATCAAGGTTTTCTCACCTCCCGTCTAACTGCCATAGTACTTGCAGTGGATCCTGATGCAGCTTGGAATTCCTGTGTGATGGTCTGGATAGATGTCTGCCTTTTACACATTACGACCCTCTTCAACTGCCGGCGGTCTCTGTCACTCAACAGACGAGGTCAGCCTGTACCGTATTGTGCTATACGTGTCCCTTCACGTTTCCGCTTCACTATCACATCGGAAACAGTAGACCTAGGGATGTTTAGGAGTGTGAAAATCTCGCGTACAGACGTATGGCACAAGTGACACCCAATCATCTGACCACTTTCAAAGTCCGTGAGTTCTGGGGAGCTCCCTATTCTACTCTCTCACAATGTCCAATGACTACTGAGGTCGCTGATATGGAGTACCTGGCAGTACGTGGCAACACAATGCACCTAATATGAAAAAAAGTGTCCGGATACTTTTGATCACATAGTGTGTGTTATTGTTCACAACACAGTGCTTTGCAAACGCAGTTTTAGGGCAGGATGCACTGACATGCTGCCAAAACAGTCATCTCCGAACTTTTCCTTTACTGTGTGCCATACACATTACTATTATATCTGATCATATCCCTCTGCATTTGGCACCACAATAATGAGACCGCACTCTAACCACGGAAAACATCGCCGTACCATAACACCACCTTCTGTGTACTTCGCTGCTGGCGCTACACACGCAGCAGGTAGCGTTCTTCAGGCATCAAGCAAATCCAAACCCTTCCTTGGTATTGCCACAAAGTATAGAGAGATTCATTTCTCCAAATGACATGTTTACAGTCATCCACTGACCAGTGGCGTTGCTCTTTACACCGGCTCAAGCGTCGTTTATCAATTATAACATAAATTGGTGGTTTGTGATGAGCTGCTCGACCATTGTACCCTGTACTTTTTAACTCGCAGCGCATAGTCATTGTGCTAGCTAGATTGCTGGTACCACTTTATAACTCACGAGTGATTCCTTCTGCTGATTTCATTCGATTGTTTACAACCATCCTCCGGAATGCCCTTCAGTATCCTACATTAAGTGTGTCTGCTCTTGGTCTAGTTATGGTTGTTCCTTTGCGTTCCTACTTCACAATCACATCACCAACAGGGCACATAGGTGGCTTTAGAAGAGTTGAAACGTCCCTGATACATTTGCTACTCTGGTGATATCCAATGCCTAGTCCAGGTTCGAAGTTACTGAATTCTCCTGACCGATCCATTCCGCAGTTTCTGCATCTCTACTGACACCACAATACTCCCCGACTCCTTTTGTGCTGGCAGGTCCGCCTCTCCTGCCATCTAGCGGTCAATTCCGCGTCACATAGCGGCGTACAGATAATTTTGCTCTAATAATGCATGCATCCACTGTCACCAGCCGTCTTTAACTTTTTCCAATGGATTAATCTGAAGAATATCTGCTCCATATTGCTTCTTCTAATCTGATTAGTAGCAGCCGACGGTTAACGGTCTGTATCACAGTGGGCAGTTTTATTCAACCTCTAATGGATTGAACGAAAACAAATTCGATCAAGTATATGATATTAGGTCAGAATTTCGAAAACGTGACGTTAGAGAGCAATCTCGAATAAAATAGGAGTAATCACAGGGTTTTCCAAGCACCAATGGAAGTTAAACGTGTAAGTAGCCTGTTTGTATGTTGGTAGCTCTGCAGACTATGTTAATACCGCTGACAGCTCTGCGTCCTCATCAAGAGATTCTGTAGTCGGACGGACTAGCAACAGCGAGTGGATAGGGACGTGTACGGGCATGTTGTTCTTAGTGGAGACTTTGTGTTGGTGGGACATGCATTTAAACTGAGACGCAAGGAAATGCATTATAATGGGTGTGTGGTTGATAATGTTTGGGTAGTGGAATTATTGACAACTCTACAACTTTTGGAACTGGATGTCATATGAATAAGGTAAAATTTTCTAAATACATTGTTTTCTCTTCAACAAAATCTTTATTTTGCTAACCCTACGCCTCCTAGTAGTCAGAGTCTATAGTACTGTAGTTAGAATCTTTTCATTTGGCTGGCCGTTGTTGCTACTTGCTGTAGATCGTGTTATGAAGATTTTCTGTGAGGTAAGTGACTTATAAAAAGAATGGGGTTTCCACTATCGCGATTCGTCATTGAAATGAGTTTAGGCGATTAACAGAGTTGTAGGTAGTTTCATATTTCTTTAATTTCATATTTTTTGGGTTTGTATTATTGTTAGGATTTCTTGCAATTCTGTGCCATTCTTTTGCGTTAATTATTGGAAGTCATGTTGTCAATGTGTAGCAGTCAGATTCCGTTGCGCTTGTGTATGTTGGTTATAAATGAATAGGTTAAGTTTGAGTTGTCTTTCCCAGGGAAAATTCTGAAGATCAGTGTTTAATAAAAAAGATAATAATTAGAGAGTTAGTTTCAAATGTGTGTTCCGTCATGTTAAAGATGTTCTTAGGGACAGAGTACCAGCAAATTCCAAAACTCTATTCGTTGGCATCAATTTATCCATGATAATGGCGGTTGATCTCCGTGCCTTTATTCTGAATTACTTGAAAATGTATGGGTAAACACTTACTGCATAATTTTATGTCAAGGCAGGTTTTCATCCATCTTCATTTGTCATAACACATTTATATCTTAGTGAATACTGCGGTTTTGCCGTCTGAATTCTGAATGCGGCAATTGCCACCTTCAGAATAACAATTCCTTTAGCTACCACTTTTTCCGAGTTGTATTTGTTCGTTTAATTCGTAGTTAAGTTCACTTACTTTCATTCTGTAACTCGTAGCTAACTGTTTCACATTTATGGGCATAACAGACACACTTTCAGAATTATAGGCGTACTGATAGAGCGCAGCATTAACCACATGGACGACTTACATTCGGTTACGTCGGAAAATACACATCTAGTCACGAGAAGAATTTCCGAAGACATTCAGAAATTATTTCTGAAGTGTGCTGTATTTCTATACTTAGCATTACCTGCTTTAAAACTTCAAGCAATGTATCAGTGAAATATCAGTGGTGTCATATTTCTTACTTGATGAATAGAGCTAAATTATTTTAAAGGTAGACCTTTTTTCTCGATAAGTGAAGCACAGAAAAACAGTATAAGTCTTGATTAATGAAACAGAAATGACTATATTAATAAGTAGTTTATTTTAAGGTAGGTTTTAAATGGCTATCTAACTGAGGGAGAAATGATGAGCTAACACTGGCCAAATGATGGCTAAATTTCCATGAATGTTTTCCGTTTGTCTGCAGGCTCTTTTCACGACGTCAAGTAGTCAGAGAAAGTTCAGTGACAAGTCTTGAGACGTAGGACATGTGATGTGGTGGGTCGAGATTCAAATTGTCATCTGCCTCAGCTGACTTAGGTTTTAATTGGTTGCCGGAAGTGAGCTCAGGTGAGTGTAGAAAAGTTTTTGCTCAGCAAGGTAATCCAGTCTCCATTCCAAGGTCTTCCTTTTCTTTTTTTTTTTTAATTTTCTTTACCTGCCGGCCTCGAGGGACCTCACTGTCAACTAACTGGTAATTTGAAAATAAGTGAACATACAACTTAGTTGTCTGAGGGAAACTGAGTGTGAACACTATATAAAGTAATGCAATAGACGAATAAGTAAAACCAACCTTGCAACGCGCACTGGTACAGCAGAGAATCCTCGTTGTTATTGTAGTAGAACGGATGCAGGTGGTGCTGAAACAGGATGATATAGGTGTTAGATGTGGATATGTGTTAAGACACTCTACAAGCAGATTTTGAAAGAAAACACAATTCATTATAGGATCATGACAGTTCACTTTACATTAGTTATGTCATGCGCTTAGTCGACCTCCCGCTTGCTCAATAAACCTCTTTCATAGAGATCTATTCTTCATATCATATACCTTCCCAGATCGGATATACTGAGTGATTCAGCTGCCTCTGCCGTTGGGTTTTATGCAACCCATAACGCATTCAAATACTATGTGCAAGATTTCATAATCTGTCTCTCGCCATACGTAAACTATCGGGTCTACAGAAAAACGACGAGTATCTTTTAGTAGAATATTTAATGTAGCTAAATTTTGTACTGATATACGTTTTCGCTGGAGGCCACGGTTTTCGAGTTATTCAAGAAAACGTGTTTAAAGGTCACTTTTGTACGTTTTTCTTGAATAATTCGAAAACTACGGCCTCTAGTGAAAACGAAAACTGCATTAAATTTCCTACAAAAAAGTTTGTGTTCATTTTTTCCGTACGGCTAACAGTTCGCTCCTAGCGAGTGATAGAGTATGAAAATCTCTCACATGGTATTTGAAAGCGTTGCGGGTTGCATAAAACACAGGAGTAGGGGGAACTCAATCACACTGTAGATATACAATACCAAACATTGTGCCACTGCTTGACTTGACAAGTCGACCAACTGCCACAGTGGCTATCTCCTGTCGCTAGCTGACTGGGTTCATCCCAGCTCTATACGAGGGGCGTTTGAGAAGTCCGTGCAAAAATAAAAACTACTTACTTGTTTGAGGTAAACCTGTGTTATTTTTCGACATAGTCTCATTTTAGACTTATATACTTCGTCCAACGCTGTTCTAATTTGTTGATCCCTTCCGAATAATAGGAATTGGCCAAGTCTGCAAAATAGCTATTAGTTTCTGCAATCACCTCCTCTTTTGAATAAAATCTTTGTCCCGACAGCCATTTCTTCAAATTTTGGAACAAACAGTAGTCCGTGGGAGCCAAGTCTGGAGAATATGGGGAATGTGAAACGAGTTGGAATCCTATTTCCATTACTTTTGCTACCGCAACTGCTGAGGTGTGTGCTGGTGCAGTGTTGTGATGGAAAAGAACTTTTTTGCGGTCCAATCGCCGGCGTTTTTCTTGCAACTCGGTTTTTTTTTCAAACGGTCCAATAACGATGAATAATATACACCTGTAATAGTTTTACCCTTTTCCATATAGTCGACGAGGATTATCCCTTGCGAAACACAAAAGACAGTCGCCATAATCTTTCCGGCTGAAGGACTGGTCTTCGCCTTTTTTGGTGCAGATTCTCCCCTGGTAACCCATTATTTAGATTGTTGTTTGGTCTCAGAAGTATGGTAATGTATCCATGTTTCATCCACAGTGACGAAACGACGCTTAAAGTCCTGCGGATTCTTCCTGAACAGCTGCAAACCATCCTTGCAACACTTCACACGATTCCGTTTTTGGTCAAGCGTCAGCAATCGTGGAACCCATCTTGCGGATACCTATCTCATGTCCAAATGTTTATGCAAAACATTATGTAACCGGTCATTCGAGTTGCCCACAGCAGTAGCAATCTCACGCACCTTAACGCTTCTCTCATCCATCTTCATATCATGGATTTTATCAAAGATTTCTGGATTTGTAACCTCCACAGGGCGACCAGAACGTTCAGCATCACCTGTACCCATATGGCCACGCCGAAAATTTTGAAACCACTTATAAACTGTTCTGATCGAAGGTGCAGAGTCACCGTAATGTTTATCAAGCTTCTCTTTAGTCTCCTGAGGCGTTTTGCCTTTCATAAAGTAATGTTTAATCACCACACGAAATTCTTCTTCGTCCATTTTTTGACAATCACTCGACCTCCTTGATTCACGCGAATGCCAAACACAAATAAATAGACCAATATGGCTGAAACTTGGTGTGAGTTCTTTGCAAAGATGCTACTAACTAAACATGACCTCGATACGCGCCCGTGTTGCCATCTCTCGGACTTTACACGGACTTTTCAAATGCCCCTTGTACTTTAATACTTCATACTTCTTCATTCTTCAGGTAGACGGTTTTTGACACAGGGGAGCGGTTAGTGCTTGTGAATTGCTGGGTGCCAGAGCAGACGAGAGCAATGAATCGTGTAGTACAGCTACAGACGCGCCCGCCTGCTGGGCACTCACTCCGTATCCCACGCCGTGCGTCGTCTCCCCTGCAGCGCCGCCTCCGCCGTAGCCAAACGCAGCGCGCAGGCGGTCCGCCTCCTCCTCGTCGACGCCCAACTTCGGTTCCGCCGTTCTCCTGTAACATACATCACGTACTGTTAGCAAAGGTGAAACATCCCCTTTGAAAAATTCATGAATTAATGTATATATATATATATATATATATACAGGGTGTTACAAAAAGATACGGGCAAACTTTCAGGAAACATTCCTCACACATAAAGAAAGAAAATATGTTATGTGGACATGTGTCCGGAAACGCTTACTTTCCATGTTAGAGCTCATTTTATTACTTCTCTTCAAATCACATTAATCATGGAATGGAAACACACAGCAACAGAACGTACCAGCGTGACTTCAAACACTTTGTTACAGGAAATGTTCAAAATGTCCTCCGTTAGCGAGGATACATGCATCCACCTCCGTCGCATGGAATCCCGGATGCGCTGATGCAGCCCTGGAGAATGGCGTATTGTATCACAGCCGTCCACAATACGAGCACGAAGAGTCTCTACATTTGGTACCGGGGTTGCGTAGACAAGAGCTTTCAAATGCCCCCATAAATGAAAGTCAAGAGGGTTGTGGTCAGGAGAGCGTGGAGGCCATGGAATTGGTCCGCCTCTACCAATCCATCGGTCACCGAATCTGTTGTTGAGAAGCGTACGAACATTTCGACGGAAATGTGCAGGAGCTCCATCGTGCATGAACCACATGTTGTGTCGTACTTGTAAAGGCACATGTTCTAGCAGCACAGGTAGAGTATCCCGTATGAAATCGTGATAACGTGCTCCATTCAGCGTAACGTGGACGAATCTAAAATGAACTCTAACATGGAAACTAAGCGTTTCCGGACACATGTCCACATAACATCTTTTTTTTATTTGTGTGTGAGGAATGTTCCCTGAAAGCTTGGCCGTGCCTTTTTATAGCACTATATATATATATATATATATATATATATATATATATATATATATATATATATATATAAGTTCATGATATCCAATATTACAAATTTACTCATTAAATTCTGCCACCTCTCTCCCCACATCCACCACTGCTGGCGGCTCACCTCCAACTGCGCAACGCTATGTGCTGTTCACACCCATCTTCCCAACACTACAATAGCGAATATTCCAACAATGCCAACCAGCCACAGACTACACACAGCACAGCCAGCGATTTTCATACAGAGCACTAAGTGACGTTACCAACATAAAAACCTAAACAGCCTACTTACAAAGGTAGCAACAGGCGGGAGGTGAAGTAGCAGTTGCCAGCTGTGGCACACACTTCCCACAGTCACCGACTGCATTACTAACCCCAAGATGCATTATCTAGGAGGGTATTCTGATTGTGTCCGCAAGGAACGAGTTGTTGGAATGCCTATAGCCTAACTGAAATTACGAGGGCGTTCCGAAAAGCAACGCTTCCGAATTTTTTGTGTGAGAACGTTCCAGTAAACATGATTACCCGGAAAAATTATCCGAACATATTCTGAACAACTATAGGAATTATGCATGACTTTGTTAATAGAATATTTCTCATTCTTGTTACACTCAAATTTCAGTTTCCCTTTTCACTTGCATGCATAAAATATTCTACTATGTTTATATGTTTCCAAACACTTTCATATAAAGTTTTCTAAAATTTAACTACTTACTGGCGAGGTCTCTTCATGTAACACACAACGTATGGAGTTAAACACTGTCTTAGATTTAACAAGTCAATATACACTATGCGATCAAGAGTATCCGGACATCTCCAAAAACATACGTTTTCATATCAGATGTATTGTGCTGCCACCTACTGCGAAGTACTCCATATCAGCGACTCAGTAGTCATTAGGTATCGTGAGAGAGCAGAATGGGGCACTCCGCAGAACCAACGGACTTCGAACGTGGTCAGGTGATTGGGTGTCATTTGTGGCATACGTCTGTAAGTGAGATTTCCACACTCCTAAACATCCCAGCTCCACTCTTTCCTATGTGATAGAGAAGTGGGAACGTGAAGGGACACGTATAGCACCAAAACGTACAGGCCGACGTCGACTGTTGACTGACAGAGACCGCCGACAGTTGAAAAGGATCCTAATGTGTAATAGGCAGACATCTATCCAGACCACAACACAGGAATTTCAAACTGCATCAGGATCCACTGCAAGTACTATGACAGTTAGGCGGGATGTGAGAAAACTTGGATTTCATGGTCGAGCGGCTGCTCTAAGCCACACATCTCGCCAGTAAATGGCAAACGACGCCTCTCTTGGTGTAAGGAGCGTAAACACTGGGCGACTGAACAGTGGAAAAACATTGTGTGGAGTGACAATCACGGTACGCAATGTGGCGATCCGATGGCAGGGTGTCAGTATTGCGAATGCCCGGTGACCGTCGTCTGCCAGCGTGTGTAGTGCCAATAGTAAAATTCGGAGGCGGTGGTGTTGTGGTGTGGTCGTGTTTTTCATGGAGGGGGCTTGCACCCCTTGTTGTTTTGCGTAGTACTATCACAGCACAGGCCTACATTGATGTCTTAAGCATCTTCTTACTTCCCGCTGTTGAAGAACAATTCGGGGATGGCGACTGCATCTTTCAAAAAGATCGACAGCCTGTTGATAATGCACGGCCTTTGGCGGAGCGGTTGCACGACATTAACATCCCTGTAATGGACTGGCCTGCACAGAGTCCTGACCTGAATCCTGTAGAGCATCTTTGGGATCTTTTGGATCGCCAACTTCGTGTCTGGCTTTACCGACAGACATCGATACCTCTGCTCAGTGCAGCACTCCGTGAAGAATGGGCTACCATTCCCCAAGAAACCTTCCAGCACCTGATAGAACGTATGCCTGCGAGAGCGGAAGCTGTCACCAAGGCATACTGTATTCCAGCATTACCGATGGAGGGCGCCACGAAGTTGTAAGTCATTTTCAGCCAGGTGTCCGGATACTTTTGATTACATATTGTAAAATTAGATGATATTTCTGTCATTCTGTCCAACTTTTTGCTATCGAATCCAAAATAATTTCCATGCGACTGTGCTGAAAAGTAATGCTACAGTTTTTTATGTGAAAACCCTTAACGCTTTTAAATAAAACAAGCGTTGTTAACATTCTGCATCTTTATTCTTGATGTCTGCACATTTATTTCTCAGTATGGTCACTCTGGTGAGAAACACATTTCTACAAAGCAGAGACCTGTTTGTTAATGCCGTCACTGTAGAACGTTTTACTTTGTTGGCGGAACCACAACCTCACTTCTGCTTGCACTGCCTCATCAGTGTAAAAGAGAATTCCTCGAAGGCGTTCTTTAAGGTTTGGAAACAGCTAAAAATCTGATGGAGTCAAGTCAAGAGTGTAGGAAGGATGGACGATCACAGTGAACCCAAGGCGTCGCATTGTTGCTGATGTTGCAGCGCTCCTGCGTGGTGCGGAATTGTCATATTGAGGAAGAGAGTGCCCCATATGTGGACAAACTTCGATTTCGAAACACTATAACGGCACTCTGTATCTCACGCATCTACATAGTTACGTTACACACCACCATCTTACATGCTACAATTCGGAGCTCTCTAGCAGTAGGGCGCTGCAATAATGTAGATGTGAAGAATAAAGAATGTAGATTGTTAATAAAGTTTGTTTCAATTACAAATTTATAAGAGTTTGCACATAAAAACCTCAGACACATTACTTTTCAAAAAGTCCTCGTAGTTGGAACCATACGTTTAAAGTCGAGAGTTTCGACCTTGTCGCGGCAAGTACTGCCTGCAGGCAGCACTCCGCTCCAAGCGGCGGTAGAAAATCTTCTACAAAAATCACGCAACATATCTGAAATTCATCTAAGGCCTTGACCTCCATAGTGTATTAAACATTTCAAAAATTTGCACTTAATTTCAATCAAGGTCAGACTGCTGTAAATTATATTGAAATTTTGAAGTTTCCCCTTCGGGAAACAGCTTCAAACTTACAAAGTCCCATATTCAAAACTACTTAAGCCAAGGAATTTTTTTTTTTCGTTTATGTCCAGAAGCCTCGCACATGAACAGATATTTCCAATGTTGCGAATGGTATTGTTTTTTATGTGTATACGCTTCGTAAGATGGAGTTTATTTGCAATTTTGTAAATATTCAAGTACGAAATTTAAAGTCCAAATCTCCTACAAAAGTAACATAAAAACTCTGCATTCCAAGTTTCGTATACTTCTGTGTAATGACATTCCATGTGTGGTAGAGTCCTCAGTAGTGACTCCCTCACGCCCCGCTTGCGACTACTTTTATGTCACATTGTGAGCCACACGAAAGTAAATGTTACACGAATGTCCTACTGCAACAGTTTACTGATAACTGACGGGCACAATGCTTTTCGCAGCAGAAGTGGTAACACCGAACCGACAGCGACAGGCTCTCATTGGTGTATTGATGGCAGGAGTAGTGCGGGCTGCTAGCTGCCAAACCTTAAAGGGGGTAGACCAGGGTGACACTCGATTTTACAGCCGATGGTTTTTTTTTCTTTAATAAAATAACAAACATATTACAAAACTGACTTAGTCCTTTATTGTACACCGTTAAGATTGTGTTATTTATTTAAAAAAAAAAAACACTTGAACCCAGAGGAGGCTACACAACACCGACGAAAAGCCTTCGCCGAATGAGAGGCCGATTGGTGGGAGCTCTGAACGCCACAATTTTCTACCTAGAACAAAATTTAAAAACTGCTTTGAAACTGATGGTATTGTCCATCGTAGACTGTAGGGATTCTTTTTTTTTTTTTTTTTTTTGTAAAAATGGGGGCATTCTGAAGAAAAGTCTGTTTTTTCGACAAAAAAGTCCTATGAAAACGAGCACCAAAAAATCTAAATTAAAATAAATCGCAAAAATCGTAAGTAATGCAGTACAATAAACGCCGCGTCACAAGTTACAAAACGTATAATGTAATTGCACGTATATTTCATGAATTATAGCTCCCGCCACCAAGAAAAATGTTGTTTTGAAAAAAAAAAAAAAAAAAGCAAGCGTTTAAAGTTTCAACTTGCGTTTTATAATACTGAAACTGAAGAACTATTGAACGTGCAGTTGGCGTTGTTTTCAGCGATGTCGAAACACTCTCATTTTGACGAAATTATATCGATTACCTGTCTTCCGCATTCCAATCGAAACGTTTCTTGAACGGTTGGAATTACTCTACGATTTTTCTATCCGTATAAATGCGTATGTTATTTTCAAGCACTAACGTTTTACTACATTTAAAAACCAACCGAAATGACAAGTTAAGGAGACGCGACACAAGCACGTGTTTTCAGACTGTTTACCATAAACGAATCATGTTACGAATAAAAATATTGTTGAGAATACTATTTTAGTTGATACTAATGCCCTGTGTGATACATCCCAAACTAACGAGGAATCTGTTCTGTCGGTAATTGTTGTAGTATTACACCGGTTGCATTAGAGCGCTCGAATGCGCCAGATCACCATGCAGTAAAGCGCTGTTTTAAGAGATTTTAACATTTATGGCACACTTTACACGAATGATTCTTCAAAACGTACCCTCTAAGGAACACTTTAAGCCAATAAAAAATCAGGCTCAAAAGAAATTTCTATCGCGGTCTTCACCCTTAAATCAGACTATAGTCTAGTAAGTACTGATACACGCTAGCCAGAGGTCAGCTAATCGTCGTTACTTCTGCTACTCGTCATGTCATCTCCCTGTCATAGATAGCGCTTCTATTGAGTGGCTCTATGAATCGAAAGTGATTTATTCGATCTGGGATTTCATTTTCAATAATTCTAAATCTGTTGACACTGCAGTTCAAAAGGAACATTACATCATCCTTATTAACAGCATAGAAATTGCAATATAGCACCTGTCATCTATGACCCTGTTGTATTACAGTTGCCTCGGCGTCGGTTTTGGATAGCGCAGTTTCGCCACGCACGGTGTACCTTAACCACGGCGGCACACAAGCATTTTAAAAACTTAGGCGTTTCGGAAATCCTCCCACCCTTGGCCCAAAAGCCAATGATCATGTCCTTTTCGACGTCAGATAAATTGGACCGTTTCCGCATCTTTGACTTTATTGCACGTCGAACATACGTGGTGGTCACATTAATGTAACTGGACCGTATATTTTGCTTTACGGATCAAACTGTTAGCAGAATCAAAAGTCAATTAAAATAGCAGAGACAATTTTCCCACTTACATGAAAATTATTTAAGCTGAAACATATCGGTTGGCAAGAACTACAAGATAGGTGCAAATACACTAAGATGGGGAACAACTGCATTAATAACATGTTGTTGCAGAAGAAAAGAAGAGTCAATAGGTGCGCGTTACCAAGAATTCAGAGTTACTAGACAGAACACTTAATGTAGAGAACTGATGATATCGATTCAGGAGAGAAGACCAGTGCAAAAAGCACTTGAGACTGTGGGAATCCTACAAAAGGCAATAATTAGTATAAATCCTTACGAAGATAATGAAGATCAGCGCTAGCGTTTTATGGTGCCAAGGTATGTCGAATTAGATTTAAGGTTTCTCAACGACGACACTGCACATTTAGAAGGTCTACGTGCGGCTCTACGGTTATGGATATAGTGTTTCGTTGTTTGTGGTTCCCTGCACGAAGGATTATTCGTAGCGAAAATATTGTTATTGTACTTAGTGTAGGGGAAGTCTTCTGGGGTTCAACTGCATAAGCAGGAAAGGTTTCTTAATTACGTTTGGCTTCTTTAGGAAACACAGATATTGTGTTCCAAGTACGCTGTGTCCCTGTTCGCTACATCATTGACGCTGAAAGAAAGAAGAAAAGATGATGTTAATGTCCACATCCGACGGACGAATTACCATCGTGTTCTCTCACATCACGAGACACTTAGGAGCCTTCAGAGCTTAACACAGTACACTGAGCAGGATCTCTACACTTGTGTCTCCCTATCCTCATCCCAGTGGGCCGAATTTTCGTGTCAACTGATTATCTCCAGATCATTTGCCGTCATATTTCCATGTTTCATCAATACTCTTTTACGATATACTTAGAAATGTCCTTGTGTTACGACGGAGTGGTAGATAAGAGTTTAACCTCCGTCAACGTCAATGGCACAAGCGAAAGAATACAAATTTGGATCGAATAAGGAAAGCACACAGGCAATCAATATTTGGTAAACAAAAGGAAACATAAATCAGGGTGCTCGAATACTAGAGCAGTGTTACCCGTTCTGTCTTTGTGCTGAGAGATGAAATCTCGGCCACCCCAGTTACTCCTGTAGTGTAGGCAACCTTTCTAGTTTGCCGGTAACCAGGCCTCTTCGGATAGAGCTTCTTACGGAGCCCTGTTACAGAAATCGTGTAACGATTCGAGTCTGCCAATAAGCAGACTCGATACATAGCCCGAATGCTGTAAAAATAGACGAGTGCGAAAGAAAGATCCACAAAACAAACGATTTGAAACCATTACAAAGAAGCAAGTTCTAGGCTAGCGTGGCAGGTCTGTAGAAATATTTAGTAACTTGTAGCACGTTTTCGTCAATTAGTTTTGTATCTTTATATGAAGAACTTTTCAAACTAGGTACTGAAAAATACCACAACAGTATATTTGTTAAAACACGTTGTAATGATTCCAGTTCGGCTGCTGTTTTGCACATACAGTATTTACTTTATTTAATGGAGTACACTTCACCAATTGCGGCCTTACAGGCTACTCTCAGCTAGTTGACTTTTAACTATGAAAGTGCGCAGATACAATGTTTAAGAACGTGTTAATAGTTTCCATAATGACTATTTCTGTATTCAGTAAACATTCTGTTGTAACTCTGAGGCTTGCACGTGTGTGTGCTCGCTTTCAGAACAGTGATGTCCGCTGTTAAATAATCGGGTATATTACGACATGTTGCCTACAAAATCCTGATCCGACCCAACCTCAACTACGCGAATGTTGCATGAATCTCCAACCGATTAAAGTTCCACAGGTCTCTCCAAATCCTCGAGAGTCATGAATTCCGTCTCGCGTGGCGCATCCGGTTACCTTGCCCTGCATTGGCCCTCTACTATCTTACCAAATTCCCACCCCTCCTCACCCATATCGAACACCTCCGCATCTCTTATACTGTCCGGAAACTAGATTTCAATAACACCGTTGGTTTCCACCTAATCACTGACCAGCTGCAGCGCCTTCACAAACAAATCCCTCCATCCCTACCCCCAAACACACTCCATATCCTATCTCAACGCATCTTCAACAAACTCCCTCTCCTGCCAGCCTTAACTCTTTCCCACCTATTCCACTCTGCATCAGCGCCCCTCTCTCCTTTTCCCTCTCCATGCATCCGTATCCCTATGCTCTTATAACCACTGCACTCCCCACCCACCATACTATTCCTCACTCTCTTTTTTTTCCGTACCCGCTTCACCTCCACCTATCTTCTCCATACTTTCCCTACCTAACAGCCCCTATCTCTTTACACACCCCCTCAACTCTATGTAACATATTCTATCCTCCCACAATAGTTCTCAGCCAGTGCAAGTCCTTCAGATCTTGAGTAAAACTACAGTGCTTCTGTGCTTTTTATCAGAAGAATTTCAACTTTCTGCAATGTGTTTTTAAAACGTATATTTTTCATTTTTTAACTGTCCGACTTTGATTTTCAATTTAAAATTAAAAAAAACAGCCCCAAATTATGTTATTCGTTCTATGTTTTTTAATTCGCTTGGCTAAAGAGCAGAATATTGTACTCCTGACTGGCGCCCCTCTCCTCGTCCATATGTGGGAAGGGGGATGAAATAACTAAAAAAAAAGACATGTTGACAACTTCAGCACTTGAGAATGGCCTCTAAGCCAGAAACTGGCCAATTGTGCGTCAGAAAATAAAATCAGTGCCTATAAACAACAGCCGATGTGGAACCTTTCCCATATCTTTCGAGAAATACACAGATGAGTCAAAGCATTGTGATCACTGACCACCGCCTTGGTGGACGCCGTTCTTGTGACGCTGTCGTTACGTGACGCGGTAAGATAGGCGGAACAGAGACGAATGGAGAATCACTCTAGCGGCGATACGGGTGGCAAATATAAGAAATAACTGACATGAGCAACTTCAAAAAACGGTACATTGTTCTGGGCCGAAGTCTGAGAACGAGAATCTTGGCAACGGCGAAGATGGTAGGCTATTCACGTGCTGCTGTCATGAGCATCGATGAAATGTGGTTAAGGGACGGTGAAGCCACTAGCATCAGACAAGGTGTAATACGTCCGCCCCTCTTCACAGAACGTGGCGGTCAGAGGCTGTTCCGCTCCGTAAAGAGGATATAGGCCGCTGTCTGTACCAGATGTGACGACACAGTACAATGCTGGTGCTACCACAAGTGTTTCGGGGCACACCACTCAGCGCACATTGTTCAACATGGGGTTCCACAGCAGACGACCCCTACGTGTTTCCATGTTCATCCAATGATATCGTCAGTTTAGATTGCAGTGGACCAAGATAAACGAGAGTGGACTATGAATCAGTGTCAACAGAAACGCGTCTCCTGGTTGGATGAATCGCGCTTATTGTTACATCTGGTCGATGGCCGTGTCCACATACGTTGTCATCCAGGCGAACAGCTGCACGAGGAAGAGAGGAAAGTATTGCAGCTAGGGGCAAATCACAAGTCCGGAAATCGACCATGATCTGATTAGGGAACCATTTGGCGTTCGCCTAACATGACATATGGAAACTATAGCTGACCTGAATTTGTCGAACGGTAATTCGAAAATCATTCCTGCTATATGTAAATTCGGTGCCTTGCTCTTTCTTGTGGGGGCATCTTCCAAATATCGGTGAGTGGGACCCTTTCACCTCATATACCTCAGTTAATAGTTGTTTCAGTATTTTTCCACTTTGAGTGATATTTTTTCTTGTAATAAAATAACGCTTGTGCAGTATAATAAAACGTATTGTAATGAAGAGAGTTATCTTCTATGAATCGTGTGAGTGTACTAATAAATTAACTAGCGTTTCCATTTACTGATCATTTTACAGTGAATATGATTTGTGTCCATGACATTGTATTTTTTGAAAATATCTTCATTGTATTTCAGACATCCTGCTTTTGCTCACTTATTTTCGTAATCCACTCACATGTAATAAATTCCGAGCCTTTATGGTTCCTTGGCCTCTTTTTCTTGGTATCCATATCTCGTCAAGAATTCGTGTATATGTCCTCTACGTAATAATAAAGTAATTCACAAGTGCAAAACCTACTCACATTACAGTGTGCGTGAATGAAACCGCCCGACAAAAATGAGACTCAGTTTACAAACCCTTATAACGACTAAAGTGTCTGTAAGCTTTTTCATACACAGCTGGGGATTTAGTTTGTAACGCACCGCCAGAAAAAAGTGCTACACTCTCAAGGACAAGTGGTGTGACTTGTAGTTCATCATTGTAAGAGTATAGGATAACAAATCCATATGGAAGACACATGTCGCAGTAAAGGCAACCCAGACAGTCGCATCACTACACATTTTTACGCCCTCACCCCCCCTCCGCCACCACTTCGCGGCAACACAGGAGTGTATTCTAGCATTTATATTATCATAAAGGTGCCGAATGGCCAATCATCTTGCGCCTTTTGTTGTAATTCGACAATGGTTTTTACAGGCCATGGAGAAATAGTAAGTTCCCGCTTTATCATGTCCTATTGGGGTTTAATTGGTGACAGGCCTGATGATCTTGGTTGCCTCAGCAGTTGTTTTACACCACGAAAGGCACGTTTAGTCGCAGTAGTCGTTTGTGGGACTGCAATGTCCTGCTTAAAAAATTCGCATCACCTTCCTGTCGAATACATAGCAGTAGCACCTGGAATAACATCTACTATTTGCTTTAGCCGGCAGGAACGCCAAATGTGACCTCGAATTGTAACTGATAGCCTCCCACATCACGAAGCCTGGGGTGCGAGCTGTTTTTCGAAAGAGAATACACTCCGGAACAGGTCTACGCCACACACATGTACGCTCATCACTCATAAACAGACAGAATCTTCTCTCACCACTGAAGACAAGAAGTGTCATTCCACTCACCAGTTAACTGTTTCACTAAACCAGAGTAGTCATGCTTGGCTGTGTGGTGACGTCAGTGGCAGCCTAGCCAGAGGCGCTTGTTCTCTTAATCCTGTTGCAAGCAGCTCTTTCCAATGGTCCCTGATGACACAGCAAGCTCATCATTTGCCCCGTCTTCATCACTGGATGATGTTCGGTCAGCCACCGCTGCTCACATATTGCGACGATCTGGACGTGCGTCTGTATTATGAGGACGCCCATAATCTGGTCTAAAGGTGTGCGAGTGTTTCACAGACCACTGTTGAAGGTAAAGACATAGATACATTATGCCCAACATGTGCATCAGT
The DNA here is from genome assembly GCF_021461395.2 of Schistocerca americana. NCBI lineage: Eukaryota > Metazoa > Arthropoda > Insecta > Orthoptera > Acrididae > Schistocerca > Schistocerca americana. The sequence continues at coordinate 340,969,392 of NC_060122.1, read as the reverse complement.
CCATCGATTCGTCCATCCACCTTCCCGCAGGCCCACAATGCGACCCGTATAAAATACCTGAAGCTGTTCAACAAAAGGACGTACTCGCCGGCGGAGCACGTTTGTACCCTTTTGTACACTCTGCACCTCCAAACTGAGCACAGTTACTGCCTGCAGTGTCAAAACGGAAAGTATACGACAACCGTGACAAATGAATCACTAACAATACCGCCTCTGAGCATGCGCGTATTGAACCCAAGTGCCACTGAACATAGTTCTTGAGAGAGCTGCTTTTTTTTTCGGGAGTGTATTTATAGCTAGTTACATCCGTTATGAATCATGGACACACTATATGCGTTAGAACGCAGACAGCTACCTCCGTGTATCATCATACTCCAAGAGTGAAGGCCAGTGTATAATTGTTGTCTGCTGAAGGAAAATAATCGAGAACCGAGGTGCTGCTGTTGTTAGTCGGAAAGTAGCACTTGCACACAAGCCGGGTACTCACTCAGCAGATTCGGGGGCAGCCGTAGGCGGCTGAGAGGCGGGGGGCGACGATGAAGCGGAGCCGGAGGCGGAGGAGGCGGAGGCCGCTGAGTCCTGAGGCTCCTCGGGGGCGGCGTTGCTTGCGGCGGACGAGCCCGCCTCCTGGCTAGCGGCGCCTGCCACCTGCAAACAGACACCACATTATCCTCTGAAATACGTCTTCACGCAAATCTTTCCTTTTCTTTCTGTTACTGCCGGCCGAAGTGGCCAAGCGGTTAAAGGCGCTGCAGTCTGGAACCGCAAGACCGCTACGGTCGCAGGTTCGAATCCTGCCTCGGGCATGGATGTTTGTGATGTCCTTAGGTTAGTTAGGTTTAACTAGTTCTAAGTTCTAGGGGACTAATGACCACAGCAGTTGAGTCCCATAGTGCTCAGAGCCATTTGAACCATTTGATTTGAACCATCTTTCTGTTGCTCCGATTCTTCGAAAAGTGGCAGATACTTCTGCCATCCCCACGTAAGGATACTTTTCACAAGGAATAAGTTTGTTAAAAGCAAAAGCGATAAAGGCGAATTTGACATCCATTTCCGTAATTCATTTTGCTATGTACGATATGTCACTAGAGGTATTGATTATGATTTATTCGTTCTCATACTGTCTTGACGTTCATTCCAGTACGGCACCACATTCTCCAGGCTACATGAGACTTAGGTTAATTAGACATTAACGAAAGCTTATTTTTAAGGCTTGTGAGTATGAAGAAGAAATAAGATAATTATCAATATCATAATAAAAGAGTAGGTGTCCCATTCCCAGTGTCTAGAATATGACAACTTTTCAAGAACAGAAAGGCATAAATAAGAAAATTAACATCTGTCAACCTACAAGGGGCGGCCAGAGGAAAGATACGGATGGGAAAAATAAGTAAGCTTTTTATCATTTCAAAAGTAATAACTATAACTGGTAATACATTTATCCCATTGTGAGAGAAGATGTTCAATACCTTCAATGTTCCCAGTTGCCTTCTTTTTTGAGCCATCAGTGTTATCACTGGTTTGATGCGGCCCGCCACGAATTCTTCTCCTGCTTCAACATTTTCCTCTCAGAAGACCACTTATAACCTACGTCCTCAATTATTTGTTGCATGTATTCCAATTTCTGTCCTCCTCTACAGTTTTTACGCTCTGCAAATACCAAGGAAGTTATTCCTTCGTGTCTTAACAGATGTCCTATAATCCTGCCCCTTCTTCTTGTCAGTTTTTTCCACATATTCTTTTCATTGGCGTTTCTGTGGAGAACCTCCTCATTCCTTACCTCATCAGTCCACTTAATTTTTTAACATCCGGTTGTAGCAACACATTTCAAACGTTTCGATCCTCTTCTGTTCCGGTTTCCCCGCAGTGCTTGTCTCACTATAGTTGAATTCTTTTATCTTGGCGGCTCGCGCATGCCTGCCCAGACGCGGGAGATTGCTGCGTTGCCAGTTGCACACGACGCACGCGCCAATAGAAGCAGCGCCATAGTATAGCATAGTTCGCAAGCTCACGTGTAGGGGGGAGCGCGCAGTTCGTGAAGTAAAGCCACCACGGCCGCATTAACCCTTTCGCTGCTACAAAGACGTGCTCCCTGCATTCCGCGCTGTGAGCGATTTTGTCACTGCACTGCTCGCCTGTGCAGACGCATTGTGTTCCGACTGCTTTGACACTCTTTTATCATTCGATTCCACAAAAACTATTTGGCTCAAAAATTAGATTTTTACCTATCTTCTTGACTGATACCTTCCCCCCATAAATGACTTAATTTTGTTTCGATGTTCAACGCAGTTATTATACAGCATTAAATGTAGTAAACCATTGCACGAAATTTTGAAGAGTTTGCAGAGGTAAAAGTCCATAGAGTATACTTTCCGGATGGTCGATTTTAGTTGCCACACTGTTGAGAATGAAATGTGGACAAGATACCTATATATTTCATTTAATTTAAGTACCACATAAGTGTCGTATGTAATATTGAGAAATATTCCACCTTTCGCGACTGTAACAAAAGTTTTACTTACACTGGGCACGTTTGGCTTTATTTTAAAGCACTTCAATCAATCAAAAGGAAGTAGACAAAATACATTAAACAAAACTGTGGACTTACAAAAACATTAGGACTTGAATATACTGTCTGTCAGTGAAGTGCTCAGAGCTATGTCAAATATAATTTTGTGTGTGGCACATACAAACAGCATTTATTTGCTAAAACACTGATGAGCCAACACAAACGTTGAATATTGTGCTACCGCAGCACAAAACTACGAAAGGTGACTTGGCAATGGAGGAGACAAAATATTGTCCACTGAAGGTGCTTCAAAAGAGAAAAACGCGTCTGGTCTAAATAAGTCGCTTATTACAGTTGCAGAAGAGGGATATATTTCAATACCATTGGTAAAACTGCGACTGTGGAACAAAAACAAGAAATAGAACATGAATACCATTGTGTATGTGCCATACCTTTCACCGATGGAAGTGCTTTAAAATAAAGCCAAACGCGCCGTGTGTAAATAAAACTTTTATTACAGTCGCGAAAGACGGAATATTTCTCAATATTACATACGACACCTATGTGGTACTTAAATTAAATGAGATATTGTTATACAGTAAATATTATATGAAATTCAGGTATCTTGTCCACATTTCATTCTCAACATTGTGGCAACTAAAATCGACCATACGGAAAGTATACGCTACGGACTTTTACCTCTGCAAACTCTTCAAAATTTCGTGCAATGGTTTACTACATTTAATGCTGCACATCAAAACAAAATTAAGTCATTTATGGGGGGAAGGTATCAGTCAAGAAGACGTGTAAAAATCAAATTTTTTGGCCAAATAGTTTTTGGAAATCGAATGATAAGTGTGTCAAAGCAGTGGGAACACCATGTGTCTGCACAGGCGAGAAGTGCAATGATGACAAAGTCGCGCACAGCGCGGAATGGGGGGAGCACATGTCTGCAGCAGCGAAAAATTTAATGAAGAGGCAAAGCACTAGAAATTTCGTTCAAACGAATAAAATTCGTGAAGTAAGCCACTCCAATATTGTTTTTAAATAAAGAATATATTAAGCATCACACAAGGTTTGAACTCATAACCTCTCACTTGGCAGCCCAACACTTTAACCGTTCCGCTATCTCACCTCATCAGACAGTGTGACTCCATAAGGACTCTAACACCTCACGCAACTACTTATAAACACTGTTGGTATGACTATGAATTACTCACGCTTCGTCGAAGTACGATAGGAAATAAACAATTACCGCTGTTGTTTATTACGAAAAAGCAGTTGATGAGATTGAAACAAACACCGTTCCTTGCTATCGCCTGAATTAGGAGTCTTATTGCTTGTTTGGTTTAATTAATAGAATATGAAGCAATTGGTATAAAGAATGCTTTTTCCAAACTTTCTATAAAAGAAAGTCTGCTATCAAGACATTGCTTTTGTTCTATTACTTTATTTTTGACTGAACGTTTCTAAAACTGAAGACACTCGTCCGTGCTCTGCACTGCAGTCGAGATGTGGCAACGTCGTTCTCTGTTCATTGGCTGACTGTGTTTTGTGACGTCAGATGCGCAGAACGAACCTAAACTCGGCCGCCAAGATATATGACGCGCACTTTAGCATAAAATACTGTGCGCAAAACGTACATTCGCAGGAAGTTTTTCCTCAAATTAAGGGCTATTTTTGATACTAGAAGACTTCTCTTGTCCAGGAGTGCCCTTTCGCCTGTGCTGGTCTGCTTATTACGTCCTTCTTACTCCATCCATCATGGGTTATTTTACTGCCTAGGTAGCAGAATTCCTCAACTTCATCTACTTCGTGATCCTCTATCGTGATGTTAAGTTTCTCGCTGTTCTCATTTCTGCCACTTCTCATTACTTTCGTCTTTTTTCGATTTATTCTCAATCCATATTCCGTACTCATTAGACTGTTCATTGCATTCAGCAAATCCTGTAATTCTTCTTCACTTTCACTGAGGATAGCAATGTCATCAGTGAATCTTATCATTGATATCCTTTCATCGCGAATTTTTATCCCACTCTGTAAAAAAAATTTTTTTTCTGTCATTGGTTCTTCAATGAAATGATTGAACAGTAGGGGGAAAAGACTGCATCCCTGTCTTGAGCCTTTTTAATCCGAGCACCTCGTTCTTGGTCTTCCACACTTATTGTTCCCTCTTGGATCTTGTACATATTGTATATTACTCGTCTTCCCCGAACCTTTCCCCCATTTTTCTCAGAATTTCGTACATCTTTGCACCATTTTATACTGTCGAACCCTATGATCGTGTCTTGATTTTTTGAAGTTTACTTCCGTTAATTTTCAACCGCAACGTCAGAACATCCTCTCTGGTGCCTTTACCTTTCCTAAAGCCAAACGGATACTCATCTAACAGTTCCTGAGGAACCTTGGATCTACCCAGGTTTGCACCTCTTCGTCCGAAGCATATTGACGGTCACGAGAGTCTTTCTGCAGGGTTCGAGGAATATGGAAATCGCATGGGGAGAGATCGGGACTACATGAAAGTATGCGTAACGGCTTCCCAGTTGAGATTTCTGCAGCGGGCCTTCATCTTGCCAGGGTTGTTTAGAGTACGTTGCAAAAGTTTCTGTGGGAATTTCTTACACTTCCTACACACAGTTCCAGTCTCTTCCCATGAGATATCCATATTTTTTGGATCCTCGAAGGTAGACATTCGAGGCCGTCTGTTTGCTTCGGACGAAAAAGTGCACGAGTACGTACAATCTCGGCTCCGTATGCAACAGCAAACATATTTCTATTAAGGCACTAACCGCCTTGTCTCGCAATAACATAAATGTATTAACGGTTAAGGTGATTAACTTTGAAATAATAAACACCTTACTTACTTTTTTTCCATCTGTCTCATTTTCATTTGATTGCTTCTTATGTATGTGGCAGGATAAGAGGAACACTGAAGCGTAAAACGAGAAGAGGATCCCAAATGTAATTTTATGAAGTCATGGGACAATCGTATATGAAGTAGGAAGTTGGAATTCAAATTAAAAAAAAGACTAAGACAACTTGAAACAGCCCAAATGAAGTTCCTTAGCTCTGTAAAAGGCGACAAAAGAGAAGAAACATAAGAAATGAAGAAATGAGTAAAGAACTCGGGGTACAGCCATTAGTGGAAAAGATAATGCAACGAAAACAGGATTAAAAAGAGTATTATGTCAACTCAGTTAACCCCTCGACGCACTGTGGATTGCAGTCCCATTGGAAGAAGGAGTATAGCAAGACGAAGGATGAGACGGTGAGGCCTGAACAGGCCATAAGGCCTAGTACTGGTCGGGCATAAGAACAATAGATTAACTCTTTGATGTTAGTAATTTTAATAACTGAATTTAACTATAAAATGATTTGCGATTTTATGTGTGTTGCGAGGGAGAACGAGATCCAATACAGTCGTACTGTCCATCATTTTTGTTGGTCGTAATTGTAATTAATTCAGAAGTTCGTAATTTTCGCCGAGATGGCGTATGCCGTTGTAAAGAAGTACTCTGTACTAAGACTGAATGGTTCTTCGCACAGGAATACGCCAGAGACGCACCAGTGAAGCAGTTCTGGCCGTTAGAATAAGTCAGTGACTGCCAACCTGAGTAAGCAAGTAAGCACAGTTCAGTGTGCCATCAAAAGCAGAGACTACTGCTCAGGCGCCCTTTCTCTTCAAAACCTGAGGTTTCAGACAACCTCCACGGAAAGAGCTCTGCCTCTTTAGGGCCTTAGGTCTTTCGCCGTCAAGACGCGTTTCCGCGGCTGGTACAATCCCAGACTGTAGCGCCTAGAACCGCTCGGTCACCCCGGCCGGCGAGGAACTTACAGAGCTTTGGACTTAGAAATGCGTGTGCAGTTGTGTCCAGTGGCGACTATACCTCTAGCAGTCTTAGAAAATTACTAGGTCTTCTAATCAGGAGTATCTTAGCAACCGATTCACTCAAAATTTGTTACTTTATGACAGTCTCCACCCTCGGAGACAATTCTTGGGATTAGTTATTTCTTAATTGAGAGCTCCACTAAGACCAGCTACATGATGATCGATTGTTATCGATATTTTGAGTAGTTGCCCACACAGTTATCAACTCTTGAGATATACTTATCCACACAGTATTTGCTTAGCACCTCGTCTATTTTCATGAGCTCGTACTCGTAAACTCTACATATCAAGGGGCGTTCAATAAGTAATGCGACACTTCTTTTTTGAAATAAGGTTACTTTTATTGAGGATTCCAATACGCCATATTATTTCCCATTCTTTGGGCTATGAAACCCTATGTTTCAACGTAATCTACGTTTGATGCGACGGCCTTACAGCTCCTTACTGGGAACGCCTGTATGCCCTCATGGTACTACTCTACTGGTCGATGTCGGAGACAACGTCTTACTACACCAATAACTTCCCTATCATCCACGTATTTCTTCCCGTGGAGAGCACCCGTCAGTGGGCTAAACAGATGAAGTAGGAAGGTGCGAGATTCGGCCTGTAGGGTGGATGAGGAAGAGGTTGGACGACCTTGGTGTGATGATGACAGACACCTCGCTCAACGACTCAACGTGCTTATGTTCACTGTCAGTTCTCCATAGACATTCTAAAAGAGCCCGTAAATATCTTCGATGTTCTGGTTTTACGCCAAAAGAAATTCAATGACTGCGACGAACTGGAACTTTATGGAATTGTAGAGTCTGAAGCGGGAATATTCCACGATGTCCCACAGCAACTTCCTCATTTTTTCAACCAAAACTGGCCGAGGAAAAAATGTGCTGCATTACTTGTTGAACACCCCTCGTGGTTGGAGATCTATACCCACAAAACAGTTATGTATCATCCCAAGGACTGTGTAGCGATATTGCTGTTGTCACTTGGTGCTTAATGGAAGCCGTTTTATAACCGGAGCGTTATGTAACAATTTCTCTTCACAAAAATTAATGTATTTGCATTATGCTTTAGCTTTTTTCTTCAGTAATCTGAAGGAATACCATGTGTTGTCAGTTACCATGTGTGATGTGTTATTAGCTCCCTTTTGCTTTGTCTCCATGCTGAATTTTTTTAATCGTCAAATGTAGGCTACCACCTGCATACCAAGGTTCCGGCTGCACGATACGTGCACCAAATGTTAATAACAATTAAAATAAAGGAAATATTTTCAAAGTTCAGCTCTTTTTGAATGCCTAAATAATGTATTGCTGATACTATTTCATATAGACATTACTGCATTCCCTGTTATGGATTTTTATATTGTACAGCGAAAGTAGTTGGGTTTATAACTTGAAGACAAAGAGCATTTCGTCTACTTAGCGAAATGTGCTATCTCTCAGAATACAGTAAAAGTATGAAATTGTGGACCTTTATTGATAAAAATGATGACTTGCTTTAAACTTATTGATACGGTTTCAGTAAACCATGAAACCTAAGCACCATTAACGCGGCAGTCGTTGTACATGGAAGGAATCAATAGTTGTCAGTCTCTCGATAGCTGCAGTGTTCAGTTTGTCAGTTCCTAAGATTTGGCACTATGTTTAAAGGATAGAAAGCAGCATGAAGACAACAGTGATTGAGTATGCAGAAAAGTACTTCAGTGAGATCGCAGCCTGGAAGATTCAAACAGAGTAGGTGCAGCATTAAACTTGTAATTGGGTAGTGATTTGCGAACGGAATACGAACCACTCATCTGCATAGCGTTGTCCCGGTAATCGCACCCCAGAGAGCTGACTTTCCAGGACATCGACCTGCGAACTGCTCATTGTTCTTTTGTGCCAGATACGTGACACAGGAGATACTATGGAGCGCCAAGTAAACCACCGGCGGTATCTCAAAGAAAATTAGTGAAATATGAACAACGAAGCGCCAATTAGTGTTCAAAGATGTTTAGCGATCTACACTGAATACAGAGATAAACTACGTCCGGAACCAGCACGGTGTCTCGTACCGTATACGGAACCATTTGTTTGTAACACTTAACAGTCCATATTTCTCTGATCAAATATTATAATAATGTTTATATTGTCTAAATTATTCTTTGATCGCATCTGTGTGTACTTAGTTGCGAGATTGAATAATTGTTATTATTTGTCTCCCTTACTATTTCATTGTGAGATAAGTAGTGAGAGCAAACGTCTGTGCATAGCTCCGTGCTATTTTTGAGTATTCGACATTATCTGAACTGGGGTAGACAAACCTGTTAAGACAAGCGGACTGTTTACGTCAGTAAGCAGTGCTCTTTGGAAGAGTGGCATCTGTGAGGCATAGAATTAAAAATACTTCTCTACCTGTGAGCCAGACGAGCTTTACAATAACGGCATTGCTGCATTACAAACTGAAAATCAAAGCACTAAGTAGTAAGAAGGGCTTTAAGTAGCTAGAAGTACTTTTGATACGGTCATTATTGCTGTAACAGGACTAACAAACATTTTAAATGGTGAATCCTTTCTCACCAGATGGATTCAAAGACGTTACAAACAAATGGTTCCGTGTGTGGTACGAGACACCGTTCTGGTTTCAGGACGTAGTGTAGATCGCTAAATATCTTCTAAAACAAGTTGACCCTTCGATATATGCGGATAATTAAACGATATCCCAATATGACAAAATGACATTACGTAAACCCAAATAGCAACAGTGAACTAATAATAAAAAATTACAATCGATAAATAAACCCATAGCAAACGTAACACGAACTTATGCACGAACCTAATATTTGTGTAAGCTTCGGCTCAGTAGGAAAATAATATATGTGTAAAAGATCTGTGAACCCAGGAGACAGAATAAAATTGATGTGTGAGTAATTCAAGCAGGGACTCAGCAGTATTCAAGCAGGCGGTTGTGATAAGTCGAATTATTTGGTAGAAAAGGTAGGCATATTTTGTAACGTGAGGTATTCCGGAATAGTACTCGTCGGAAAGCGACGTTTGGAAGAAGAGAATGTACAGCCTGGAAGAAGGGCAGTGAGTTCAAGACGGGACGGTGGAAGTGTTAAGTCGATTGGTAGCAAGCGCGGTGCAGATCAGTAAAAAATTTCATCAAATTGTGGAGAAAAGAATAATTTTGGCAGTGGTGGAAGGAGGGGAGGTTTGGAAGAAACAAGAAGCAATAACTGTGAGAGCAAGCACGTTGTTGTTTGCGAGGAAAGGCGGGTCGAACTTGGAACATTTTAGGAGACGATTGCTGCCCCATTGTTGTTACAATTTTCTAAAACTTTAAGAGGAAATAGTCATAGCCTTCTAGAACCAGCAGCAATACAGTTACGAGAGTGCTGCTAGGTCGTGACGCATTCCTATCAGCCGGCCAAACAAATTTACGTGATGTCTGAGGTCGGAATATACTGTGAATTTTTATTGTTCTACTGCATACGGAGTGAGAAAGGACTGATAGCGTTTCATGCATCGCACTGTGATTTTTAATAGAGTGTGAGGGCCAAACTCCGGTTCGTTTATTTTGAATGAAAGTAATAAACAGCCGACTTGCTGTTCAAATCCACAGTTAAGCAGTCACTGTTGAAGGTAAAATTTCGTTTTCATCACATTAACCAGAAATACCATATCGGGCACCTTTTGGAGCCTGTTTAAATTTCTTTAGCATATTTATCCATAGTGCGACGCTTCTGAGCAATCGGGAGGTGTTTATTTCATTTGTGATCATTGTTTTCTTCAATTAACGAACTAGACATCGCCATCTTACTCCAGTTCAGGGATATTCGAGGACAAGAGACATCGCCATCAGACAATGGCGCTGCACACATCACGAGGTACGCCATATCCGTAATTCAATCGCTGTCCGTGACTTTTTTTTTTACCTTCTTGAGACAAAACTGCAGACCGAGTATTACATTCAAATGCAACACAACCAGATAACGAGGATAGCGACATTAATTCAAAGAGGTAACATGTTATTGAGATAAATAATTTACTTCTTTTCGGCAGAGCAAGCATAATTCCAATTAGCATTCCCTCTCGCAGTGGTAAATCTATAATCAGAAGACATAACGGAACATCTTTACAGTGAGTCCTTTTCATAACTGTTGACATTCCGGAAAACGTATTTGAGAAACTTGTCCACATATCAACTTTTCGTACGTAACAGGTAGCTGTCAGCAACAACTACCATTACAGCACCACCTATAATATTTGTGTTATACTTCTATGTACGTGCTTCATTGTATTCTTTGTTTTATAAATGTGATTGAGGGTGTGCATGTATGTTGCATTGATCATTTGAGTCAGATGTGACGTGAAAATCTAGCTGCCAATATTTTCAAAAGTACATTCGTTCTTAATGGACGGTTTCCGCGTTAAATTGTACAAGACAGGACAGTGTGGCACCTCAAGTTATGTTTAGACAGCAAGGTGTTGTGGAGCCCAAGTTTCTTATTGAGATAGTACACGTTCAAGGCAGTCAATATGAAGTAGTAAGCCTCCCGCGTGGCTTTTCATTCCGACATCCACAAACGACTGCGTATTTCGGCAACAGGCGGTTACCACACGTCGTTCCTATGGGTAACATATTGAACGTTGCTCAATGATTAAACTGTTGGAAAAATAGAAAGAGAGACGAAGATAAATTATCTTTACTCTCTGTAGGTGACGTTTCCATGCACACTCGAAAGACTCCTATTTCTTCTCGAATTTCCACTGCTGGTCGTGAAAACTCGAGGATAGAAACATGCAAGGGAAATATAACCTAGACGGCATTTTCAATACAATAAGCGGAATTTCAGAGCTTTCATGGGGCGAGCAGCGTCCTTTGGATGACCGTCATAACAGAGATCTTTAAAGGAACTTTCGTCGTAATGATCTGCGTCCACCAGATCGTATGTCAAATTCAAACGACACCATGTGACCCACATAAGGAACTAAGGCACTGAGAGCCATAAGAGCCCAAAGCACAGATACAAAGTTTTGAGAAAAACAGATGTTTATGAAAATCAAATTAGTAGGCAAACCATCAGTCTCATACATGTGATTTGTTTTTTCAACCAAGTCTCAACATCCCATATTTCCCGTAAAAAAATCACATATCCACTTTATGTTATGAAATTTTAATTAATGTTTATACGGTTATTATTATTGGTGTCAACCCACAAAATTTTCATGTATGGGCCAGCGGCAACAGTGTCTTTTTGACTGTTGTGTAGTTTGTAATGAATATTAAACTAAAATCAGAACAGATACTAAATGCACCACACACACATAACTATGACCTATCTCAGCGCTTTGTGGTCCTGTTAATCTTCATTTTCATTAAGCACATTCTGTCCTTGTACTTAAAGTTTAATCTAGTACTTTTGTTAAGTCTGTATATCTCAAGGTTGATATTTGCCTTCCGTGTACGTATCTGGGTACGAGTTTTTGCTAGGCATCTATAAACTGTGAGAAAAATTGTTGTCGCCCTCGATATGATGTGAAGAAAATTGTGGCCTCCCACAACTCCAATGAATAATATGTTACTTCAAACGACAGTTCATAATAATCTGTTGTAAACTTCATCTAGATAAAATTCCTTATATGCACGTTATAACCAGGAACATCACCTATTGGTTTGTTAGTGAGGCCGGTAACACTCTTGAAGGTTTCGATATCCTCAGCGTCCAATTTAAACACTTGGATGTTGAAACCATGGAACGCGAGGTTGTCGTGGGGCATTCTTTCAAGAGCTTCTAGCTTTTATGAAGAAATGGGCGTCAGTGTGGCCAAGGAGCGTTCTTACAGCAATGAAAATTTGTGTCTTGGGCCCTTATGGAAGTGAATATTCGCTGTGAGAGTTTTCCGTAAATTTTCATATATACAGCGTAGGGGTACAGCACTATGAAGCTTGATCACTGTAAGATCAACAGACTTCAGGAGCATGCACACATATTGCAATCTCATAATCGACGACTGTGTGCTTTAGGGCCATATGGTTCTCAGCGCCTTAATTACGAGGGCTGTCCAGAAAGTAAGTTACGATCGGTCGCGAAATGGAAACGACTATGAAAATCCGATAAAGCTTTGCAAAGATGTGTTGGGCAGTGTCTTTAGTATGACTCTAGGTAGAATTATGTTGCCCTTTTCATTCCTGAGCTCTTAGTGAGCGCGTAAAGATGTTATAGAAAATAGTGTCTCCCGCCAAGTACGAGGGCCTGGTGAGAATTTTCCCCTGAAGCTATGCAACCAACATTAATAACTGTCGTGCGGTTTCTTCTTCAAGGCAATTCTCAGCCTCAGGGGCAGGGGCAATGAAGATGTTCCTACATCGTTTCAATCGGAAATGTTTGGTTACCCACAATACATCCCGTAATTGTCTCCCACTGAGTTTCATCTCTGCTCAAACGAACGGCTGGCTATGAAGACAACATTTTGGCACAGACAACGAGCTTTAGGCCAGCGTAGAGAATTGGCGGAAAGCACTGGCGGCTGCCTTCTATGATGAGGGTATTGGAAAGTTGGTACAACGCTACGACGAATGTCTGAGTCAGAACGGCGACTACGTAGAGAAGTAGCTGAAAGGTGTAGCTCACTGTTACAAATGAAACATTTCTGATTTTCACTGTGATTTTCATTTCGCGATCAATCGTAACTTACTTTCTGGACAGCCCTCCTATAATTGTGAGGTGAAACTGCAGTGATGGATATATGGATAACGAATGAAGTTCATGTGACGACTCATAAATTCTGCAGTGCTACAACTACAATTCATTCACTGTGCTGTTTGTGGCTTTCGCGAAGTTATAATTCCCTGAAAGATACACGGGCGTTGCGTCGGATGGTACTGTTTGGACTGCACTGTATTTCCACGAGGCAAATGCCTAGTGCAAGCATTGTGCAGATGAAAAATCATCAACCGAAATCAACGGTGATTATGTTTACCATGCAAATAAAAATCAATAGCATTGTATCTCTAATGCTGCCGCAGAACATCTCTAGCGCGTAACCATATTCGTTTCTGGCATCATCATCGTCATCGTCTTCTTCTTCTTCCTCTTCATATTGTCATTCTTCTTCTCTTCCTTGTTTTCTCCCGTTCCTTCACAGGATTAGCATTGTTATATGAATTTTGGCAGTGTTAGTGACAGTTGGTGTCTTGATTCCCTTCGTGATGTCAGCACTCCCCACGTGACGGAATTGATGTACCTCATTTATTGGCTGCTAGAGCAAATCTCATGTTCAAGTGTGAGAACGTTGCCTAAGTGTCTGTGTAGCGTATATTTGAGGTGAGATGTGCGTTTCAATCTGATATTCACCTGGTCGGATATGATAAACCTATGGAAAGAATGTATGTACGTCAATAAGCGTAGACGCTTGGAGATTCCAACAGATTTTAATTTACAGAGAGTCTGCGCTTAATTTTAATTATAATGCCAAGCGAGTTTACGTAATGCTCTTAGATTGCATCACAATTCACCAGACTGTATCCTTCAGCTTAATAATGCAGTTAAAACACGTCATGACTAACACCCATTCCAAACTGAGGGGAATACCACTACAGAAGATCTTATGGAGTCCAAACATCACCGAGTCATCACATTAAAAATACTGCCAACTGTTCTCTGTTGCACATATGCGGCTCCTTTCGTGGACTGTTCAGTCGCCTATCATTTCACCCAGAAACTTCCTTTGTCATTTCTTCAGTTGAAAAAACTGTGGTACTTCCCTTATAGAGCTAACATACTTTCATACAGTCCACTTTATCAGAAATCAAAAGGAGGCACCCTAAGCGCAGTAGACACTGCGCTATTAAAGAAAGCGTTTAGGATGGCTTTTTAGTAATAGAAGAGGAGCACATACGATTCATTTCATTGACAGATGTCTAGTTGAGCTGAAGACTGAGTGGAGACAAACAGAAGGCGAGAGAAGAATGTTGACTACGTTTCGAAGGAAACACAGGATAACGATAAAGGTGCCAAACGTTAATACGTATAATTAACTTATAACAAAAGCCAATTACTATTAATGATACAAATCTGAGGTACACACTGTTTGTTTACCATATTGCAGTAGTGTGTAAACATCATTACATCTTTGTTAACGAAAAGAGTTGACGCTTGTAACACAAAATATCACCGAATATACGAACATGAATGAACTGTCATTCAAATTCTTTGCAGTACTACCAAATTTTGACAGCGTGTTTGAACTTCAGCGATTGAAGTTAATCCAAAGTAAAAAGTAACTGTCAAAATGGTAATTACTTTTAGACCTACCGGAGGTAAACAGTTATGGTTGTAACCAAGATTCCAGACAACATAAGGAACATATGTTTAGATTTGCTGTCTACTACCAAGAGGTAACCGTCACCAACTGCTGTTAGAGGTACGTAAGAGCCTAACAGAAGTGAACAGGCATTACTCAAACAGCATCCTACAAATACATACAAGTCGGATTGAGCGTTGTACGAGAGTTGCCCAGAAAGTAATGTACTTTATTTTTTGTTCTCATCTGGAAACAGTGTTACGAATGCGAAACGCTACATATGCATTATCAGAAGTCTCCTGAGTGAGCTTGCCAAGTTTCCGTCACTTCTGACAGATAGCATAGCTGCAGGACAGTTTCAACATGACGTCTGTAGGTGATATACGTTACAAGCAACGTACTGTCATTGAATTTCTCACCGCAGAGAAAGAAACTGTGGGGAATATTCGCAAATGCTTGTGCAAAGTCTATGGAGCATCTGCTGTCGACAGAAGTACAGTTAGTCGCTGGGCATGGAGGGTGTGGTCATCAGAAGGCGGTTCGACGGAGCTCCATGATTTGCAGCGGTGTGTGAGACCATCCACGGCTATCACACCTGACATGTTCCAGCGAGCTGATGTCGTTATTCACCATTAAAGGATGCCATTCGTGGAAGACATTCTGCGGAGGATGAAGAGGTGATTCGGACAGTGAAGCACTGGCTCCGCCACCAGAAGGATTGGTACCTACAGGGCATACACGCCCTTGATTTGCGCTGGAGGAAGGTCATAGAACGGGATGAAGATTACGTGGAAAAACAGGGTGTGAAGATCAACCCCATTCTTACGTGTGTATAATTTTCATTACGTTCAATAAATAAGTGCTGAAGAAAAAAATGCGGTGCGTTAATTCCTCGGCAACCCTCGTATGATAGCTGTTTTCATTATGTTACCAAAAATTAATGCACAGCTCACTGTCAAATCTCATAACAGTGATTTGTACGATTATGTGTCGTAAGAGGAATGCTTCCCACACTGACTCTCGCATAGACTGCAGCGCCGAATAAAAGCAATATTCTATAATCAACCGAAATCATTCAGCCGGCCGAGGTGGCCGAGCGGTTCTAGGCGCTACAGCCTGGAACCGCGTGACCGCTATGGTCGCAGGTTCGAATCCTGCCTCGGACATGGATGTGTGTGATGTCCTTAGGTTAGTTAGGTTTCAGTAGTTCTAAGTTCTAGGGCACTGATGGCCTTAGAAGTTAAGTCCCATAGTGCTCAGAGCCATTTGAACCATAGTTTGAAATCACTCATATAATACTTTATCCTCAATAATAGCAAATCGCAGCCATTTATTTATTTTCAGAAGTTGGCCAGCAAGTAGCCTGATTGGATACCGACTGACGAATGGAAGGGAACCGTTTGTGGTAGCGAATGATTAAGGAAGACCTGAAAGGTTCTTTCTTACCCACAACTCCCCATCCCCTCCCGGGCCCTTGAGCCAATAGTTCACCCGACGTAGTTCCTGGGGTGTGGTGTGTGCAGTAAGATTGCTACTATGTTACAGGGTTTAAGAAGAGCGTTGTTGAAACTGACATTCCAGGTGGGGAAGTTTCAACACCCTAATGACGCTTCTCCAGTAGACAATTCAGCTGATAGTTTTTGATTCTGTGTCCTCAGATTCATAATTCCTAGACTGCGTTTCACTCTACTTAACTATACATTTAGTCCTTCCTCTCTGTTAGGTTATGTGGATGACATTTCATTTATTTCTCGTGATTCTTTTCAAATTTTAGCTTACGATAATGATAAGTCCTTTATGCTGCGCTTCTAGAGTGTAATCAGGTCACGATTACTACGTGGGGACTTCAGAAAATAAGCTGCACACATCGTCCCGTGCTAAGAGCATTGTGTAGCCAAGAGTGGCACATTGTCAAAATAAAATACGTTTCCTCGATTTCCTGTAGGCACAATTCTGCTGTAGTACAGATAACAGGTCCATCACAGTGCGCAAAATATGATTCTTGCGAGAAAACGTCTAAATTACACGCAGATTCACCGTGAAATTCTGGACTAAATGCAATGTCACGTCGAGCCGTAGTGAAATGGTGATATTTGACTAAGGCCGCGCCGGCCGGAGTGGCCGAGCGGTTCTAAGCGCAACAGGTCCATCACAGTGCGCAAAATATGATTCTTGCGAGAAAACGTCTAAATTACTCGCAGATTCACCGTGAAATTCTGGACTAAATGCAATGTCACGTCGAGCCGTAGTGAAATGGTGATTTTTGACTAAGGCCGCGCCGGCCGGAGTGGCCGAGCGGTTCTAAGCGCTACAGTTTGGAAACGCGCGACCGCTACGGTCGCAGGTTCGAATCCTGCCTCAGGCATGGATATGTGTGATGTCCTTAGGTTAGTTAGGTTTAAGTAGTTCTAAGTTCTAGGGGACTGATGACCTCATAATTTAAGTCCCATAGTGCTCAGAACCATTTGAACTAAGGCCGCACAGACAGGGATGATAGTGATACGAAAATCCAGATCTTGCTGCATCTGATTTCTATCTTTTCGACAAGCTGAGAAAACATCTGTGCAGTTTTTCCGACGATGAGGTCCTCGAATGGCTCCGTAACCAAGGAGTGGACTTCTACCGTCGAGGAACTGAAGGACTGATAGAACTTCCCGACCGTTGTTCGCAGAGAATTGATGATAATGTCGAAAAATTGGGTGATGTATAAGGGACAGTCAAATGAAAACCAAATGTTTGCCACTACGGGTCCACTTCGACTGCAGAGTTCGTTTGTGCGTCGAATTCCTCGAGAGTGGAAGCGTAATCAATACGCAGCGTTATTAACATACTTTGCAGAAACTACGGTGCGCCATAAAATCAATCCGGCCAGGAATGCTGTCAGACGGAATTATCCTGTTGCATGATAACGCCCGCCCCCCACACTGCCAATCGGACGAAGGCTACGTACCAGCGATTTGGTTGGCAAACACTGCAAAATAGTACAGCCAGAATCTTTCTCCGTGTGATTTTCACACCTTTGGCGACATGCGTGGACGTCGGCTTCAGTCGGTCGAGCAAGTGCAAGAGTGATTGCGGTTGTGGATCCGTCAGCGGGATAAATGTCTCAGCGAGTGTGGTGATTACTTTTGAACAGAATCATTCCATGGTCCCGTTGTAACGGGTGTTCGGTTTCCATTTGACTGCTCCACGTATCTGTGTCACTTTGAGATGTGGTGCAGCATTCGATAAGTTACATGACCTGCCATCGTAATGTGTAAGCTTCTTTTTGAAGTACCCTCTTACACAGTGAAAAATATTTGGAATGAGACACATATCGTTTGCTGAATGGAGCGTCAAAGTAGTTTCTGTGTTGCATACGAAAAATGTGTGCCGGTACAACACTAGAAGCCAGACCTCGGGTTTTCGTGAGTACTCTCCCCCACTCACTGAGACACTTGAATCGGTCCTGAAGACCCACGTAAAACACAGTTCTGCCATTACTGTTTCTTACGAGCTTAAATGTTTCACGAGTTGCACTGTTTGTCGTTGTAGCTTTCCTCGCTGAACTGATGCTCTCTTGTTCAGAGTGCTTGGTGTCCTCTTGGAACGTACGTACACTCATTCACGAGTGAAAGCGGCACTGTTTATTCGTTGAAAAGCTTCCCATGTTTACATAGTGACTGTTCCTGAATCTACATAGTGCCATATGGGACCTCCCGCCACAGTGCCGGTACATATCCTGGTCAGTATCCCAAACCGCTGTCTTCATTTAGATCTCCGTCGTTTACGATTCACCAGGAACTACGTTCTCGGTATAGCATTTCTATCTTGAAAAAGAGAGGTCGTAGTTCGACTCGGCATATGTGTGGGTTTAAATGTTCTTTTATTATTTGTGAACTGCAATACAATTCATGCTCAAACAGACCATGAATACTGTGTATTTCAGTTTTTAATAATTGATATTCAATACTGGATTTGAACGTATTGTAATATAAAAGGAAAAAAGGCAATAATTTTTAAAAGTATGTACAGGGTAAAGGGTATATACTATGAATATTTCAATAACGTTTTGCTGGCTAAGTAACCGAGAACTCAAACGCCAAACAAAGAAAATTTTAAAAAAACCATGTCTGACTCCCTTATTGACTGGACGCTATCCTTACCCACAAAATCCACATCACATCCTGCGTTGACGGACGCCGCAATACGATTGTTGAGACTTCGGAACACTAGAATACGTAATACGCCAGGTACACTGCCTATAGAACTGCAGACATCTATAGTTATTCACTGGGTTGGTTATCTGACGAGTCAGTTTTGTGGCATCACGTCAGCAGCGCTACAGTCTCTGTCTAAAGGTGGTAATGTGCAAGGTGAATTTCTTTTATTTTGCAACCTATTTCGGCCTTTCATACTATCTTCATGAACAAAAACATTACTGTGGACTCATGTTCACTTTACGGTATGCAAAAGTATTTATCAAGTCATTCTGTATCAAAAGTTCCTTAAAATTCTGTTTAGACAAAAAGTTCACTAGATGTCATTAATGGGAGAGAGAAAACTCAAAATACAAATACTCTTGTAGTCACTGCTGTCAAATGGTTCAAATGGCTCTGAGCACTATGGGACTTAACATCTATGGTCATCAGTCCCCTAGAACTTAGAACTATTTAAACGTAACTAACCTAAGGACATCACACAACACCCAGTCATCACGAGGCAGAGAAAATCCCTGACCCCGCCGGGAATCGAACCCGGGAACCCGGGGGTGGGAAGCGAGAACGCTGCCGCACGACCACGAGCTGCGGACGACTGCTGTCATTTAATTTAAGAGCAGCGGCAGCAACAGGAAACTTGGAATTAATTGTGTAACTTTTAAGAAACTTATGATATCCAAACTGAAGCCAGTAAATGACCACGTACGGATAGATTCAATATTTTATACTTGAGAAACAATGACCACTATTAAGAGTGCAGTTGGTCTAGTATACTAATTACGTGTCATAAGTACAAGTATAATATGGACTATTTCATGGTAATAGAAACATTTAAGATCCAAATAATAGACTTGTTATATCATGAAGTAACAGTATTACTTACGAAATAACAGTATTGAACAACACCGTGAATTCAAGAGAATAAAGAAAAACTTTCAGATGAAAAAATTGGATCCTGACAACATAAGAAAGAATGAGTCGAAGTGATATTTTCCTAGGTTGTAAATATAGCCTCTGAGAGTAATTCGCTACATTAGGAGAATATTAAAATGAAGAAAATCTGAATTAAGTCCACGGAGATTAAAAACGGAATTAAAGCTACAGAGGACACCGTGTTTACAGGAATGTTAAGGAGCAAGGAATATATCAGATCTAGACTCATGAATGCGAAAAAAGCACTATTCAGCAAGAGAGAAAATAAGGTCCGATCAGTCGCGAAATGTAAACCTGAGTGAAAATCAAAGATTTTTGGTTTCAAATAGTTAACTACACGTTCCAGCTACTTCTCTACATAGTCACCGCTCCGATTGAGACATTTGTCGTAGAATTATACTAACTTTCTAATTCGCTCGTCACAGAATTCAGCCGTCTGTGCTGTCTGCCAATTCTCTACGTTGATCTGCAGCTTGTCGTCTGTGCCAAAATGTTGTCTTGACAGCCAGCGATTCCTGTGAGCAGAGATGAACAACAGAAAGAGCCAAGTCCGGACTGTATGGTGGGTGACGAAACACTTCTTATCGAAAACGCTGTAGTGGCGTCCCCATTGCTCCTGCAATGTGCGACCGAGTGTGTCATGAAGAAGGAAATGCGTGACAGTTACGTTTTCTGGGCTGCTTGAAATTAGGCGAAATATCTCACAGGCACTCGCACTTGGCGGGAGAAACTGTTTTCTACGTGGTCGCCGTGCGTTCAGGACTGAAAAGAGGGACGTGACGCTGTCGATGGACATACTAGCGACACTGTGCAACACATCAACGCAATTTCATCGGATTTTCGCTATGGTTTCCATTTCGCGATCGATGGTATCTCACTTTCCTGATAGCCCTTGTAGAATTGTATGTCTGGAGCAGCGTGCGAACTATGGGAAAACCGAATAAGAAAACTGGAAGTATCATACTTTAAATATGGCGACATAAATCCTCCTGCACAGGCCATGAAGGCCCAAAGGTACCGACTGGCCGCCGTGTCATCATCAGCCCACAGGCGTCACTGGATGCGGCTATGGAGGGGCATGTGGTCAGCACACCGCACTCCCGGCCGTATGTCAGTTTCCGAGACCAGAGCCGCTACTTCTCAATCAAGTAGCTCCTCAGTTTGACTCATTAGGGCTGAATGCACCCTGCATGCCAACAGCGCTCGGCAGACCGGATGGTCATCCATGCAAGTGCTAGCCCAGTCCAACGGCGCTTACTTCGGTGATCCGACGGGAACCAGTGTTAACACTGCGGCAAGGCCGTTGGCATATGGCCACAGAGGAATATATTAAAAATAAAGTTGACAGTTTAAGTAAGAAATTAAAAGGTACTGTAATACATAAAACAGAAAATCGTAAGTAAGATGGGAAAATTCATAATTTGGCACCCGAAAGAGCAGTAAAAGGAAAAGCATTATAGGGACTAGCAGAGGTTAAAAAAAAAAGCAAATTATGGAGACTGATGGGTGACTCACCTCATCGAAATAAAACATTAACAGAAGATCGGAATTTTTTACAGCCGTGGTCTTGGGGTAGCGTCTTTGATTAGTAATCAAAACGATCTCGGTCCCGGGTTCGAAACCAACCACAGCTTAAATTGTGATTAATAATCAGCATTGGCGGCCGGAGATCTCCGGCATAAGGGGTCAGCCTCATTCTGCCAACGACCTTGTCAAAGAAGGCGGAGGAGCGGATAGAGGTTCAGGGCACTCTCTTGTCCTAGGGGTGATAAACTGTCCCTAAAGGAAGAAGAATCAGCAATGATCAACGAAATGAGGATGCCGAAAGCAGTGGAAACCACGGCATTAAAGACACATACCGTGTATCCACAGGACATTTGCCCTGTAATTGAAAGAGTCTCATGATGATCTCTCCATTTGCAAAAGATTCCGGAATATTCCCCCATTCGGGTCTCCGGGATGGGCTGCCAACGGGGAGGTGACCATGAGAAAAAGACTGAATAACAAACGAAAGGATAAAGTTCTGCCAGTAGGGGCGTGGAATGTTAGAAGTTCGAACGTGGTAGGGAAGCTAGAAAATCTGAAAATGGAAATGCAAAGGCTCAATTATATATAGTTGTGGTCAGTGAAGTGAAATGGAAAGAAGACACGGATTTATGGTCAGATGTGTATAGCTGATATCAACAGCATTAGAAAATGGTGTAATAGGACTAGGATTCGTTACGAATAGGAAGGTAGGGCAGAGAGTGTGTTAATGTGAACAGTTTAGTGATAGGGTCGTTATTGTCAGAATCGACAACAAACCAACACCAACGACGGTAGTTCAGATATACATGCCGACCCGACGTCGCAAGCAAAAGACCGAGAGATAGATAAAGTTTATGAGGATATTGAAAGGGTAATACAGTACGTAAATGGAGATGAAAATCTAAGTCATGGGGGACTGGAATGCAGTTGTAGGGAAAGAGGTAGAATAAAAGGTTACAGTAGAATACGGGCTTGGGACAAGGAATGAGAGAGGAGAAAGGCGGATTGTGTTCTGTAATAAATTTCAGCTAGTAACAGCGAATACTCTGTTCTAGAACCACAAGAGGAGGAGATATACTTGGAGAAGGCCGGGTGATACGGAAAGATTTCAGTTATATTACATCATGATCAGACAGAGATTCCGAAATCACAGACCGGATTGTAAGGCTTACCCAGGAGTGGATATAGACTCAGATCAAAATGTGGTAGTGATGAAGAGTATGCTGAAGTTTAAGAGATTAGTCAGGAAGAATCAATACGCAAAAAAGTGGGGTACAGAAGTACTAAAGAATGCAGAGAAAGGGTGGAAACGTTAAGAATGCAACGGACATTCCACTGTTAAATGCAGAGGAGAGAGCGTATAGGTGCAAAGAGTACACTGAAGGCCTCTACGAGGGGAAACTATGTCTGACGTGATAGAAGAAGGAATGGGAATTGATTTAGAAGAAACAGAATTTAAGACAGCTTTGGAGGATTTAAGATCAAATAAGGCAGAAGGGATAGGTAACATTCCATCAGAATTTCTAAAATCAGTGGTGGAAGTGGCAACAAAACGACTATTAACGTCTGGCGACATACAATGTGACTTTCGGAAAAATATCATAAACACAATTCCGAAGACTGCAAGAGCTGACAAGTGCGAGAGTTGTCGCACAATCCGTTTAACAACTCATGTATGCAAGTTGCTTACAAGAATAATATGTAGAAGGACGGAAAAGAAAATTGAGGATGTGTTAGATGACGATCAGTTCGACTTCAGGGAAAGCAAATGCACGAGAGAAGCAATTCCGACGTCACGGTTGATAATGGAGGCAAGACTAAAGAAAAATCAAGACAAAAAATGGCTCTGAGCACTATGGGACTTAACATCTGAAGTCATCAGTCCCCTAGAACTTAGAACTACTTAAACCTAACTACCTAACTACCCTAAGGACATCACACACATCCGTGCCCGAGGCAGGATTCGAACCTGCGCCCGAAGCGGTCGCACATTTCCAGACTGAAGCGCCTAGAACCGCTCGGTCACACACGCCTGGCAAGAATCAAGGCATTTTCATAAGATTAATCAACCTGGAAAAAACTTTCGACAATGTATATTGGTGCAAGATATGCAAAATTCTGAGAAACACTTGGGTAAACTACAGGGAGAGACGGGTAATATTCAGTGCGTACAAGATCAGAGAGGCAATATTAAAAGTGGACGACCAAGAACGAAGTGCTCGAATAAAAAAGGGTGTAACACAGGGATGTAGTCTTTCGTCCCTACAGTTCAATCTGTACATAGAAGAAGCAGTGACGGAAATAAAAGAAACATTCAGGAGTTGAATTAAAATTCAAGGTGAAAGGATATCAGTGATACGATTTGCTGATGACATTGATATCGTGAGTGAAAGTGAAGAAGAATTACATGATCCGCTGAATGGAATATGGATTGAGAGTAAATCAAAGAAAGCTGAAAGTAATGAGAAGTAGCAGAAAAGGGAACAGCGAGAAACTTAATACCAGGATTAATGTTCACGAATTAGATGAAGATAAGGAATTCTACTACCTAGGCAGCAAAATAACCATGACGGACGGAGCAAGGAGAACATCAAAAGTAGTCTAGCACTGACGTAAAGAGCATTCCTGGCCAATAGAAGTTTACTAGTATCAAGCATAAGTCTTTGTTTGAGACAGAAATTTCTGAGAATGTAGATTTACAGCACAGAATTGTATAGTAGTGAAACATGGACTATGGGAAAACCGGGACGGAAGGGAATCGAAGCATTTCAGATGTGGACTGATTAGGTAAGAAATGAGGGAGGTTCCGCGCAGAATCGGAGAGGAAAGGAATATGTAGAAAACACTGACAAGGAAAATGGACAGAACGATAGGTCATCTGTTAAGAAATCAGTGAATGGATTCCATGGTACTAGGGGGAGCCATAGAGGGCAAATGCTACAGAGGGAGACAGACATTGGAATACATCCAGCTAATAATTGAAGACGTAGGTTACCAGTGCTACTCTGAGATGAAGAGGTTGGCGCAGGAGAGAAACTCGTGGCGGACAGCATGAAACCAGTTAGTAGAAGCCTGACGACTCAAAAAAAGAAAAAAAGGAAGGACGGACGACAGCACAAAATCGGTAAATGTCCAATGGCTTTAAAACAAAATAAGAAAGAGATGCACAACCTTCACCCACCCACATCGCCGAATTGTCAGAGACGGTCTGACTTCGTGCCAGTTGCATAACTGTGCAGCAAGTTCCCCTATAATTAACTCCTATTAAAATTATCGTAACTCTTTTCCTCTAGAGATAGCTCAATGTCTCTGTCACTAGTTTTCCGTCATTGCACCGTTCTTGCGTGATATGGAATTTATTCACGTGAGACCAGAAGAGTCTGCGCGAGGCTTCCTGTACGGCAGGAAACACTTCATTTCAGCTTGAGCGATTTTTATTTACGTTACAGTCACGGTCAGAAGAACGGAAAAGAACAAGTAGAACATACGTGACCACCCGGCCTGATTTGCCTGACCTGGTTATTACCTCCTTTCCCCCTTTAGTTCTCATGGTCCACAGACGGCGAACCCGTTAGGAAACGTTAGCGCCACGTTGCCCGGAGACAGACGGAGCCCTCGGTGCCATGTGTTAATTGATTAGCTTCCGGTACAGTCGTGGCCACAGCTAGCTGGTCTGAAGAGTCTGAGTTCGACTATTGGTCATCAGCCAACATTTCGATGTTAGATGTGGGTTCGAGTTGATACGTTATCAGAAATCTCTGCTAATTTCAAAAGACGAGGGAATGAAGAATTAGGGCACAGAATAGAGGGTACAGAAGAAGGAAAGTGGAGTGCGGCTCCTATGATTTGTATGAAGCCAAACACTGCGCTCAATGCCATATTGAAACCGACAAACGCGAAGCGATAGCTGCTTACTACTACGGCTCGAAGTGGACATTTTTACGGAACGGAACAAATCCAACCGACCAAACGAAAGCTTTTACGAACGGAGACGGTAATACAACGAGTTGTGACAAATCTTTAGTTAGAAATTCATCGCGTAAACTTTGAAATTCATTATTGTTCACACGTGCAAGCTGTTAATTGCCACTATTTTTAGCTTCAGATGATAATGAAATCGGTTTTTTCCTTGCAGCAATTTTGTTTTACTCTTAATTTTTCTTGTCTGGGAGTTTGTGCTGATAAATCAATTTCACTTCCAACAGAAACACATGGTACAGGACATTCTGCAGGAATTTCAGTCCATATATCAGTGCTGGAACTTTCCTTCATATTTTTAACCATAGGTATCACACATAGGTATCACTTAGGTAAGACGTAGGTATCACTTTAAATGAAGAAAATAGGCTGCATTAAAATTTAATTTATACAAACAATTTGAATTAGGCCCAGACCTATTTGTAAGATGAGCTATATTCGTTTAATAAATGACATTTAGTTAGTGTAGTAAAGAAACTTTCGTCAAGCTTTGTCCTAAATATGAGCGTTTCCATTATATAACTCTTGGTCTTGCGGTAGCGTTTTCGCTTCCCGCGCACGGTGTCACGGGTTCAATTCCGGGCGGGGTCAGCGAGTTTTCCTGGCTCGAGATGACTGGGTGTTGTTGTGTCGTCTACATCATCATCATTCATACCCATTACGGTTGGAGGAAGGCAATGGCAAACCACCTCCACTAGGACCTTGCCTAGTACGGTGGTGCGGGTCTTCCGCATCGTCCCCTACGCTCCTCGGAGTACGGGACCTCATCTTCTCTTCAACTCTTGGTATAAAAGTCTTCTTCTTCTTCTTTATATTCTTCCATCAGTATGTGTAACAATAAGTCCCGTTCAGTAATTTGAGAAACGGCTTCCTCGAACTGTTCACAACTAAGCTGCAGACTACAGTACTTGCAGATGGAGCGCAAATACAGCGTGCTCGGGGCCAGTGCGTACAAATAAAATATTTTAACTTCTATTTTCTTCGTACTGTAATGAGATGTGCTTTTCTTTCCAGCCTTAAAGACAATGTCGATATGTTAGTTACATTTATTACAAGCAACTTAATAGCTACAATGAATCAAACGTAAAGTAGCCAGCGACCACATTTATCACTGCAAACCCTTCAAATTGTATACTACAGCGCGCTCGAAAACTAAGTATCACCAACACCGAAAAAATAAGCAGTAATATATAACTACAAAATACAAACGAAATGAATCTTGTGCGCCAGTTAGTTTCCTCATAATCGATTAACAGATATTATAAACTGTAGTCAAGGTAAAAATGCGAAACAAGCCGTTTTAAAATTTTTAGAGAAAAAGGTTACCTCTACTGCAAAACTAACTCCTGGAGTTGATGTATCCTTGCTTAATTTACGTACAGTATTTTTTTACAGTTTAATGAGCTTTTACTGTTTGCAGCAAGAAAGTAGGAAAAGACTCATTTTTCTCACGTTATACTATCAGCCCCTTCGTGGAAACCGCTCATTGCTTTTTCTGTGTGGTCTTTTCTCTTTACGCTGCTCGTTATGTATTTTTAACTTTAACAGTACACAAGACTACTTTCACTTGTAGGTAAGTCCATCAGCTGAAATGCAAAGTTAATGAAGCGAAACAAAACGTATCGGTTCGCCTTTGGCCTCAAGCAAAGCTGTTTAATCAGTTTCAATATGGAAATTTCGCGCGTGCTAAATTTTGACGCATCAGTTGCAGCCGTGTTTCCATTCTGTGATTAGCGTTAAACGTCCCATCGACGCCGGGATCGTCAGAGACTGAGGAAACGCTCTGGTTGGGGAAAAATGGCGAAGGAAATAGTCCGTGAGCTTTTCGAAGAAATCATCTTGGCGCTGCCATTAATCGATTTACGGAAAACGCGGAAATTTAAATCTAGATTAGCTACAGTTTGTATAAAAGTAAAATTACTCCGAGTATCCGTTTGGACAAGTTTCTATAGACTCATAGTAATAACAGCAAGCGTTTGCCTTTGATAGCGACGTAAAGTCGAAACGCGTAAAGCGTATTGGAAAAATGAAATTGTGATCAAGACACCACAAAGTGTTTAAGTAACTAGATTGCCGCTAGGGGACTTGAACCGACTCCTCTCGAATGTGGTCCCAATGACTTACCACAGCGCCCCCACGATAGGTAATAGTGGCACGACGTTGAACATGTACTGGCACGTTGAGACCCTGTATTTTTTACTCACGCCAATACGATGGGTTCAGAAACTACAAAAGTGGATGGAGGGGTGGGAAACAAAACCTAACTATCCGTTCACATTCCCTGTAGCTGACCTAATTCAGTTTCAATGAATGTCGATATGATATGCTCAAATAAAGGAGAAAGTTGCTGTAAGTTTTCTTCCCACATTCTTCTACACGGACTTCTACACGTATATTTGGCAAACAACGGTACAGCGCATGGTGCGACTAATTATACAAATATTAACGGCATTCCGTCCCATTCTATTCACGTATCGAGAGGTGGATTAAGTATAGTGTACGTGAGTCGGTACACACGCTGATCTCTCTCAACCTGTTTCCATGATCTCTACACCCGCCGTACTATGGTATTTCCAGTACTCTCGCACCGCTACACGTTTTCTAAACTTACCATACTCTGTTCTGAGGGTATTAGGTCGCCTCTCTTCCGAATATTCCAGTTTAAGTTCCTTAAGTGTTTTGTCCACTGAAAGGCCTTGCTCTAAAGAACGCTAAATGCTGATGTGCTGCTCTACAGTTGTCGCTTGCAAGTGGTTTCCTTTACACATGCACCTTCACAGTGTTACCCCTAGGTGTTTAAACCAAATTTCTGGCACTATATTACTTAACGATTAATATTGGAAGCGGATACTCTCTTACTTCGTTATAGCCGTTACATCGCATTTGGCTGCAGTCAAAGAGTTGTTTCATTCAACAGACCAAATACCTATATAAATAAGCCGAAGTCCCACGCCGCGTTTTTGTCTATATGTGAAGACTAATCTAAGGAATTAGTATAGAAACTTTGACACGGTTTTCCAAAATATATACGCTGAGTCAAGAGGAAGGCTTGTGTACATAGTTTACTACCGCTACGTCACACAAGTTTTCCGGCCGTAGATACTTACGAGGAGGACACGACATGTACTACAAACTGGTTTCCAAGAAACTTTCCCCAGTGTTTCGGCTTATCCGTAGGTACTCGAACATTTCTGCCAGAGTTTTCCACGTAAGTTTCATGTCTTTTAGCGGTCGATAGACTCAGCCTAAACAGTGACATAGTGGCAAGCGTTGCGCTTGCAACTTCTACGTTCTGCGTTCGAAACCCGATTATTGTTTTCATTTAATTTAGTGTTTTTTCATTTATCTACTAATCTCCGTAGGAAACTACTAAAGGAATATTTCCTATCAAATTAGGGGATACAAAGGCGTTACATTAATTGTAAAATTACACTTAAGTTTCATACTGTCGTATACTTATTATACAACATTTGTGCGTATCGTATTTTCAGGTGTTCTAACCACCAAGAGATGAATACACTAAGCAGATTCAGAAGGATGTACAGGGTTATTACAAATGATTGAAGCGATTTCACAGTTCTACAATAACTTTATTATTTGAGATATTTTCACAATGCTTTGCACACACATACAAAAACTCAAAAAGTTTTTTTAGGCATTCACAAATGTTCGATATGTGCCCCTTTAGTGATTCGGCAGACATCAAGCCGATAATCAAGTTCCTCCCACACTCGCCGCAGCATGTCCCCATCAGTGAGTTCGAAAGCATCGTTCATGCGAGCTCGCAGTTCTGGCACGTTTCTTGGTAGAGGAGGTTTAAACACTGAATCTTTCACATAATCCCACAGAAAGAAATCGCATGGGGTTAAGTCGGGAGAGCGTGGAGGCCATGACATGAATTGCTGATCATGATCTCCACCACGACCGATCCATCGGTTTTCCAATCTCCTGTTTAAGAAATGCCGAACATCATGATGGAAGTGCGGTGGAACACCATCCTGTTGAAAGATGAAGTCGGCGCTGTCGGTCTCCAGTTGTGGCATGAGCCAATTTTCCAGCATGTCCAGATACACGTGTCCTGTAACGTTTTTTTCACAGAAGAAAGAGGGGCCGTAAACTTTAAACTTTGAGATTGCACAAAACACGTTAACTTTTGGTGAATTGCGAATTTGCTGCACGAATGCGTGAGGATTCTCTATCGCCCAGATTCGCACATTGTGTCTGTTCACTTCACCATTAAGAAAAAATGTTGCTTCATCACTGAAAACAAGTTTCGCACTGAACGCATCCTCTTCCATGAGCTGTTGCAACCGCGCCGAAAATTCAAAGCGTTTGACTTTGTCATCGGGTGTCAGGGCTTGTAGCAATTGTAAACGGTAAGGCTTATGCCTTAGCCTTTTCCGTAAGATTTTCCAAACCGTCGGCTGTGGTACGTTTAGTTCCCTTCTTGCTTTATTCGTCGACTTCCGCGGGCTACGCGTGAAACTTGCCCGCACGCGTTCAACCGTTTCTTCGCTCACTGCAGGCCGACCCGTTTATTTCCCCTTACAGAGGCATCCAGAAGCTTTAAACTGCGCATACCATCGCCGAATGGAGTTAGCAGTTGGTGGATCTTTGTTGAACTTCGTCCTGAAGTGTCGTTGCACTGTTATGACTGATGTGAGTGCATTTCAAGCACGACATACGCTTTCTCGGCTCCTGTCGCCATTTTGTCTCACTGCGCTCTCGAGCGCCCTGGCGGCAGAAACCTGAAGTGCGGCTTCAGCCGAACAAAACTTTATGAGTTTTTCTACGTATCAGTAGTGTGTCGTGACCATATGTCAATGAAAGGAGCTACAGTGAATTTATGAAATCGCTTCAATCATTTGTAATAGCCCTGTAGGTTGCAGTAGGTACTGGGAGATGAAGAAGCTTGCACAGGACAGAGTAGCATGGAGAGCTGCATCAAACCAGTCTCAGAACTAAAGACAACAACAACAACATCCTTTTTAAAATCCCTTATTGGTACATTTTATTCTTATATCAATTCCTATATTCGTTCCTATATTTTATTCTCATGTTTATTCTTCAGGAAGATTTGGTGCATTCCCTTGGACGATCCCGATCGTAGAAACATTCCAAACATAGAAATTCCGAACCCGATGAGCATCGCGCGAAGGCAGGTTTTTCTTTATTTTAATCTCACTCCGGTAAGAAGCTAACATTGGTGAACATTTCAAGTGTTGGCAATAATTTCGCGGCGAACCACGCATAAGGAATCACTTTACCGAAAACTGGCGCTTGCAGTCGATTATGAACCAAGACACACTACAGGAATTTCACCGGAAATAATTTGAAATAATTTTCTCATTCATTTATTTTCTTTTAATTCATTCGTCAGACGTACAATTAGTAGACGACTATGGACAACGCAACACTATTTGAGTAAACAACGGAAAACTTTCATGTAGCCATGTTCTACGGACGTGTGCTGATAACTGAAAAACAAAAATAACAATAATAATCCGGTTTCGAACACAGGGCGCAAAAGTGTGAAACCGCGATGCTAGCTCCTACTCCAGCGATTAAGTTGAACTAGTGACTCCCTAAAATGCACATAAAGTACCTCAAAAACGTTCACCGTCATTTTCTGCGGAACTGTCGAGTATCTACGCATAAGTCGAGACATGAAGGGCTTATTTCAATAATGGTACAACTTCATTTTTGTTCATTTTGAGGTACAGAGCCCTAAAGTTAAATGAGCGCTGAAAAATCGGCAGTTGAGATATCAAATATATTCAAGCATATGGCTTCTTGCTAGAGATGAACCTTTCTTTCTGTTAGTTTGGATCATTAATTTCAGAAGCATTAGAGACAGGAAAGTGGAGCTAATGGACTTGTACCACTATTGAAATAGCCCTTCACATGTTTTCGCTTATTTCCATCCCTCTTCCCCTGAAATAAGTTTCTGGGAAATCGGGTCATGGCAGCTACCGTCTTCTCCTAGTTAATACTGCCCGTGCAAAGCCGAGGCAGGTCGCTAGTGAATATTAATTCAGTCGACAGTGCCTTGCAATCTATGAGTGCTGGTGACCCTAATTGATAAATAGTTTGTACAGAGTTTACTAAAAACACTAATATCCCTGTTACGCTTCCTTCGGGAACCTCCGATATCAGTTTCGCTTTTCAGAAAATTCCCCGTCCAGAGTAATGAATTAAGTTATATTAGTCGAAAGTTCTTCGCAACTGTGAAGATACTTCGTAAGATCATGTCAGTCAACAATACGGAAAAGTATTGAACACGTTGAAGGAAGCCAGTTAGAGGAAGATATTTCGGAAGATCATGTCAGTCAACAACACGGAAAAGTATTGAATACGTTGAAGGAAGAGTCTTGCCGTTCACCTTCATATGTTATTTGCGAGGTACAGTGTGTGATGAAATCATGTTATCCTTCAAAACCGTTGTTTTCCCTGGACGCTTGTTGGTTCTTTGAGATACACTTCTTTTCCTCCACGAACTTCAGAACTTCGCTCTTGGAATACGCTCTATGAACCTAAACTGTCAGAAGTTAGACATATTTGTATGTAATTCTACGCATACGTGATCTCAGCCTTTTTATGTAGAGAAGGGATGTAGGTTATTTTCCAGTGGTGTGCGATTTTTGGTTTCGCAAGAAATTCTCGTTTAATATCTGGTATTAATAGTGATAACCTGAAGTTAAATTTAACTGAAATTTTGTCAGTATCTTATGACTATTTCGCCTCTATCGATTATAGCTGTTTATCATTACAACGTTTTATTTCGATGTCAGTTATTTCGAACTACAGTTCATTGAGTACGTATGCCTACAGGATGTCAATTCCTACCTCTTCTTGTTCTAATTCTCTTTCTCCTTTTGCCCTTTTCCGTTTCTCTCCTCGTGGTCGCCGTCGTTACAAGGCTTTTGGCAATGTTAGTGAGAGTAGGTGGTCGGTTGCCCTTCCTGTCACCAGAACTGCACCCTGGACAGAACCTCTGTACCCCCATCTGTTTGCGCCTAGAGTAAATTTCACATTCAAGTGTTTGCGTAACGTGTATCTGAGCTGTATGGATATGAAAGACCGCTTGAAAATCCCCCCCCCTCTGCGCCACTGGCTGGCTCGCCAGCACTCGCCGATAATCCACGAGGCGGATTCTATAGGGGAAACGTTCGCTGTAATGAATGCCCGAAGCGGGACGTTAACGCGCTAGGTTATCCAGGCACGCGTCAACTCTCACCTCTAAAAAACTACCAGGGTCATTTCAAAAGTTCTGCACACTAACACTAATGTATTTTGCAAAATATCTTTACATGCTTTCAGTATAATCTCCATTCTTGCTTATGACAGCTTCCCAACGTTTTCGCAAACTCTCTATTCCGGAAAGGCTATTTCCTCTGTTGAGCTGTCTGATTACTCGGGTCACCTCACTGAAAGCTTCATCAGCAGTATCAAAACATTTTCCACGGAGAAGTTTCTTGAATTTGGGAAACAAATCAGTACCTGATGGGCTCATATCAGGACTATACGATGGTGGCGGGGGAAGTATTCCCCATCCGTATTTGCCGAGTGTTTCTCCCACTGACAGGACAATATGCGGTCTCACATTGTCGTGCAAGTTGAGGACACCAGCTGCAGTCACGTCAGGCCTTCTTTGACGAATTTTCTGGCGCAAAACATTTTGCAGAAACAGCTTGTAGTAATCGCCTGTCATAGACGTCCCCTGTGGCACTAGTCATACAGAAAGATCGTCACCAGTTTCACCTTTGACCGTTGGCAAATGAAATTTTTCGTGCGTTGAGAGTCAAAAATTTTCGATTGTGATGGCTGAGACTTCAGTTCTGGCTCAAAATGTCGTATCCAGTTTCCATCAAGTGCAACATCCTTTTCTGAAACTGTTCTCCTTCGATAACGTTGAACCAGTTATTGTGCGATTCTTTTGCGATATGCTTCCTGCTTTTTATTCAGATCATCCGGAACACTTGTAGCAACTTTTCTCATCCTTAACGTTTGAGTTATGATTCTATAAAATGAAGTTACTGACATTCAGGACTCACATGCAATTTCTTCGCCTGTTCATCGCCAGTCCTCTCTCATAATGTTATTAAAAGTAACTTAAGAAGTGTAGTCCTTTGCAGTTGATGGCTTACCACTTCTTGGTTTGTCCTCAGTGCTTATCCCACCTTCACGGAACAGTTAGCCCACCGTGTTACTATGTTACGATCCACTACATTATCTCCGTTGGGTTCTTTCCACGTAGAGATTCGATTTTGATGTAGGAACTCTGTTGTAATCCGACCTGACTCGGTTTCAGCTTCCATTTTAAAACTGAATTACTCACGACACAGTCACGCAAACCAGTAAACACAAATGCGACAGTCAAGCCTAAAGTCTCGCTCACAAGTGACGTCAATTTCAGCTTCATCAGGCCACCGTGCCGGTCGCGCATGCGCACTGTACAAGACTTTTGAAATGTTCCTCGTAGAAGACGATCGGATGTATTTTCTATGTAATCTGCTATACAATGAGAGGAATTACCACAGAGACAAGGAACATTTTTCATTACCAAGACGGAGTAGGCGCGACGAAGTATCATCCCTGAAACTGTTAAATTGTTCAAAAATCCACGTAGATTCGTGGCTACGGAGGTATTGTAGCAAGGTATCAGTAATAGCCAGGTGTGACGAAATATCATCTCTGAAACTGTTAAATTGTCCACGTAGAGTCGTGACTACGGAGGTATTGTAGCAAGATATCAGTAATAGCCTTGTAGTATGCCGGCCGTTGTGGCCTAGCGGTTCTAGGCGCTTCAGTCTGGAACCGCGCGGCTCTGCTACGGTCGCAGGTTCGAATCCTTCCTCGGGCATGGATGTGTGTGATGTCCTTAGGTTAGATAGGTTTAAGCAGTTCTAAGTTCTAGGCGACTGATGACCTCAGGTGTTAAGTCCCATAGTGCTCAGAGCCATTTGAACCATTTGAACCTTGTAGTATGGTCAACTTCCGCATGCACAGTGCGACTATCAGTGTCGAAATCAGGAAAGCATGTTAGAGATTAATGTCCTGTCGACGCTGAGACCATTAAAAGACGGAGCGCTCTCTCAGACAGAAGAGGACACCGGCCGTGGCCTAGTTAGCCGTGACTTTCTTCTCCCCCGACCGCCGCCTCTGGAACAGTCTGGTGTTTACTTCGTTAGCGTCGGTCCATACAGACTACTTCATGATGGTATATACTTCGGGTATATCTCTTACGGGCCAGCGAGCGCATTTTCTCCGGTATCTCGACAGATACGAGGTCAGTTCAAAAATTCAGTAACTTTGTCCATAGGATTTTTCTACGCTCACCTTTTACTTATCGTGCAAGGTCTCTTTCGAAATACCCTCCTCCACAACTGACACACCGCTCCCAACGCCGTATCCATTTCGGGAAGCAGTCTTGTTACTCCTCTTGCTGGATCCGGCGAAACGCTGTCTCAGGATTATCTTGTGACTCATCAATCGTTGCAAATCTTCGTCCTTTCAACGTGGTTTTCAACTTTGGAAATAAAAAAAGTCCGCAGGGAGAGTACGGAGGATGAGGCAGCACAGCGATTTCGTTTTTTGTTCAATAGTCACATTCCAACGCGGATGAATGTGTGGGTGCGTTATCGTGATGCAAGAGCCTTAATCGTCACATTTCAGGCCGGAAGCGTCGCAACACATTGCGATAGTACAATCGATTAACAGTCTGTCCCTATGGCGCGAATTCATGATGAACTAATCCTTCAAGGTCAAAGAAAACAATCAACATGCCTTTGACATTTGATCAGACCTGGCGAGCTTCTGTGGTCTTGGAGAACCTTTTCCAACCCATTGTGAAGTATGAACCTTGGTCTCAACATCATAACTGTAGACCCAGGTGTCATCACCACTTTTGATTCTCTTAAGGAGCATATCGTACTAATTTGCGCAATTCAAAAGCTCTTCACAAATTGCGGCGCGAAGATCTTTCTGGTCTTGACTCGTGATCAGTAAGACGAACTTGTCGGCAACACGATGCATTCCAAGACGCTAGGTCAGGACATCATGACATAATCCAACTGAAACGTTACATTCTTCTAGAGTCCGCTTCGATAGGTGAGTGACGCCGGCACAGTAGCTCAGCGTGTTCGCTCAGAGAGCTGGCTGCCCTCTGCAATAAAGAAACTGAGTTAAAGGGTCAGCAACGAACTTCAGTGGATGTCACGTGACGTCCGCTACGACCAAATACAACGAACAGTCACGAACAAAATGCGAATAAAGAAAAAAGTGATTAGCGCGCCAGAATACCATGCTAAGGGGCCCGGGTTCGATTCCCGATTGGGTCGGAGATTTTCTCCGCTCAGGGACTGGGTTTTGTGTCATCATCATCTCATCCCCTTCGACGCGCAAGTCGCCGAAGTGGCGTCAACTAAAAAGATTTGCACCAGGCGACAGGTCTGCCCGACGGGAGGCCCTAGCCACATGACATTTCATTTTTTTTTCCATTCGTCTGCAGTCTTTCATACAATCATTCTTCGATTAGCACGCTCGTTCCTCACATGAGCGTTGTCCGTAGAAGTCGAAGGCGCCCTGAACGAGGGTCATCTTCAACTTCCGTTCGGCCGTTTTTAAACCGTGTGAACCATTCGTAATACCGAGTTCGGCTTAACACTCATCACCGACGGCTGCTGCATCATTTTCTGTGTCTCTGTAAAGCCTTTCCTGAGTTTCAAGCAAAATTTAACACAGATGCGTTGGTCCTCTAACTCTGCCATCTCGAAATTCACAAACTTTAAGACACAACGTTCTACTCGATACAGCACTGAACAATAACTAACAACATACAACAATGAAACATCCCTCAGTTACACGTTAAACACGCGTGTGTAGGGATGTCAACAGCATTTCGCTCCAACACACCATTAGCGCGAAATGACAATCTACCGGAATTTTTTGAACAAACCTCGTATTTTCAATGTGTAGATGAAGTCAGCCCGAAAAATTATTTGACAACACGCCCATTGGTAACGGGAAATGCCGGTTTCTTTCTCGTTGCAAACATTTTTTTAAATGTAGTATTATACGCTAGAGACTAATCAAGAGCTAGCCGTTTAGCCAGACTGTGGAAACGGGTCCTGCGTGTTACTTTCGTAACTTAAAACGATCAGCCAACTATCTCAGCAGACTGTCCTGGCCGTTGTCTAAAGCATCGAACTCTGCTACTACTGCAGGCGTTATTTGACTTCCCTCACGCTTGGTCACATTAGTGATTGCGAAGAATAATTAAAATTAAGGACAGGGATACACAGCACCACTTCACTTAAATAAGAGTCGACTGCAGGCTCAATTAAACAAATACATTGTTTCACAGCGTCTCACACATTTGGTGTGTTGCACGCACTGAAATGAGTGGCAAAAATGATGTTAGTGATAGAGACGAAATTTCTAAGGAACCGGCAGATAGTGATCGGTCTATAAGGAAAAATCACATATAAGAAACCATGAAACATATATGAATATAGAAAATCAATGCGGTAAACAGAGGGTGAGGGAGAGAGATTCTGTCTGCAGCTGTAGATCGTCACTTCGCGGTGATAAAGATGTGTATGACGTCCGAGAGAATAACTGAGCTGCAGTCTACAGACCAAGAACATTGTAAACTGTTTCACTCGACAAAATCAACTCATCGTCAAGCTTACATAATTCCAATAAAATACCATATGAGCCATTTATATTAATTTAAAAGAGGTGGTCAAAATAGTCTACGTTGGCGGCTATACACGTTTCTGAATAATGAAACAGTCTAGCGTATAATATATATATATTTATTTATTTATTTTATTTTTTTTTTTTTTTTTTTTTTTTTTTTTTTTTTTTTTTTTTTTTTTTTTTTTTTTTTTGCCAGACCCGTATCGAGCTACATACCTATCGTCAGCGGTCGTTTGATTTAATTTTGTGCCCTCATAGAATTTTTTGCAGATGTTCCTTTAATATTTAGCTGGTTTCCAGAACAACCTCGCAGTGTACATATGCACGTTGCCTCTGGCATAACACTAATGGGACGGGCTGGAAATCATCTAAAAAAATTAAAGTAATATCTGCAAAACTTTCTACAAGAAGTTCTATGAGGCCACAAAAGTAAAAATACACGGTCTATGACGATGGACGTGTAGCCCGATAACTGTCCGGCAAAAATAAAAATAAACTAGTAGCCTTACTTTCTTCAACTTCATTAAGGGCCGTAGGACGCCGTGAACACAAAACACATGTGTGAACACTTTGCAAATTGTCACCAGCAATGCTTGTGGCTACAAGGAGGACGGTTGTAAAGTGAAACTAGTGTCTGATAAGTTCTTTTGTTACACCAGTGACTTCAAGTAGCCCCACAGAAAGAAATCCACGTGAGGCATGGATGTGTGTGATGTCCTGAGGTTAGTAATGTTTAAGTAGTTCTAAGTCTAGGGGCCTTAGAGCCATTTTAAACCATTCAAATCCACGTGGTCCCACTCAGGAAACCAAACTGGTCACCAAATGAAACCAACACGTCCAACACAGCGATTTCGGTACTTGTACGGATCACATGATTTGTCTACATGTTCTGACGCTCCTGCCCAAAGTGCATTTATGCAACGGCACGCACTACGAATCGAAACTTGGAGAGATGCTCTGTCCTACGACTTTTCATTTCCTTACATGTCTTGTAATTTTCATGCAGTGATACTTATGAATAAGCCTGTAGTGTGAGTCCCTCAACATTCGAGAAACAAAATCGATTAAATTTCAGTTACACAAGCAATTACACTTATTTAAAGGTCGTCGATCCAACAAAATATCTACAGATTACAATTGTGAAAACCTTAAATTAGAACTAACACGCATAAAGTGTGGGGACAGCAAACCATGCAGAATACTAAGAAGGTGTAACAAAAGTACTAAAGAGACTGCCTATACTAAGCTTGTCTGTCCAGTTCTGTAGTACTGCTGTGTGGCATAGGATACTTATCAGATAGGGCTGACGGTGGACATAGAAAAAGTTCTAAGTAGGCCAGCTCGCTTTGTATTATCGCTCAATGGAGGAAAAAGTGCTATGGATGCTATAAGCGAGTTTGGGTGGCAACCATCAAAAGAAAATCGTTCTCGTTGGAGCATGATATTATCACGACATTTCGATCAGCAACTTACTTCTCTGAATGCTGAAATATTTTGGTTTGAGACTCATTTTCCCGTGCGCTATTCGAGAGTATAACGGTAGAGAAATAGTTTGAAAGTGATTCTGTGAAGCAACTATCAAACACAAATGAGAGTAACCATTTAGATGTAAAGCAGACGTCCAGTATCCGTAAGTACAGAGAACCCTAGAAAGTTGTCCAACAAATTTAGTAGTTACCACAGAGAGCTTCTGTAACTGAAATATCGAGGTATGGGCACCAATCGCGCCTTCTGAATACTAAATAGAAGCAAAACTAGGATTTAACCTCAACGAGGTCATTACAGACGGAGAATAAGTTCGGATCGGGAAAGGAAAGGGGGAGAAAGTGGCGCGTCATTTTCAAAGGAATCATTCCGGCATCTCCCTTAAGCTGTTTAGGGAAGCCATGGTCTACTTGAGCCTGGATGCCGGACGTTAGCTCAGACCAGAGTCATTCCAATCGCAAATCCACTGCACCATCTCGCTCGGGTGTGTCTTGTTATTAGCAGGTTGTTTGTCCATAGAGCAGGAATATGTCGTTGATATGACACTGTTGTTTACATTTTGCGCTAATATTGAAACCTATATTATAAGAGCATTTGCCCGTTTTCAGACATTTATTTATTTGTAACAGCAATGATACTGAACTGTTGCTGATACAGACGTAACTCGACATTTGTCGAAGAGGAAAAGTTACTTTTCATAAGGACGTGCCACAAAGGCCTTTTATCGGTGTGCTAGTAACAGGTGCTTTATGTGCTGATTAAAATCGATAAAAGGTGTAATGGAGAGAAAAAACATATGGGTAATTTAAGTGACGGTACGGCCGCATACACAGTCCTTCCAAAAAGTTCCCAGACTGATTTTACTCCTGGCTTGTAAGCGGCACCAGTGCATAACTACGGTGGCAGCTTGAACTAACAGCTGGAAACATATACTGTGCATTTCACATCAGTTGCGAGCAGGCAGTATTATGTAATAGACGCGAGGCCACAATGTGTCAATGTTATTGTGTCACAAATCGTAGTGGAGCAACGAACTGCACATCTCTGACTCTAGTGATCAAGACATTCTTTACAATGTTTTTAAGAACAGAAAAGTGTGTACGGAGTTTGTCCCGCTCACCTTCACTCCAGAACAAAAACAATAACGCGTTGACACCTGCCGAGACTTGACTGAAGTACGAAACGTGGACAATTAGTTTCTGGAAAAAATCGTCACGGTGACCTGACTTTGTGTTTTCAGTAGAAACCTATCACAAAATGACGAAGTGTAGAAATTAACATGAGAGGACAACGTTCGGAAGACATGGCCGACGTTCAAGTCAATATTAAGCACGAGTTGAATAACATTCCAAAGAAGGGCATCTCTGAGGGTTCTTACAAAGCAAGTGCTAGATAAATTTAATAGTGTCGGAATGCGCTGCCAATGTATCCGATGAACAGACGTTTAGCGTAATTTCCACCTACAGATGAGATTTATGTGTGACAGTCTGACTCATTATGTGCAGTTATATTTTTATTTTATTATATATGTCTTCCGAACTTAAGTACTATGACGTGAAGAATGAATATGTGTTATTAATATTGTAGTTTCCATAAGGATGATAGGCAGTTACAAGTACGACATCAGAAAATAAATACAAATGAATTTTTCTCCCAAATATATTCCCTTGTGTGGCAAATCACTAATTTGCGGCATGTCTCTGTGCCCCAGACCGATGTTCTCCGGCACAGTTCCACTTCGGCGCACAGGAAAGTCATTTCACAATACCTTCGCAGCATAATTAGGGTTCCGTCCCGCTGTCTATAAAAACTTACAGGATCGCTTTGTTGTTCGTTTGTCTGTCTTACTGTTTGTCAACAACTCTCTTTCTCAAGAACGAGTAGACACGTCAAGTTCGAATTTATGTCTCGTTGTAAGGCCTCTGGTCCCCTACTGGTGTGACAATTTTAAGCTTTTAAATCAATGCAATCAAAAGATATAGTAATTTAGGTTACAAATTTTGATACTCGAAAATTCTCTCATCAAAACCTGTAGGGTACTCCCCTTTGACATTGTCATGAAATCTGGCACGAAGCGACGTTTCAGAGAGCACATGAGGGGGAATATCGATATAAATTGTTAATTTGTAATTATATCACAAGAAAATGTTATTGCTTTTCTCATGTGTTACCCGTCTTCAGATTTGAAATTAAAACATTGTCGAAAGTCTTGGAATTCCTGGCACCTATCTCTTGTCATTATCAGTGTCGATAAGAGGCAAAAATAAGCAATATCCTCGATTCCCGGAGTGGATACACTGTCTGTATACGTAATTAAGTTTGTAAGGAACTCTCAGTGTACAACTCCTATTCGCATTTGGCCGAGTTTTATTAAAAGGTGTACTCGGTAATGCTTTCAAATGTACACTACGGGCCATTAAAATTGCTATACCAAGAAGAAATGCAGTTGATAAACGGTATTCATTGGACAAATATATTATACTAGAACTGACAAGTGATTACATTTTCACGCAATCTGGGTGCATAGATCCTGAGAAATCAGTACCGCGAACAACCACCTTGGCCGTAATAACGGCCTTAATACGCCTCGGCATTGAGTCAAACAGAGCTTGGATGGCGTGTACAGGTACAGCTGCCCATGCAGCTTCAACACGATACCACAGTTCATTAAAAGCAGTGACTGGCGTATTGTGACAAGCCAGTTGCTCGACCACCATTGACCAGACGTTTTCAATTGGTGAGAGATCTGGAGAATGTGCTGGCCAGGGCAGCAGTCGAACATTTTCTGTATCCAGAAAGGCCCGTACAGGACCTGCAACATCCGGTCGTGCATTATCCTGCTGAAATGTAGGGTTTCGCAGGGATCGAATGAAAGGTAGAGCCACGGGTCGTAACACATCTGAAATGTAACGTCTACTCTTCAAAGTGCCGTCACTGCGAAGAAGAGGTGACCGAGAAGTGTAAGCAATAGCACCCCATACCATCACGCCGGTTGATACGCCAGTATGGCGATGACGAATACGCGCTTCCAACGTGCTTTCACCGCTATGTCGGCAAACACGGATGCGACCATCATGATGCTGTAAACAGAACCTGGATTCATCCGAAAATATGACATTTTGCCATTCGTGCACCCAGGTTCGTCGTTGAGTACACCATCGCAGGCGCTCCTGTCTGTGATGCAGCGTCAAAGGTAACCGCAGCCGTGGTCTCCGAGCTGATTGTCCAAGCTGCTGCAAACGTCTTCGAACTGTTCGTGCAGATGGTTGTTGTCTTGCAAACGTCCCCATCTGTTGACTCAGGGATCGAGACGTGGTTGCACGATCCGTTACAGCCATGCGGATAAGATGCCTGTCATCTCGACTGCTAGTGATACCAGGCCGTTGGGATCCAGCACGGCGTTCCGTATTACCATCCTGTACCCACCGATGCCATATTCTGCTGACAGTCACTGGATCTCGACCAACGCGAGCAGCAATGTCGCGATACGATAAACCGCAATCGCGATATGCTACAATACGACCTTTATCAAAGTCGGAAACGTGATGGTACGCATTTCTCCTCATTACACGAGGTATCACAACAACGTGTCACCAAGGAACGCCGGTCAGCTGCTGTTTGTGTATGAGAAATCGGTTGGAAACTCTTCTCGTGTCAGCACGTTGTAGGTGTCGCCACCGGCGCCAACCTTGTGTGAATGTTCTGAAAAGCTAATCATTTGCATATCACAGCATCTTCTTCCTGTCGGTTAAATTTCGCGAGTGTAGCACGTCATCTACGTGGTGTAGTATTTTAATGGCCAGTAGTGTAGTTGCAGTCGCAATATTCTTTACTTGTCCCTTAAAAGCCTTAAGCCAAGTGTATTCTAGATATCAAACGAAAAGTATTAGGATGTCCAAGAGACGGGTTTGCAGAACACACGGGACTTTTGAAAGGGATCTGTCGGTGCCAGCCACGTAATGACATTCAACGTCTTCAGAGCGTTACAAACGAAGCTTACACCGTACCACGGTCACGCGACTTTTTGAGTCAAAGCGAGTTGACGATAAAAATCCTGTCGCGGATATCTGGATGCTTACTCCGTAGTATCCCTATCCCATAGGTATTTGAAGCACATATACTGGCCGCCTTTGATTATTATACGCTGCTACACTTCCGCGAGCGTTTTAATCCATCTCTCTCGCCAGTTACTCCGGCAGGTTGTGGCAGGGTAATCAACGTTTACCATCAACTCGCCTGACCCCCTTTCGGCCTTGAGCGATGTGCTCCACATCGACCTTTTCCTCCTTTTGGTTCATCAGAGGCGCCGCTAAGGGCCAGACCTCAAAATTATCGGCGCACTGCGCTTGAGGCAGGTGGTAAAAGCAAGAAGGAGAGGAGGAGGAGGAGGAGGTGGAGGAAGAGGAGACAGTGCCTGGGCTCGCCAAGGAGGCCAGCGGGCAGTGGCGCGGCTGGGACTCTGGCCGTGGCTGTGGCTGTGGGACCGGGACCGGGACTGGGTCAGAGAGAGTGGCCGGCGCGGCAAGGGCGGGCCGCGCCCTCCTCTCCAGCAGTCGAGGCACGCCGCCAGCGCGAGACGCACCGGCTCTCCAGCCGGCGCGCTGGACGACACGCCTCCACCGTTAAACACTCGCTCGCTCCAGCCGCGCCGACCGCAGCGAGCCCGCTTCAGCATAGCCCTCTCCTTACCCTCTCCACCTCCAGGGGAAGGTAAGCCCTCCGGACAAAATGTTTGTCACCATCTTAAAAGAAAACAATGGCCTCTTTGGTATTCTATAGATGGTGTGTAGTCTGGGAGACAAATGTTTGGCACCACAGTCTAACATAAACAATCTAGAAACTCACTGCTGTGGAAGTTGTTACCATCTAAATGGATTTGTAAAACTACCGTAGGCTAGCGCAGACTATTGAACAAGGCATATTCCGAAAGTAAGGTCCGATCGGTCGCGAAATGGAAACAACAGTGAAAATCAAAAATGTTTTGCTTGCAGTTAGCCACACCTTCCAGCAACGTCCCTACATAGTCGTCGCTCTGCCTGAGACATTTTTTGTAGCGCTGTACCAACTTTCCAACACCTTCATCATAGAAGGCAGCCACCTGCACTTTTCGCCGATTCTCTACGTCGATCTGCAGTTCGTTGTCTGTGCCGAAACTCTGACTTCATATTCAGTGGTCCCAGTCATCAGACATAAAAATCAGTGGGCGCAAAGTCCGGCCTGTATAGAGGGGAATCAAACACTTCCCACCAAAAGCGCTACAGGGGCCCCCTCATTGCCCCTGCTGAATGTAGCCAAGAACTGTCACGAAGAAGGAAATGCATGACAGTTGCGTTGCGTGGGGTGCATCAAAACAGGCGAAAACTCTCAAGGGCACTCATACTTGGCGGGAGACACTGTTTTCTAGGCATCTTTACGTGATCACTGTGCACTCAGAACTGAAAAGACAGACTTGACGCCATCAACGGACATACTAGAGCCACTGTCCAACACAGCTATGGAAAGCTTTATCGGATTTTCACTGTAGTTTCCATTTCGCGACCGATCGGACCTTACTTTCGG
This sequence comes from Schistocerca americana, assembly GCF_021461395.2. Lineage (NCBI taxonomy): Eukaryota > Metazoa > Arthropoda > Insecta > Orthoptera > Acrididae > Schistocerca > Schistocerca americana. The sequence continues at coordinate 340,925,325 of NC_060122.1, read as the reverse complement.
AATATGCCTCGTAAGTAAGCTTAGACTACAGTAGTTTTCCTGGAAGATTTGGTCAGTTAAGATCGTGACCGCGTTACCTGTATGTTAAGTGTGTGTTTACTCATTGGGCGTTACCTTTCTTCGAACACTTTGTTTGTGTATGCGATCAGTTTCTCACTACAATCCAATAGCAACCGGAAGCGGCAAACTATCCAGAAACTGAGAGAGGATATATAAAAGGCTGCGTAACCTACTGAACATTTTCGTTGTATATATTTTCCTACTGTCTCTTACTTCTAAATAAACACTACTTGCAGTAGAATTGAAATCTTCAATGTTTAATTCAGGTTTTTTTCGAAAATTGTTGATTATTAATATGAAGTGAAGGGATGTTCTAGGCAAAACAAAAATAATTAAGATTTGTTGTACAGCTGCCGAAAACGCAGTCACACCAAAAAAAGATAAATTAAAAAGAAAAAGAAACGAAAACACGCAAAATAAAGGCATTACTTCAATACTTCATCGAGCTTATATAAAACGCTTTTTCTGTTATTGCTAAACAACTTTTGCGTTTATCAGTAACGACAAAGATCTCTTCTCTTTGATTTGGTTGAAAAACGTATTATTGAGTGTGTAAGAACAACAATATTTGTATAGACATTTTTATGTTTGTGCATGTAAACTGCACTTGTATCAGAAGTAAAATGTAAACTGAACTAGTATCAGAAGTAAATGCTTCTGTTCCGCAAAAGCGCGGAACTTAAGAGGGCAGCTAATCTTTATTAGTTATAATACGCAATTTATATTTTGTAAGGATATAAAATAGAATCTGGACCAACACTGAACAATTTACAGTTTAATTTTGTGCAAAACCAACAAAAAAAAGGCAAAGAGAAGTCGTCGGATCAGACATCCTCTCCCTCACATGTTCATTTATGTCTCTTTCCCTACCAGTGCTATCAGTACTACCGGCAATCCCATCATTTATGTACTGTACCGAAACTACCGAATCGTAGTTTCGGTAGAGCACAGCAGTAAGTCCGAGAGTTGGATCTACGATACTGCTCCTAGCGGCGAGAAAGCTAACTATATGATTAATGATTGTTTTTAATTATATCTCTACTTAACATCGTCGATGTACTGATGTGCTGTAAGGGTGCCACGGATGACAATAAAAGGGGCCCTGCTGTGAAAGACCGTCCACTCGTGGTTGTCGGCCATATTGCGGGCGACAGACAGGTTGGTATGCCACAGCTGTCCAGGGTGTCTTCAGGCACGTGTTCGCTGGTCATTGGGACTCAGCTAGAAGCGGGACTCCTCACTGACGGCAATCTGCTCCAGCCAAGGAGATTTCTGGTCGAAGATGTGTCTGGAAACGCCTTGAAAGTGGTGGGATACCAACCTGGCTGTCGCTAACCATACGGTCCGACAACTGTGGGTGATGGTCTGAGGTGCCATTGCAGACTCTCTTGGCTGTCATCTGCGGTACTCTTACAGTACAGCGGTACGTCGATGCTATTCTACTCCCCGTTTTGTTGCCATTCATGGCAAACCATCCTGGGATAACATTTCAGCAATATAATGCCCGCCCACACAGTGACGAGTGTCCATCATTATTCTAGCCTGAACTAAACTGTCTCTGACAGCAGTCCAGAGTGACCAACTATTACATTAGTTAACCAGCTTATTCTGCGATAAGTTATACCAGTGTACAATAGATATACATCAGTGCCAAATGGAACTATGGATGAGTATTTGTGTGCACACTAATTTAATAAATGATTGTTCATTGTTCTTCGGTCTGTTGGCAACCTTATTTGTGTCTTAGTGTGCTACTATCATGTGATGAGTCTGTTTACAAATGTGCAAAGGTGCAAGTCCGCCAACTAAATACACCACCTACTTTTCTGTGATAGCAGGTTCGCTTCCTGCTACCTTTTATGTTGGGCGCCAAACTTATTTGGTGAATACAACAAGTTCCCATCCTCAATTTGTTACTCAAGGTAAATCTACCCTTCCCCCACCGCCACCACCATCTACTTTCGAATTTTTTTTAATGTTGTTTCCTTACACCCAGTATGTTCATTGAGGAACCCAGTGGTGCTATTCTGCATGCCCTGTGGAAAAACTTCTTGTAACAGTTTTCAAAATTCATAAGCAGAAACGTGTCAGTGAAAGCTTTAGTCATACTTGGTGCCATATTCAGATAGCCTAATCAGAACCAGGTACTGTAGGTTCGGTTCGTGATCAGACATAAACTGCGATTAACCACAACGTATTCAGAAACAGGCATGGCAAGAAAAATGTACGGTGTTCCCGTGACTGCTGAAACAGATAAAATGATAGAAAGTCAACTAAAATCGCTCAAAAGAAGAAAGGTAATTGGACCTAATGCCATACCATTAGCATTCCATATATATTGCACGAAAGAACTATCTCTGCTTTTGGCAGCAGATATAGCAGGTCGACCAACAAATCTTTTCAAGCTATTTCAAACAAGTACATATCATTTCCATTTTCCTGAAAGGTCGTCGGGCAGGGGCTTGCAACTTAAGGATTAAATCGATTAAATCGCTTATGGAAAACTATTGTGTAATTATGGAACACGTCTTATATTCGGCCGGCTGGAGTGGCCGAGCGGTTAAAGGCGCTACAGTCTGGAACTGCACGACCGCTACGGTCGCAGGTTCGAATCCTGCCTCGGGCATGGATGTGTGTGATGTCCTTAGGTTAGTTAGGTTTAAGTAGTTCTAAGTTCTAGGGGACTTATGACCACAGCAGTTGAGTTCCGTAGTGCTCAGAGCCATTTGAACCATTTTGTCTTATATTCGTCTAGTTTGGCCACTTTGAAGAACGAGAAACAGTTTCCGGAAACAGCTTTCGTAAGTGACTCAGCTCGCTCCGTTCCTACATCCAGAAAGCAGCACATAAAAGTACCAAACTTGATGACATTCTGTTTTCGAGAAGGCGTTTACTGTAGTTCCGGGCAGTCGGATGGAGAAAAAACACGAGCTTACTGAACAACGTGCCAGTTTTGTAGTCGGATTACGGAAATTCTGACAGACGGAACTCAACGCGTCATTCTTAAAAGGGGAAACTCATCAGATGTAAAAATAACGTCGGCAGGATCCCTCGGGAAGTGTTACAGCGTGGACCGTTCCTTGTCACTTTTGCGGATGGTGCTGTTATACACGATGAGGCAGCTGAAACAGGCCACACAAACTATGTCCAGAATGAATAGCTACACCGAGGTGTGATTTTCTCTGCGTTATAGCAGACAACGTCGCGATTATTCTCATTGGTGTTCTGTTCTATGGCAGGTCTTCATATGTAGCTCTCCATTCGATCCTGTCATTTGCTACCCTCCTTGTTTTCACATAATTGTTTCCTATCCTTATACTATCCACCTACTTGTATTTTCTGCGTCCCCTCCTTCTTCCAAACATCGTTCCTTCTAGAGCATCCATCAGTAAACAATCTTTTCTCATCCAGTGTCCAAGAAACTGTGTTTCCCTTTCGTGATTATTTTTAAAATTTATCTTCCTTCCCTCACTCTTCTCAACACCTCCTCATTTTTCACTTTTCTACCCATTTTAGCCCCTCCAACCTCCTCCGAATTCACATGTCAAATGCTTCCACTCTTGTCTCTTCCTCTTTCCTCAGTGTCCGTATCTCAGTTCCGTATAATGCAACGCTCCGTATGAAGCGCTTCGCCGATCTCTTTCTCAGGTCCCTGTCCATGTCCCCACATAGAAACCTCCTCTTCTTAACGATGCCTCTTCGGCAATTGCTGTGCATGTTTTCATGTTTTCACCTCGTTATTACTTCTCATGTCGTCCATAATAATACTTCCCAGATATCTGAAAGAACTAAGTTGTTCTATATCTTCCTGTCCCACCTTTATAGTTGTTCTTACTTTTCTTGCACTAATCACCATACAGTTTGTCCTTTTCTTATTATTTCTCATTCCGAATTCCTCACAGGTCTTATTTAATTAACATTCCAATCGTAGCTCTTTCGCTCTCTGTCAGTAACACAAAATCATCCGAAAACTGAATACATTCTATCCTCCTACCAACTACCTACCTCCTACCGCCAACCCCGCTCCTCTGTTTTGTTTCAAACAGTTCTGAATAATATGCTCCAAACATATATTAAACAGTACTGGGGAGAGACAGCAGCCCTGTCTCGCTCTTCATCCAGTTTTGCTTTCCCCTGTCATGCCATTCCCATCTGTACTCGTACTTTTTGTTGTAGGTATAGGTTTTTAATCAGCCTTCTATCCACCCCAGTCGACACAGTTTTTCTGTAGAAAATCCATTTATTTATTGCACTGTGCTCTATCAAAGGCTTTCTCCAAGTCAATAAAAACGGAATAAACTTCTCTTCCTCTTTCAGTGTATCTGTCACCTATGTTTCTCAGCAGTCCAGTTGCATCACGTTTACGTTTTCCCCTTCTAAATCTATACTTTTCCTCTGCAATACTTTTTTCCAGTCCTCAGTGAAGTCTTCTTTTTATCACCTTTAATAAAACCTTTGCTGCATGAGGAACCAAACTTATAGTTCTAAAATCCCCACATTTCTTGGCATTCCTTTCTTGTCAATTGGTATCATCACTGCAGAGAGAAAGTCATACGGTCAGTCACCTTTTTCATATTTCTTATTACATGGATACGTTAACTATTTCCTCACAAGGCTCTTAAACAACTCTGCAAGTAATCCATCAATTCCACTTGCTTTATGATTCTTCAGGCCTCTCAAAGCCTTTCTACTTCTCTTTCCAAGATGCAGCATCCTTTGCTCTCTATTATAACCCTTGTCTCGTCTCCTAGTTCAATATCGTTTGGTTTTTTATCAACCTCATATATACACTCTGTATATTACTGCCACCTTCCCAACACTTCCCTTGGTTTGCAAACTATAGTACCATCACTTCTTTCTATTCCTATACTTGTACTGCTTTTCTTTGCTTCATAGACTAGGTCAGCAGCTCATCTATACATCATTTCATATTTTCCCTCCTTTTCTAGTTTCTCTATTTCTTTACATCTCTCTTTTATCCATGTCTTCCTCGCCTGGTCTGTTTCTCTCCCTAATTCGTTATTCAGCTTTTTGTACATTCCTTTGCCTTTCTCGCTCCCTGCTGTCTTCTATTTCCTTCTTTGTTCCATCTTACCCAGCGTTATCTTTGTTACCCATTCTTTCTTTATTCTTCTAAACTTCCTCACCCCTACAACTTCTTCTGTAGATTCCTTAAGGCTCTGTCTCATCTTCGATTTCTCGTTTGCACTCTCTTCATTGTGCTCTCTATCCCATTTTGACGTAAATGTGTTTTCCAACTCAGCATCATTACCTTCTTCCTTTAGTCTCTCTAGGTCAAATTTCACTCTTAGTTTTCTTCTTCTCATTCTTTTCAACCTTATTTGCAAGTCCGACACTGCCAAGTTTTGGTCCAGGGTATGCTCCAGGGTATGCTCTGGCATCCTGTAGCCTACTTTTGTACCTGCTCTGAATTATGACATAATCAATTTGGTATCTGTCATCATTCAACCTAGATGTCATGTATATCTTCGTCTTCTGTGTTTGTTAAGCGATGTGTTTCCAATCACAAGGGAATTTTCGCTGCAGAAAAAAACCTGCCTTTCACCCCTGTCGTTCCTATTTCCCAATCCAAATCTTACTACCACTCCCTCTTCTTTTCCCTCTCCTTCTATCGAATTCATATTCCCCATTGATGTAGGTGTTTCTTTTTTCTTTGTCCATAATTTCTTCAATCTTTTCATAATATTCCTCTACTTCCTCATCAGTGTGTTGACTTATTGGCACGAATATTTGTATTAAAAATAATCTCATCATCATCAGTCTTTCATCTATGTACTTATCTTTCAATATGTTTTTCATCAACTGCTTTCCTATCATAATAGCCACGCCGTAGCTGCCTGAGTAAAACAATGCCGATTATTCTGACTATCGTTTATACACTGTCTGATCAAAAGTATTCGGTCACCTTTTAGTGGATATTAATATGGGGTATTAATATGGGGTATATCGACTTTGTGGTGGGTTGAATTCTGCTGGGGACACTTTCAATGAGGTATCTGAATATCTGTGGATGAATGACTGCCCATTCTTCCTCAAGAGCCAGAACAAAAGAAAGGAATGATATTGGACGTTGGGATATAGACCGTAGACGACGTTCTGACTCATTCCAGTGGTGTTCCATCTGGTTCAGGTCGAGACTCTGGGCAGGCCACCCCGTTTCGAAAATGTTATTGTGCACAAACCATCTTCTCACGGATACTGATTTACGATAGGATGCATTGTCATACTTTATAGTCATCGTCTCCGAACTGTTCCTCTGCTGCAAGCAGTACATTATCCCGTAAAATTTCCGAATTTTGTGTCTTCTTAAGCGCAATAAAGGGACCATACACTAACCATTGAAAGGACCACATATCGTAACACCATCTTCTCCGTACTTCAGTGTTGGCGCTACCCATGATGGGATGTGACTTTCTCCAAGCATTCGCCAAACTCAAAACCTTCCATCGGATTGCCACAGGATATGACGTTATCATCACTAGAAATCAATCGTTTCTGGTCACTCACTCTCCAGTGGCGATGCTATTGACACCACCTCAAGCGCCGCTTATCTTTGACAATAGAAACGTGTGGATTATAAGGAGATGATCGATCATTACACTCCATTCTTTTTTACTTTATACCCACAGTCATTGTGCTACCTGGACTTCTGCTGGCACACTGGAACTGATGGTTTCATCCGATTTCTTACAACACCTCTCCGAAACGTTCGACAGTCCCTGACCGTCAATACATGGGGTCCCTTGGTTTAGCTGCTGTTGTTCCTCCACGTTCCACTTCAGTGACATCACCAACAATTGACTTGGGCGGCTTCCTAAGGGTTGAAACGCCCCTGATGGATTTGTTAGTCAGGTGACATCCAATGACTGGTCTACGTTCGAAGTCAATGAGCTCTCCCGTAAGACGCGTTCTACCGTTAATGTATCTCTACTGTACCGTGCGCCGCCCGCTGGTGGCCGAGCGGTTCTAGGCGCTTCAGTCTGGAACCGCGCGACCACTACGGTCGCAGGTTCGAATCCTGCCTCGGGCATGGGGACTGATGACCTGAGATGTTAAGTCCCATAGTGCTCAGAGCCATTTGAACCATTTTTGTACCGTGTGAAGCGGCACATCTGCACTTCCCACCGCCGGTGCCGGGATGTCTGGTGGCTTGTGGTGGCGCACTCGGCGGGAGGGCATTGGTATGACCGGACATCGATGCCAGCACCTCTCTGGCGAACGTCGACCATCGTGACTGACTCTCAGCGAGTGCGATGTCCTTAAAAGCCTGCAAGCGAGCAAGAGAAACTGGAGCATTGAGTGCTGTGGAGGCGGGCAGTTTGCAGAATGGAAGCAGTCTCGAGGTGTACTTGGACATCGTCCACTTGGGGAGAGGGTTGTGTCTTTTCCTAGTGTCCAGAAGAAGACGGAAGCCACAGCCACATACGAGGAACTGCGAATAGTTCAGTTACTCTAGTATTGCGTAGAGCACCATCTGTAGCGCATTTGGCAGCTCACATCTATTAGTGGGTAGCTGATAAGTTCTGTCACAGTAAATCATCCTGCTGTGGCTGCTGAACGTGGTGAAGTCTGCCGGTGCTTGTTGCGTTTTAAAAATGCAGCGAAGTGGCTATAAATTGTGCGAAGTGAAATGTTGTATTGCACTTTGGGGCCAAGGTGCATGAGAAAATACTTTAATACGTTGTTGGTTATTGTACTCGCGCAGAAGTTGAAATCCACCATTGTGTATAAGGAAAATTTTTTTGTGTTGTGCCGATTTCCTTTGTCCGTAAAATAGGTAGCTGTGAATAGTTGCGTTGTCGTTAGTATTGGTTGGGCATTTGGTGGAGGTTAATTCTGTTCCAGATGCTAGTTCTAATTGTACACAGCCCACTGGTGCTCGACTGGAAGCATATAAGGCAGTCGAGCAGGTCAAAACAACATATCGATACTCTGTACACCATGCTGGTTTACAACAGCGTTATGTAGACGAGCGTTATCCTATTGGAAAACACCCTTTGGAATACTATTCATGAATGGCAGCACAACGGGTCGAATCACCACATTGACACACATATTTGCAGTCAGGGTGCGTGGGATAACCACAAGAGAGCTGCTGTTGTCATACGAAATCGCACCCCAGACCATAGCTCCAGGTGTAGGTCCATTGTGCCTAGCACGCAGATAGGTTGTTTGTATGCCCTCAACTAGCCGCCTTCTATTCAACACACGTCCATCACTGGCACCGAGGCAGAACCAGCTTTCATCGGGAAACACAACAGACCCCCACACTGCCCTCCAGTGAGCTGTTGCTTGACGCCACTGCAGTCGCTAATGACGCTATAGGGCGTCTGTCTTGGAACTGTCCTTGAAGTCATCTACTTGTAAGAGTTCGTTGTATCACTGTGGTGCCAACTGCTGCTCAGATTGCTGCTGCATATGCAGTACGATGTGCCAGGGCCACACACGCCAAACACGATGGTCATCCCTCTCGATAATGGCCATCCGTAGCCTGGTCTTCTTGCAACTACGCATTCTCGTAACCACGGCTGCCGGCAATCATGTACGGTGGCTACATTCCTGCCAACTCTTTCTGCTGTATCGCAGAAGAAACATCCAGCTCCTCGTAACACTAATACACACTGTCGTTAAAACTCAGTGAGGTGCTGACAACGGCGTGTTTGTCGCCTTAAAGGCATTCTTGACTACTTTCAACTCACGGCGTCCAATCTCGAAGATAACTAACGCTCACAACTGTTACAGCGTGTGTTTGAAACACACCTGATTTGCATCCTCATAGTGGCGCTATTAGGGCCACTCTTATGCCACTGGCGAGAAATCTGAATGGACATCATACTCCAGATGTAGAAACACCCCTACCAGCTATCGTTTACGCCGCACAACTCCTTCGAGATGTTGCGAAATTTTTTGCTTTAGTGTACACGAATTGAAGGTGTTAACAAAATCAGTCTTTGAATTAACACAGTAATTTATTCAATTAACAACATAATTAATCAGATCAGACCATGAAAGAATATGAAAGGTTTTACAAAGTCTCTACGTAAACTTTTAAATGTTGGATTTAGTAGTTTTGAGCGTTACCGGAACTATTATAACGCATGTCTCTCTGAAGCAAGTGACGCTCTGAAAATTGGCCTCGAATTTTTAACCTTAACTGAAAAACAGTGACTGTTGTCCTAATAGTTATACTGAGAAATTCGTACATCCACCAAAGCAATGCTGGACCTGGGATAAGTGGTTGCAGCGACTGGAGCAAGTGCGAACCAAGACATGCCCCATCCTTCGATGTTGCTAATTATGCTCACCGTTATCGTTCACCGACAGAGAGCAGAATGTCGCCGTCGTGCGAATAAATCTGCGGTAGAAGAAGCGGTTTCGCTCCCGCAACAACTATTCTGGGTCCCGCACTTCTGCTAAGATGCAAGCCGCTGACCGTTTCCAAACGTACGTACCTGATTGGCACGAGACGCGCACGCCTCCACGCCTCCGAATGAACTTCGGTTTTTCTCACTCAGTCTTACGTCTTCCTATGTCTTGCAGCCGAACAGGACGTGTCCGCCAAGAGTAGACTACGCATACTCGGCCAGCCAATAGCGAGGTTCCTTCAAGAATAAAATCCTACCAAAACAACGCGTCGCGATAAAAGCTCCAATGACATTACAATACGCCCTTCTACAACAGTGTGCAAATTAATTGGGATAGGACGATTAAACATCAACCGTACACATTTATCACTATATGTATAACACAGTTAGTAGCTTACTAAATATTACTAACTAATGTGCCTTCCTTTTGCTTTACTGAACTTCTGAACGCGTTGTGGCATGGATTTGTTAAAATAAATGTTTCCATGTTCGTCGTCATGAAAACACAGTTTTACCACATTTACCAATATGTATTCTTTTGTTGAACAGTCAGTTTTACGAATACGTCTTTTCACAACACTCCACAAATTCTCGCTGAGATTTAAGTCTAGTAAATTACCGGGCCACTGATACACATTAATGTTGTTATCTTCAATGAACGTCTTGACTGTCTGAAAAGTGTGACACGAGGCTAGATCACACTGAAATGTTTCTCAACCATCTGCAAACGTCTGTAGGAATGTCACAATTCTGTGCCCAAGGATTTCCATGTATTTCTTTGAATTAATCATTCCATCAACCGGAACCAGTGCTCCAGTGCCACCTGCTGTGAAGAAGGTCCAAAACATTTTCTTGGGAGGGCATTTTACTGTCTGTTCGATATGCTCAGCTCTCACTGCCTCATTGATCCCTCGCCTGACAACCTTTGCTCTGAACCCTTGAACAATAAAATGTGACTCATCACTGAAAATTACACTTTCCAGTCACTGGCTGTCCTAGGTTTATATATTTTGTCCCATGTCAACCGTTTTTCCTCCATGACATTAACAAATGCTTCTTTTTGGCTTTGTGCCTTCCGCCCATAACAAGAAGCCCACGAAATATCGTTGAAGAGACAGTTTTAACCTATGTAGCCAATAAATCTCTCCGGACGTCTTACTTGCCTCGTAAGGATGGATTCTATTGTTTCTAAGTAGAGTTTTGTCAGTTCTAAGAGTGGTTTTTCGTTTTCGTCCACATCTGCCACAATGAAGCAATATCACTACATGGCATAATAAGGGTTGAAACATTAGAATTTCCCACGCCAATAACAGAGGCAAAGTCTCAAATGATCATAGATGTGTGTTCATGACGAGCAACTATTTTTACCCGTTTCTTAGGTGAAATGTCCATTTAACACAAAGTTTTCCTGTCAAGAACAAACAAGTATTCATCTGAACTGAAGGAGACCGACAATTGGCGTTCATGGCCAAGGCAACAACATTCCGCCGAGAGTCTAACAACTGGGGGGAGAGGGGGGGGGGATAAAATTGGTCACAGCTAATCAGCTTCAGTTCCTTGTAAAATATGAGCTTGTCCGAATTAAGATTCACACTATTGTGCTTCGAAAAAACTGCCGCTGCAGCTCTGTCTCCGTGAAGTCGCCAAATTGTTTACCAATCGCGCGTTTTCGGGGCCAGCAATTAGTCTCGCAACAGAGGGCCACTGAAAGTAGAAAGTTGTGCACGAGGCTAGGCCGTTATTTTCCGCAAGCCGTGTTTCTTTCGAAAAGCGTAAGACGGTTTCCCTGGAAGCACTCTACAGGACACGAGAATGTCCCGGCCTCCTGCTGACAGAGTCGCTTTCCCACACAGTCGCCACACAGTTCGGTCGCTGGGCGCGACGCGGTTAATGGCTTGTCGTGTTTCACGCCTCGGCAGATTTTTCCTATTTCAGTAAAGCATCTCAGAATCCTAAAAAAACGTTTGCAGTGCTGGAAATAAATTGCAGTAACCATTGTTTCAGTCGTGAATCATGAATTAAATGTTTCTCCACGGCATCATTTATAAAAATGTTAACAAAATATCAGTGTAAAAAACACGAAGTTAAGATTACGTACCATTATCCCATTCACTTCTGAAGGCACACGGACTCACTGAACTGCGCTGAGAGCCAGCTTCACTTTTCCTTCTATTAAACAGATGGTTCTAAGCAACGGTTTCCAGTCATTAAAAGTGACAATGGTTCCGATAAAACTTACACAAACTATGAAATAATGAGAGTGGTGCAAAACTTTTTTTGAGCATTTTCATTTCACATTGTTTACCTAGTTGGCTTTCAGCGATTACCGGAGCGGTTCATCCATGTCCAGAAGAGCGAGTGCTGCTTCTTTAAAGACTAAGCGTCGTCGTGGCATTAGACATGTTTTCCAGAATTGGTTTATCAAAGCGGTCTTTCCTGTAAATGAATTTCTGTGCGACTCAAAATTGTCACCAATTTATATAAAAAATTCGGAATCGCTCTCCGACTACTGCAGCTTGCACGATAAACAGTCTGCTGCAACCCATTTCATATATTTCCGGGAATACCTTGGCAACACAGAGAGACAAAATTTTTCAAATAATAAACAGTATTAGTAACTGAAAATATGATGAGACGAAAGAAACGAGCTGAATATGAGAGACGGCATACGTGAAACATAGATTCATACTGGGTAGTTATAATTTAAGTACAGCTAACCGGGTGGTTACAATTAAAGTGCAACTGGTGTTAATGCGGAACCGATTTAAGCCGCAAAAAGTAATTTCAATTTTGGTTACGAGTTGCAAATCTCTCCAGCGTTCATAGCGAACAAATTGTGTAATGGCAGTTAATAATAAGATCAACGTTATGCCTTTCTCGCTTGTATAACCTTTTCTGCCCCCTGGCCCGTTCATAATCCACTACATATACGAATATTTCTATATGTGTTTCTTGCATTCACAGCTCTCGATTTGCACCAGGTGACCAAAATTGGAACTATTTTTTTCCAGCTTAAATCGGTTGCACATTAACGCATTAGAATATGTATCAAGTTTAGCTGAAATACGATAATTAAAGCCCACACCGGTAACTTCACTTTAATTACAACCATTCATTACTTCTAGACCAGGGATGCACAGCAGGGATACGGCCCCCCATTGGTCTGATGGCTACCAATCCCTCACCATTCGTTTCGTAATTTTTCGGTTTTTTAATCGCCTTTCATTCCACCCTCCCCTCGAAATGGAGGGAGCGGTCCCTTTTAGATGATAGTTGTTTGAGCCAAATGTAGCTGTAAATCGGGCAGGGTGATCCGCAATTATGAATAATAGCTTGTCTCAAGGCATGATATTTTTGAACTTGTAACCCTTACATAATCACAGTAAAGTTTTCTCTGCCCGCGGTACCAGCAAGTCAGTACACCTCCGTTCTAGACAAATATATAATTTACTTAGAGCTGGCCGGTGTGGCCGAGCGGTTCTAGGCGCTTCAGTCCAGAAGCGCGCGACTGCTACGGTCGCAGGTTCGAATCCTGCTTCGGGCATGGATGTGTGTTATGTCCTTAGGTTAGTTAGGTTTAAGTGGTTCTAAGGTCTAGGAGAATGATGACCTCAGATGTTAAGTCCCATAGTGCTCAGAGCCATTTGAGCCAATTTTTACACTTAGAACTCGTTTGGGACATGCTATATGGATGTGTCCGTTTGGTATGTTATAACTAATTTCAAAAAGGAGTGTGCCTCCAAAGAGCAGCAATACAACACGCACAGCGATGAGTGAAGTTATTTATGAAAACGGTTAAGTGTGGTCTCTGAGAATTCCATAGTAAAACAAAGTCATTATACAATTTAAGACGAAAAAATGGCACACCACGAAGGGGACGGAAATCGGTCGATATGATGTACACATACAGACAAACAAATGATTGCAATTTTAGAATAACCGGATGATTTACTTACGAGTAAAAGCTTCACAAATTGAGCAAGTCAATAACACGTTGGTCCACAGCTGGTCCCCATGCAAGCAGTTATTCGACTTGGCATTGATAGGTACGGTTGTTGTATGTCCTCCTGAGGGATATAGTGCCAAATTCTGTGCAATTGGCCCGTTAGGCCGTCATTATCACGAGCTGGTTGGAGGGCCCTAATCATAATGTTCCAAACGCTCTCAACTGGAGAGAGATCCGGCGCCCTTACTGGCTAAGGTAGTGTGTGGCAAGCACGAAGGCAAGCAGTAGAAACCCTCACCGACTATGTGCTGCTCTACTGTTAAGGGTACCGTGGATGACAGCCAAAGGGGTTCTGCTGTCTAGGACGTCTCCAGACAGATCTCCGGGCTGGAATCTCATTGACTGGATTAGAATTGTCTCCTGTGATAAGTGCCATTGAGTCCCGTTGATCGGTAGACATATGCCTGAAGAAGCCCCACACAGCAGTGGGTCACCAACCTGGCTGTAGCCCGCCATACTGCCCGAAAACCAGGGGTGCCATTGCTTTTCATAGCGGGGTGCCTTTGGTTGTCATCCAGGGCGTCCTTACAGCATAGCGGTACATCGACGGCAAGAGTTTCTACTGCTTGTCTTCGTCCTTGCAAACCCCACCTTAGCCAGCGAGGTAGCCGAATCTCTCCCCAACCGAGAACTTTGGAGCATTATGTGCAGAGCCCTCCAACCAGCTCGAGATGTCGACGATGTAGCGCGTCAGTTGGTCAGAATTCGACACTATGTGCTTCAGGAGGGAATCAAACAACTCTGTAATCAATTACAAGCCAAATAACTGCTTACATAAGGGTCAGATATAGACCATCGTATTACTGACTTGCTGAATTTTTCTGAAATGATAATGTACATGTACATCATACCTACCGATTTTGTCCCATTCGGATAATACCTTCGTGGTGCGTCTTTCTTTCTTTGTTTTTCTGTGTATTTAAACAGTTGCTCTCACTGAGACCGAATCTGAGGAGCAAGCATGGATGTTGGATATTAAAGGTTACTTTAACTCATCGCGAATGGAATAGTCCCACAGTTTCATGATCTTCAAGACTACATGAGAGGACTCCTGTGAATCCTAACCTTTGCGCCAGCAGTCAATGTAGCGCAGGTGGTTAGTTATGTCGTGTACGTACTGTCCTCAAGAAGCCTTCTGCGTACTCCACTACATTATATCTGCAGTAAGAAGGCACCCTGGTTGAGAAGTTGTCGCAGACATTTGCTTGTGTAACACGAAAGCAGTGCGTGAAAATTCTTGATTATTCTTGGTTAACCTGTAGTTATTGCCACAGTCTATGAACAAGGCTAACCTTTGAGTTAGACCTGCCTCCAGCCTTCTAATGGTGAATTAGCTTCTATGGCAGTTCGTCCAGTAAATGAAGACAGGCAATCCAGCAGTATTTCCTTACCCTCACAGCGCTGCGTTTGTTTCAGTCTCGTAAATGCGACTGTTAGTTACAGAGATGATGCCATCGTACTGCAAAACATTTTTTACCCGCTACTATATGTTTAATGAGTTACCGCCGTTTGATGTTTTTCCTGACGTATAATACGCGGACCGTTTCACTACTTACTGATACTTCCTTTCTTCAGAGCGAACCGTCGAAGAAATGATTTATTTTTATCTTTTTCGTAATTTCATTCCCTAGCACGCCAGGTTGGGGGTGGGATGAGGCGGTATAATTTCCCTCCTTCAGTGAGTGAGACCTCATAAGAAAGAGAAGGTGTTGCGGCAGATTTCCTTATCTGGGAGGGGGAGTCATGGAAGTTCCGTTAGGATGGAGTGTGTTTATATGTAAATTCGTTGAAGTATGTTGTTACTGGGTCCTCAGTGTGACTGGAATGGTAACTGGGCTGAAGGAGGTAGAGGATGGTTAAGTTTGCTTGAGTCAAATATGAGGGCTGTATACTGTAGGATATATGGAGATGTTCAGTGTGTATGAGGAGGAAGGGGAAATTGAAGAGTTGTTGAAGGACTTGAGTAAGCAGGTGTCCTGTAATCTGCGCCCAGTGAAATTTGCACACAGAAAACATCATCGAAAGATCCATTTACACTCCTGGCCTAAATGTGCAACTAGCTGAGCAGAGAGAAGAGCAGACCGCTCTCAGTGGTGTACAGGAGATGCTCGAATAAAAATTGTAATACGAAAACTTTCACTGTTGGGAGTGCTCATAATTTATTTTCTGACAGGCGTAACTCAAAATTTTACTTATGACTGGTCCTTCAGAAACTACAACGAAAAACACAAGAACCAAATTACAAACACGGAATTTAAACTTCTTTCACTTCAACTTGACAAAGCATACTTGAAAATAAATATAAAATAAAATAACGTCCAATCGTGTGGATAAACATGTGGTACGTGTAATGTAAGATGTATTGTCACAGTGACTAAAATGACAGGAGCATGTAGTTGACGTAAGTTGTACATGGCTTCTCCTTCCCCTCCTAGCATAACATGATGTAATTCTGTATATCATTGAAATTATTTCTAAGTAGAAGATATACGAACATTAGAAAATTTTATATGTATTATGTAAGATATTCTTTTAAAAGACAGGGTATGTATAATGAACTAACTTATGTAATAAGAAACCAGTTTTTTAAGTTCACCGTGCAGGATTTTTCATCACGGGACAGAGTATGTATCAGAAAAGAAGGGACAACTAGAACTTAAACGTTAAACAACTAGAGTGAGGGCAGCCTGTTGAGGTAAGAGTACCTTCGCGTTCTACCAAAAAATACGGTCCGACAATTTTGTTATAGTTCATAAATGCCATAGTAAATGGTAGGATCTCCACTAACGTTGGTAGTATTGGCAGGGAAAGAAATATAAATGGATGTGTGAGAGGATAACTGCCAGCTGAAGACTTCTCTTTGTTTTTTGTTTGTTTGTCTTTCTGTTTTACACATAATTAGAACCACACATTGTCCAACGTTAGTCCATTGTGTATTTTATATCCTTACAAAATACAAAATGCATTTTATAAGTAACAAAAATTAATTGACCATGTAACTTCTGCATTTTTATGTAACTAAAACAATTATTTTTTATACAAGTACAGTTTACATGCACAACATAAAAAAATCTGCGTAATTATTGTTGCTATTTTGTACTCAATAGAAAGTCCATCACGTTCAAAGGCATGAGTTTCCTGGTATTACCGATAAGTGCGAAAGTTGTTCATGAATAACAGAAACATGTTTTATATAAGCTCGCCCAAGTATTGTCGAATAAACCTAAGTTAAAAACTGACTATTTTAATTTTGATATAAATAGTATATAGTTTTAGTAATCTACATGACGGCCAACGGCCTTACCGCAGTGGTAACACCGGTTCCATTAAGATCACCGAAGTTAAGGCTGTCGGGCTGGGCTAGCACTTGGATGGGTGACCATCCGCTCTGCCGAGCTGTGTTGGCAAGCGGAATGCATTCAGCCCTTGTGAGGCAAATTGAGGAGCTACTTGACTGAGAAGTAGCTGCTCCGGTCTCGTAAACTGACATACGGCCAGGAGAGCGGTGTGCTGACCACATGCCCCTCCATATTCGCATCCAATGACGCCTGTGGTCTGAGGATGACATAGCGGCCGGTCTGTACCGTTGGGCCTTCATGGCCTGTTCGGGTAGAGTTTAGTTTAGTGAACCGGCAGGAGGACACCTATGTAGAACAACAATGATCCGTAGTTTATGTGGCCCTTTATATATCCTCAGTCAGTTTCTAGACAGTTCAGTGCTTCTGGTTTCTAGGGGAATCTCACTGCAAAAGGAAACAAAGGGATCGAAATGAGGTAACACCCAATAGATATGCAACACACTTAATGTCCAGATAATGCGGTTACGATCTTAACTGATCATAGTACTAGGAGAACTACTGTAGTCTACATTTACTTATTAAGGTGTACGGTAGCCTACAATACAATCCCAACTCTAGGTAAGAGAGCATGTCGTAGAACGTCATGACGATCACTGGTGGCGCTCTTCTTCCAGCATCAGTATGTTGACGTTGTTGCTCATTTGTATTGTGGTGTCGACGCGACGCAGACAGGGAGGCTCAGTTCCTCACTGCCGGCCTAAAGAGCCGGTAGCAAATTTCACTGTATGTAGTTTTCATATATTCCAGTAGGGAAGTTTAGGCCAAATGGATTGCATGACGTTGAAGGATCTGGAGGACTTGTTAGAAGCTGGATATCCAGGTGGAATTGAAATAGGAGAAATGAAATGATCGTATCGTATTGTTGCCCAGGAGAACCTATCTGGGATTGTTCTGCTGCCTGGTGGATGTCTTTTCTATTTGACGCCATGTCGGCGACCTGGGCGTCGCTGAAGATTAGTTGAGATGATGAGGACAACATAAACACTTAGTCCCCAAGTGAAGAAAATCCTTGTCCTGCCCTGGAATCGAGTACCGGACCCCACGACCTAGAGGCTCTGACATTAACAGCCAAACCACGATTTGCGGACTGAGTAATGTCTGACGCCCAACTGCCCAAATGACGTGTTTAAAATTTTTCTTTTGTGTAGTTTCTGCTAGGAAGTGCTACCAACAACATTTTTTATCTGTTTCTTAACAAGGCCGAGAGAGCCCATATCTTTCTCTGGTTAGCGTACCTTTTGCGTGGACTAAAGTTCGAAGTAGTTCTGCTATCATTAATGTACTGACAGATAACTATTTAAGGAGGCAGCGCTTTTATGTATTGACTTACGGGGTCGATATATTGTTAGTACGTTCGCATGAAAATCAGTTGACATTCTGAATAAAAATCAAAGTAAACTACCTCAGTTTTTTTCAGATTGTAGCCATAGAGTGATCCATGTCTATAGAACCGTAAACCCTGTTGCACAGTGAGAAGATATCCCAGAAACTTCTGCCCTGTTATGCCAAATGCAAACAAACACTTAACTCGGCATGGTTCTTGCGCACGACAGGTCACCCCAAATATATCCAGAAGGAATATACAGGGTGTTCGGAAAGAATCGTTACAGACTTCTAGTATTTGTAGTGGGGAGTGAGTACATAACATTCTGCATAGGAACCCATGTGCGGAAACGTAACGTTTTCTTTCTACAACGGTCTCACTTCAGATGTGTAACGCGTCCACGTCAGGTGATTGAAAGAGAGAAGTCTCAGAACTGCTTGTCCTAGTATGCACTAGCGTAGACAGGATGACATGGACTATTTCTTGTGGAGTCCTATGCAATGTTTAATTTACGAGACTCCTGTAGCGACAGAGGAAGATCAGCTGGCACCACTTCTGGCCACTGCACTAGAAACTGAAGAGCCGTCAGGTGGAACGGAGAGTGTGTACCAGAACATGTTTCGTAGGCACCAATTTCCGTATTGGTGGTCGCCATATCGAGCAGCTTTTCTAAGGCATCAGCACTGTTCTATATATGCAGTATAATGGGTTCTTTTTTGTTTCGTAAACACATACCGTTTAAGTGTGAATACAAACAAATGTGCTTAAATGATAAAGGGATGTTTCGTGACGCGTAGTTCCCAAT
The DNA here is from genome assembly GCF_021461395.2 of Schistocerca americana. Taxonomy (NCBI): domain Eukaryota; kingdom Metazoa; phylum Arthropoda; class Insecta; order Orthoptera; family Acrididae; genus Schistocerca; species Schistocerca americana. The sequence goes on along the minus strand of NC_060122.1, from coordinate 340,906,385 downwards.
TGTTACCTAATAATTATATTGCTTCACGCCTGATTCAGTTCCTAAAGGAGAAATAGATGAGTTAAATATCTGAATTTAAACCATCGGACGTGGATTTCTGTTCAAAATATTATGTACTGACTCCCCTCTACAAGTACTAGAAGTTTGTAACGGGAATTTCCGAACACCCTATGTATGGAGAATCGGTTCCACAAACGGCGTCCCCATTATCCCAAATGTAAGCAAACACAAAAATCAGGTCCGATTCGCGTGTTTATTATCACGGCAGTCATGCCAGATGCTCAAAATGTTGATCTTGAGCATTGCCACAAGCTATAAACTCAATCTGGAGAAACAATGCTGCACGTAGAATATCTGAGTTAACGGCAGCACAGGACCGTGTTATGAGAAATTTCATGCCTTCGAGGGTCATCCGTGTTTCCTAATAGACGACTCGTTTAACTTTTCGCCGTAGATAAAGTGTAGAAGTGTTAAGTTTGGTGAGCGTGCAGACCACTTTGCGTTTCCTGAACGACCGTTACAGTGCTCTCCAAAGAGAGTCTGCCATTACATTTCCGGAAAGGGAGGGACATCTGCCATATGTTGCTACCCACTGATTGCCCTACCGAGCGAGGTGGCGCAGTGGTTAGCACACTGGACTCGCATTCGGGAGGACGACGGTTCAATCCCGTCTCCGGCCATCCTGATTTAGGTTTTCCGTCATTTCCCTAAATCGTTTCAGGCAAATGCCGGGATGGTTCCTTTGAAAGGGCACGGCCGATTTCCTTCCCAATCCTTCCCTAACCCGAGCTTGCGCTCCGTCTCTAATGACCTCGTTGTCGACGGGACGTTAAACACTAACCACCACCACCTCCACTGATTGCCCTAAGTCCATTGGGATGTCTTCCAATAACGGCGATAGCAGCTTATCTTAGAAACTCTAGATACTTGAGTGTATTTAGATTCCTATCAACAACAAAAAAGGGACCAATGATGTGGGTCTTGAAAAACACGCACCAAACGTTGATAGACCAAGAGAATTGGTATTATACAATTATTTGAGCCAGCGTGGATATTGAAATAACGATTAGCGCACTTTGTGAAGATTAATTTGCCCAGGGTTTGTAATCGATGCCTCATCCTTAAAAAATTTTTGATATATATGCCGTGTCATTTTGCACGTTTCGTAGATAAGATTCGGAGAATCTTAATCAATTTGGGATTTTGGAGGTCATTACCATGAACCTGAGAGGCAGCAAAATGTGATGAGGATGAATGCGATCGAATGTCCCGTTCGCAGGACACTCCTTTGGTTCAATTCTCCCACGTCCGAAATGCCTCTTGGTGAAACTTCCATTCTGTGTTACTGCTGCTAAAATATTATTTCATTTCTTTCATCAGTTACTCTTATTTTTCGTTGACATATTTCGTTCTCCACAGTTCCAGTCTCTAGACCTTTCTTTATAATGTTTGTAAAGAGAGATCGTTGGTGTTTGGCACAATCTGGATACTCTTCAGCGTGCAACCGCACCGCAGCCTTAGTGATTTAGCGATCTTCTCCATAAACGATATTCACCTTTTCGAATGTGGTACACATTGTGGATGTCTCAATACCTTTACGTCAAGTTATCTAACTTCAACAACTGCAGAACACAGACTGACTGGTTTCAAGTGCACACATAAACACAAGAACCATACCTGAGTTACGTATTTGATTTCATGTGATATAATACGACGGACGTTTGTGGAACCTCTTCTCTTCACGGTGGGACAGTGGTTTGCTGCTCTATTATCTTAATCTGTCGATCAAGTCCTATATATGTTACGTCATTGAAGTAGTTCTTTCTAATGCCACAGGCAAAAGTGTATAGCTCCATTAGCAGAAAATTCAGTGTCGCAATTCAGCGACTGTAGACGACAGAAACTACTTGTGAACATCAGGAAATTCTCCATATATAACATTTGGTGAAAAGCACACATCGATACATTTATTCAGTCTGGATTTATTTGAGGTAGTCTATCCTAGCTGCCTCACCCTGTATAGTACTAATGTGTACAAATGTAGAGTAAGTTCTAGTACCCAGTCCAAAAATTCAGAAGGAGCTTACAGAGAATAGTCATGCCGCCTAAATAACAATAAAGGAAAGGGAACTGGAGTTTCTCTCATTTCATAACCAAACTGAAATAACTGGAAATTCATACTGTATTCATCACATATTGCCAACGGCCTTGCCGCAGTGGTAACACCGGTTCCCGTCAGATCACCGAAGTTAAGCGCTCTCGGGCTCGGCTAGCACTTGGATGGGTGACCACCCGGTCTGCCGAACGCTGTTGGTAATCGGGGTGCACTCAGCCCTTGTGGGGCAAACTAAGGAGCTACTTGATTGAGAAGTAGCGGCTCCGGTCTCGGAAACTGATATCGCCCGGGAGAGCTGTGTACTGACTACATGCCCCTCCATATCCGCATTCAGTGACGCCTATGGGCTGAGGATGACACGGCGGCCGATCAGTACCGTTGGGCCTTCATGGCCTGTTCGGGAGTAGTTAAGTTTTTTTTATTCAGCACATATTAAAACAAAAATCGTTGTAATACTAAAATTGACGTAGGAGAGGATTACTCAGATCAAGGAGATTGTGGAAAGTAGAAGAGAGATTCAGTCCTCACGTTCGGCCGATTATTAATCTAAAACATCCAATCAAAACACCTTCAGCCATTCAGATTTCAAGTTTTATTTTGTTTGTGCAACCAGTTTCAGCGCTACATTACGCCGTCTTCAGGCCCCCTGACCGACTTGTAGGAACAGTCCCATCTCTGGTCCAATCAAAATATGGTCGAGCATTCAGTGATCCCTTCGATCATCACTTGGTCCGCTGGGCTAACAAGAAATCTACGGACACCAGTCACTGAAAGTTGGCCTCTATTTTGACTGGACCAGTGGTGGGATTCTTCCTACGTCGGTCATGGAGCCTGAAGATGGCATAATGTAGCGCAGAAATTAGTTGCGCAAATAAAATAAAACTGAAAATTTGACTGGGCTGAGTAGTTTTGATTTGACGTTCTATATTGAACAGCCAAGGTCCTGCAACCACCTTGTACAAAGATGGACTTACAAAGATTAGTAGTTTGTCTGCTGTGTCCTTTCCGCTGTATAGTTAGTAGAAGAGAATTCGATATAAGTTTACAGTCAAGGCATTTTACGATCCACGTCATTTTAGTATTAATCAGACAGAGTTGGGTTGGGTTGTTTTGGGGAAGAGACCAAACTGCGAGGTCATCGGTCTCATCGGATTAGCGAAGGATGGAGAAGGAAGTCAGCCGTGCCCTTTCAAAGGAACCATCCCGGCATTTGCCTGGAGCGATTTAGGGAAATCACGGAAAACCTAAATGAGGATGGCCGGACGCGGGATTCGACCGTCGTCCTCCCGAATGCGAGTCCAGTGTGCTAACCACTGCGCCACCTCGCTCCGTTCAGACAAAGTCTTAGTAAATGGATTCACGAAATAAATTAGAATACGCGTTAAAATAATGAGACCTACCCATATAGCCGCATGGTGCTTCCGAGAGTCGGGGAGGAGCGCCGGTCCTGGTTGCAGTCCTCCCGGCAGATTAACAACGTGGGCCAGTGTGCCAAAGAGGCTGGATGTGGTCTTTAGGTGGTTTCCCATATCCGATTAGTTGAATGCCGGGCTAGTATCAATGTCCCACGAGTTACACCATTCGCAAACATTTATTGACCGAGTATACAAAATACGTCCGTGGGACGGGGTGGAGTGAGGGGAGGAGTGGAGGGACGATTACAGTGGCCATCCTCTGACATCCGTCACCGTGTAAATATTGGACAAACACCAGGGAAAGGAAGAAGAAAGTTAAAATAATGAAACAAAGACAGGTGGTTACTAGAATAGTGATCCTGTAAACACGCAGAAAGTTCGAGGTAGACATTCCGCGTACGGAGCACACGGACAATTAGTTTGCTCCGCGTGTCAGCGCGTAGAAAAGGCAGGAAAGGCGGCGAGCCTGATAGAAAGTACTTCCGGGAGTACTGGTCCAGCTGCGGCGGCCGGCAGCCAGTGGAAGCGCGCGCGCTCGCGACCACCGACCACCGGGAACAAGTTTAGAACTACTCGTTCTCCAGTCGTCAGAGTGGTTCCCGCCGAGCAGCGTGTCTAAATGGATGCGTCGGGTTTTTCTGGCCGCCGCATCCTCTCGACCATGTGATACTGCTTGCCTCAAGGGACCGTGTTGTGGAATACAGTCCTGAGACAGGAATGTTGAAGTTATCGTTCCTTCGACATCGAGGTCATCTGAGATGGAGATGGCTTTAGGGAAAGGAAACATGAATCACAATGATTGGTGGACACTTCAGTCTCACACGTCCTTGATGAGACTACAGTGGCTTAAGAACTGTTCAATCAAGTTCGATTAGCGATTACAGCATGCATACCCTGTGCATATCGTAGTCATTACTCTGTACACACATATACCAATATACTTACACTTACATATAAACTAGGGTCTTATTTTTTTTCTTTTTGTCTGCTATGTACTGGCCAGGAATTAAGTTGCAAAGAGTTCCCATCCTCCATTTCTGATCTAGTGTTTCAGAACGTTTGCTTGGTTTCTAAACAATGTTGGATCTAGACTCCCAAACACTCCCAATACATCCTGCGCCCCAATGCCATCTCACCTAGTATTTGGGTGAAGATACCCTCATTCGACAATGAGTCAAAACTTGAATGTCCGCTCTACCTCGAAAAACAAACAAAAATAAAGTTCGATGAAATTGTCTGCCAACTCTGTAGTTAATGGCATGGTCGTAAATGGTTTTATTGAAAGTAGTTATTTAATACGTGATCGAGAACATGTTCTGTTCAAACAACATTGGTTAACCCCTTCTTCTAGTTATACTAACCTTATGAAAGAACGTGCTGCTACTACCGGCTATGCTCCTTTCGACTACAGGTTCATCGCAATTTCCAATGAAGCCAAATGTTTCTCGAAAGGTATTGTTCAATGAGGCTGAAGGAGTTGTTCAACAGGTAATTATTGCGCTCTTAAACCCCATCACATTCCACAGGAGAGGGAAATTGCTCTGGCAGACTGTTGAATATGTGTGTACCCATACATCTGACCCCTTTCTGTACTAATGATAAGTTGAACTTTTATAGACATTGTTTTGGTTATAGCATTACACCCACACTTTACACTAGTTTTCAGGAAAGAGAAATGTTAGTAACGATAAATGACATTAATGAACATACGTATTATGATAGGTCTCAAAATACCAAGACATTTTAAAAAGGCCCTGCAAGACGTTCTGGAACGAAAACCAGATATAAATTTCATAACACGCATCTGCGCTCTCAAAATATTATCCTTGTAGTTGAGCATTCACAAGTAATAAATCTGTAATTTATTTCTGCTTCGAAATATACAGAATAAGTTAGTATCTTCATTTTTAAACGATCATTTTCAATCAGGCATCTTTGTATGAAAGATTGTAAGATAGGTACTAATAACCAATGGCAAGTTTCACCTCTTATTTTCTGTCATGAAGTAAACAGAAAGATATGTGTTTAACTAAGAAAAGCGATAAAATACTAAATCAACACAAGATACAAAATCAATCTCACTTCCTGTCTCTCCGTGAAACGCGCCATTTAATCGCTTCACTATCCAGCTAACGTAGTATTTAACTCATTACTATCTCTTCTCTACACGGTTAACTGTATTCTTAAGGAGACGTCTTAGAGAGGCAATAGCTAATTAGTTTCCGTCTTAACAAACTAACAGACTTCAGAGAGACTTTTTAGACACTCAGCGAATGTACGAAGTATTTGAGTGTCTTCAAAATGAAGGAAAGTCTCTATTATTGTTCGATAGGATTTACTCTCATTCTTATTGCATAAGGGGCGATCAAAAGGGCGTTACTGTAGCGTAGGTGCAACCAAGCGCGACGCCACTGCGGGTATATAAGCATCGACATCTAGGGAAGGAGTTAGTGTAGCTATCGAACGCAAACTTTTTGATTGCCCCTCGTTTATTAATGTTCTTCCACATTTTACAGACGCTGAAAATGACCTATTTCTGGTGGTGGAAACATTATACATAATCTTGTTAGAGCTAGTTCAATACGTGAAAAACAAGCCGAAATTTCCTTGTATATCATCGTTTTTCTGCAGACTGTCGCTTAATTTGGAAAACTGTTTGTAGATGCCATTTTAAGTGTTGCAAAAGCATGATTTGTTCTTGTCACCAAATATCTGACAGAAAACCAATTAACCAAATGAGGTTTACAATATTTTGACTTGACATGTTGACAGGATCGTAAACTAGAAGTTACGTGTTTCAGATCTTCTAATGGCTAACTTGGAGAATTTCCCAGAACGGGAAATACCAGCCTTTGGAGAGAAAGAGTTAAAACATTATTTTCCCCCTTATTCATCCATCAATGTTTTCTGGCGCAGTTCGACATAATTCTTCACTAAGTAGAAGTACTGTTGTTATGAATAGTTTACTGAGAATATTATGTGGCGACCATTTTCAACCCTCTTCTGTGAAACAAAGTGTGACTGATTAAAGTTTCAAACCCGTCGACGAGGAAGTGATTAGAGACGCAGTACAGCCTCGTATAGAATAAGGAGTTACCAGTCTTCTGTCTGGTTTGCTGTGGCCCCCTGCGAGTTACTAATCTTGCGCCAACCGTTTCACTTCAGAGAAGCATTTGCACCGTAAGTTCTCAACAATTTATTGAATGTATTCCAATCTCTATCTTCCCCTGCAGTTTGCACCTCCTTCCAGTACTATACATGATATTCCCTGATGTCATGATATATGTCCTACCATCCTATCTCTGTTTCCTCGCCGATTCTGCAGAGAACCTTCTCATTTCTTACCTTATCTGTCCACTTAATTGTCAACACTCTTCTGTAACATCACATCTCAAACTTTGCGATTCTCTTCTTCTAGGTTTTCCCGCAGTCCTTGGTTTGCTAACGTACAATGCTGTGCTCAAAACGTACATTGAAAGAAATTTCTTCCTGAAATTAACACCTACGTTTAAAACTGTTAGACTTCTTTTGGTTAGAAATGTCCTCTTTGCCTGTGCTAGTCTGCTTTTTATGTCATTCTTACTTCGTGCAGCACGTGTTATTTTGCTTCCAAGTTAGCATAATTCCTTCGCCTACTTCGTGATCAGCAACTTTAATGTTAATTTTATCGCTGATCTCATTTTCCCTATTCTTCATTACTTTCGTCTTTCTTCGGTTTACCCTCTGTCCATATTCAGTAGTCACTAATGTGTTCATTCAGTCCGTTATCATAATGGTCGTCATAAAAATTCGTTGTGTTCATGGCTGAGCATCGTGACCCATGAGCCAGACGTCGCCATCGCAGGCGTTTACGAGCTTCTCTCAGAGCTCTTTTCTGATCTGATGCATCCACGTACTCGCTGTTCTCCTCCTCTCTCTATAGCCCACGATCTCTCCTTCCACGATCATTTTTCTCCATGTCGTCTCACAACACGACTAAAAAACTGGAAAACAACACTGGACAAATTAGTACTTCTTTCGGTCAGTTTTATGTGCAGTATCCTGTGCCAGCAGCATACCTCAAATGCGTCAATTTGCTGCTTGTCTCTGGCCTTGAGGATCCTAGTTTCGCAATCATAAAAGAATGCGGTAAAAACGAGTTTTTCAACCAGACGAATCCTTGTGGTGTTCGTTATCGCTCGGCTCTGACGGAGAGCTCCTTCGTGGTGTCCGCAGCTCGTGGTCTCGCGGTCGCGTTCTCGCTTCCCGAGCACGCCGGCACGGTAGCTCAGCGTGTTCGGTCAGACGGTTAGCTACCCTCTGTAATAAAAAAACTGAGTGACTGGATCAATAACGAACTTCAACGGGCGTCAGGGGACGTCCGCCTCGAACAATTGCAACGAACTCTAACGAACAAAATGAGATTAAAAAAAAAGAGCACGGGGTCCCAGGTTAGATTCCGGCGGGGTCAGGGATTTTCCCCTGTTTCGAGATGACGGGGTGTTTGTGTTCTCCTTATCATTTCATCATCATTCATGAAAGTGCCCCGATTGGACAGAGCAAAGGTTGTGGATTTGTACGGGCGCTGATAAGCGCGCAGTTGAGCGTCCCACAAACCAAACATCATCATCATAGCGTAGATGATAGACCAAAGGGACTACTCAGACTTTGGGTCTAGTTTTATACTTACTACTGTCCCGTGTCCGATTTTTGTAATGCTCCATTGTTCCCTTGTTCGGTTTTAGGAAGCGAACCGGAGAACAGGTTTGGCGACACCGTCTCCGGTCAACCGCTTGAATCTTCGCGCGCAATGGCCTGATAGGCTAACTTATGCTCAATATATTGAATTCTTTTCTTAACGATTATTTCTCAGCGCATCCTACCCCGCAACACTCTTACAAGTGTTGCGGACTGTTTCTGATGACCACGCAGAATGAACAGCAAAGGCGAAAAATTCCACCCCTGTCGTATACTCCTTTTAATCTGAGCACCCCCACCTTCATCTTCCGTTCTTATTGTCCATACATTAATGAGATTTGGAGTGCCACAGAAAGGAGTAAATTACGCAGTCATAAAAATATTTTATCTTCACGAGTCACTTTGAAATCTCCTGGGTAGTAAAAATAATTTTAAAAACGATTGAAATACTATCTACAGACGGCTCGTTATATTCTAAAGTACTTTTATAATGGATGGTGCTATTCGTTTGAGTAGGTGTTTTTTCTGCAACACAAAACCAGTAAGTTCACATATTTCAGAAAAGAGAAGTATACAGGCTGTAAACGACAATTGTTTACAAGGTACTACAGTGATGCAGGAGTAGTGGAGGCGAACAATTTGATCCAGGACACTTGTGGTCTGCCAAACTGGGAAGCTGCCTCAAATTGACCAACAGAAGTCACTAAAGCACACTGCATGCACATCGCGTGAGAGTTTCGGTATACTCTCGCTCTGTTACGCCACTGGCTTAACACTATTATTTTTAAATTTCTCGTCAAAGTAGTGAACGAAACAAGACTCTTGTAAATGTTATGCAAAAATTCATTACATTTACAATTCGATCCACACTTAACCACTACAAGTGCAGCAGTTTGATTTTCAGAAGGCTAGACAAAACGGTGACTGTTTGTGTTAAATTTATTCTCTCAGAATTCACAATACTTTGAAGTGAAATTTACACAAACCTCAATTTTATATTTGGTAAGTGCACGAGCAAGAGGTTTTTAATATTCGAGGACGATTTTAGCCAAAATCATGCGAGAGGCGCATTCGCTGTAGCTTAGGTGGCTTTTGTAGGCCAATTTAAAGCTCTTTGCCATCTTGATAGCTTTTGCTTCCTTGCTGATGAGTTCGTTGTAGACGGGATGTTGAAGCCAAATCTTCTTTCCTTGAAAGCTTTATCTGTCATGCTGAGTCGACACGCCACCCAGTCATAACGAATTTTCACTGACGTGGAACTAATATAAGGGGTCCAGAATGAGATTTTCACGCTGCAGCGGAGTGTGTGCTGATATGAAACTTCCTCGCATATTAAAACTGTGTGCCGGATCGAGACTCGAACTCGGGACCTTTGCCTTTCGCGGGGAAGTGCTCTACCATCTGAGCTACGCAAGCACGACTCACGCCCCGTCCTCACAGCTTTACTTCCACCAGTACCTCGTCTCCTACTTTGCAAACTGTGGCTAAGCCATATCTCCGCAATATCCTTTCTTCCAGGAGTGCTAGTTCTGCAAGGTTCGCAGGAGAGCTCCTGTGAAGTTTGGAAAGTAGAAGACGAGGCACTGGCGGAAGTAAAGCTGTGAGGACGGGGCGTGAATCCTGATTGGGTAGCTCAGATGGTAGAGCACCTGCCTGCGAAAGGCAAAGGTCCCGAATTCGAGTCTCGGTCCGGCACACAGTTTTAATCTGCCAGGAAGTTTAATATAAGGGGTGGTCAAAGAGTTCCAGTTCGAAGGCCTTACAGTTCAGAATCGGCACGTCACTCAGGAAAAACCGCCGTGAGCATTGACGTAATGATCCCATCGACTCACCAGGTTGAAAATACCCGTTTGGTAAATCATCGTGTCCTGCTAAGTGAAGAAGTCCATAACTGCCTGATGTACATCGTCTTCCGATTGGAATCGTAGACCCTTCAAGGCTTTTTTTAAGGACCGAAGGCGTCAAACTCGCATTGGGAGAGATCAGGACTATAGGACGGATGATCGAGTGTCTCCCACCCGAGATGTAATTTCCGCTTTACGACATTATCGGTTGGGGACGTTCGTTATCATGAAATAGCACCATTCCACAACGGTGGTTTTCGACAGACATGCTGCCCCGTACACATCCTTCATTATCCGATGGATGTGTGCCGGTGTGTGTCTTTCGGCAGCCAAGGAAGAATAACAACACTATGGTCCTGTTTGGACGCATTTGGTAATAACGGCGTCGAAGCTCACTCTGCTGCATCTACCGCACGCACGTCTGAAAGACGCGAAAGCCACACAATCGCTTGCCTACATGCCGGTGCTTTTACCGCCGCATCAGAGTAGCGCTACGTTGCGCATACGCTGCAGCAAAGCACCCAAACGCAATCGTTCGATCGCTCCTTGTCATAACCCAAATTAAAATACGTGCCTGGATATTGATACGAGTAGAGTATCTTCAAATTACAGAGGTCTTGCATCAACAATTTGTTAACAAAGGTACGAGTATTGACATTGATGTCATTAGCTTAATTCTTCTCGGGGGGGGGGGGGGGGGTCTGCTTTACGTGTTACAATTATCGAGTAACGCAGAGTAGCTAGAACTCAGACTCACTACGAAAGTAGAACACCGTGCATCCAAAACATTACCAGTCAACGACTTACAGCTAATATTTATTGTGATGTACACGTAAAAACCGTTGCAAATAACAACCGATATAACAAGCATAGCTGCAATTATCGTAGCGATTGTGGCACAAGAAAACTGAGTTAACACTCATTGAGTTAACAACATTTTTTAACGATACTGATATAACAAAAAAATGGCTCTTAGCACTATGGGACTTAACTTCTGAGGTCATCAGTCCCCTAGAACTTAGAACTACTTAAACCTAACTAACCTAAGAACATCACACACATCCATGCCCGAGGCAGGATTCGAACCTGCGACTGTAGTGGTCGCGCGGTCCCAGACTGTAGCGCCTAGAACCGCTCGGCCACCCCGGCTGGCTACTGATATAACAGATACGTTTTACAACCTTATTTCATGCCTGCGACTACACTTAACCTCAAAAGTACTGTTTTATTTCTCTGTAATCAAAGGATTCCAATGACGATTATCGGAGTTACTGGCATTTTATGATCAAATAAGAAGAATAACGTATGCGAGTGTGCATTCAGAAGTGTGTGTGTGTGTGTGTGTGTGTGTGTGTGTGTGTGTGTGTGTGTGTCCATGTATATCCGTATATCAGTTTGGTAATACGATTCCTTTTTAATTTGGATCTAGCTAAGTTGTTAAAGGCAACGTCCTTGCCGGAGTGGTAACATCGGTTCCCGTCAGATTACCGAAGATAAGCCCTGTCGGGTTAGGCTAGCACTTGGATGGTGACTGTCTGGTCTGCCGGACGCTGTTGGCGACGGGGTGCACTCAGCCCATGTGAGGCAAACTGAGGAACTACTTGACTGAGAAGCAGCGGCTCCGGTCTCGGAAACTGACATTTGGCCGGGAGAGTGGTGTGTCGACCACATGCCCCTCCATATCCGCGTCCAGTGACGCCTGTGGGCTGCGGATGACACGGAGGGCGGTCAGCACGCAGAGTTTACGTTTTTTGTTTTAAGTTGTGAACCGATTGTACTTGTACTTGTATTCGTAATTGTATCGATTAACGGCATTAAAATTCCCTGTAATTTTGGCAGAGTTAGGAGCTAAGCCGCCCGTTTTTTTTTTTTTTTTTTTTTTTTTTTTTTTTTTTTTATATATATACGCGTACAGTGAGGAGTTCACTAAATTCGAGTGGGAAAAGCGTCGGAAAAAATGGAGACAGACTACCCAACCAAAACAAATCTAATGCCCTACAAAAAATGTTCAAATGGCTCTGAGCACTATGGGACTCAACTGCCGAGGTCACAAGTCCCCTAGAACTTAGAACTACTTAAACCTAACTAACCTAAGCACATCACATACATCCACGCCCGAGGCAGGATTCGAACCTGCGACCGTAGCGGTCGTGCGGTTCCAGACTGTAGCGCCTTTAACCGCTCGGCCACTCCGGCCGGCAAATGCCCTACAATCACACAAAAAAGTAATTAAGATGCGAAATACAGATTAACTTATGATGTAACGAAAGTAATGAAATGTACTTGGGTAACGCACAAATTTGTTTTTTTAAAAAAAAAAAAAAAAAAAGAGCGAACTCTATCTCAATCATTATAGCTAACGTCTGTTTTAATTGGATAACAATGACTTATTCCTCCTCTTTCTGCGCGTATCCACATTTAAGGTATGTCCATATGTTCCCTGCACTAGACTGAAACAATGTTTTGGTTCTACCAAATTTCCGTGTAAGTGCTTGAATTATTCTTTCCAGTGGGTAACCCTAACCACACAGTTGGCCGCAGGAGAATAGCTTGCGTTCCTCAGCGGTACACATAGGCGCAACGTAGGTGTAACCACCTCGGAGTTGGAGGAGACTAGACTAACAGGTGTTTCCTGCAGAGAAGTAGCAGCCTTTTCGGTAGTCTCAAAGGCGTCTACATGACTGACTTATGTGGCATTGTAACGGTATCCAACAATGCCTTTCTATGTCGGTACTGCAACACGGCTGTAGTTCCAGCCGTCAGCCGTCATATTTTGGAGGGCATGCAGCTCTACTGTACGGTTTAATGTTGACAACAATCCGCCGTATAAGTAAAGTAAATCTCCATCGAAATAGGGCGACGACCACTCAGGAGAATATCGTAATCGTTGAACAGGAAATCTCAGGAAGGAGAGGCGTATACAACCAGTTTCGCGCTGAAGAACACAACAGCAGTACAGCAACATCGTCAGTGGATAATTTCTTCTGTTGTTACAAAATACTGTAATTCATTCGCCTTGATATATATTACCCCAACTTTTGACTTGCAATATACCAAACACTACAGGGCCTTGTCCCTCTCTTGTAACCATACCAGATCCTTCCACTGCTGACTACTAGTGGAGTATTCTACGTTTAACATACGTCTCTTAAACAAAGACAGAAGGAACTTGCGAGGGGCGTTCAATACGAAATGCAACACGCTTTTTTGCTGGGATAAATTCGTGTGATTTTTTGTGGACGCCGTCGAATATTTTCGCTTCAGCTCCTATAGTTTCGTGAAGTTCCGATTGGTGGCGGCGTTATACGTAGCCTTCAAAATGGCGTCTGTAACGGAAGTGCGTTCCAAGCGGAGAGTTGTCATTGGCGGAAAACCAGAGCATCGCAGATATTCACAGACGCTTGCAGTATGTCTACCGTGAACTGGCGCAGTGACTCGTCGGAGGAGACGCCTGTCATAATTGCATCTGTCCGATCTACCGCTTACCGGCCGGACGCACACAACTGTGAGCACTGCAATGTTGTAACGTCCTGAAACTCTCACTCGAGGTGATCGGAAGATCACAATCACACACCTCGTTGCTCAACTGGACGTCTCTGTTGCTAGTGCTGACATACTCGTCCACCAGTTGGTGTACTCAAAGATGTATACCATCTGGGTTCCTCTCCGCCTGACCGAAGACAGTAAAGAGCTACTAATGACTATTTGTACGGTACTGCTTGCGCGTTGCGAGGCTGCTCGTGACAGCTTTTTGTAGAACATCGTCAAATGTTATGAAATAGGGGTTCATCACATCGAACCGCCAAAATCATGCCGATGGTCTCCTGGGAATCTGAAGTGGTTATTCTGTTTGATGCGCCCTTTATGGTGCAGCGATCAACTGTAAAGTGTATTGCGCTACGCTCAGGAGATTGAAGAAACGACTCCAGCGTATTCCTCGCAACAAAAATACACACTTCTCCTTCTCCATGACAACGCAAGGCCTCACACAAGTCTGCACACCAGAGAGGAACTCACAAAACTGCATTGCACTGTTCTTCCTTATCCGCCTTGAAACTCGGATCTCACACCTTCTGACTTCCGCGTGTTCGCTCAACGAGTGAGGCATTCCGCGGGAAGCAGTACGTGGATGATGAGACGTTGTCTCCGACCTCGACAAGGAGAGTGGCTCCATGCGGGCATATAGGTCGTACATGTAAGGCGGCAAAGGCCGACGCATCGAAAGGAGATTATGTTGAAAAACAAGGTTTTATAGCCAAAAGAGTGGGGAGTAACATGATTCCATTGGAATCCCGAATGAAACCAACCTGCTTTCAGAAAAAAATCTTGCGTTAGTTACTAAACGTCCCTCATACATTCTGTTATAATAAACATCGGTTTTAGGTGGACTATCTCTGACTCATTTCACGCTTATCTCTTAAAACGAAATGCAGGTCATAGGTAATGGTGCAACATGGCTATTATCATCTAGGAAGACGGAAGGGTCCACATCTCACTCATAAAGGCACAGAAAAACGGGCTACACATGGTCGTCCAGAATGATTAAATACACATTCTGGTTTATCTTCATGGCAACCTGAATGAGTGGACTCAAGTCACGGTATGATTGTACAAACAACTACCGCGAAAAACATCATAGAGCCACCTCCAGGGTGAACTACAGCCTCCACACACTGCACCTTAAACGCTTCATTGGTCCGTACCTGCACTCGACACCCATTGGATCACACTACTCGCATCCAGGCAGTTACTTTCCCTTTTTTATTTCTTTTTTTCCCCCACTGAAGAGGTGCAGCTTTGCCCCTTCAGCAACGGCCTTTTCCGAAGTAAACGACTCTAAATGTCCATTGTATGCCATTGCCTGCGTAGTGTTCGCTCTAAAGAAGGTTGAGATGGACCTCTATCAACTGACAATAGCAATTCCTGTCGTATTTGAAATCGATTTTCTTTGACAAAGACTAACACTTGTCTCCGGTCATGTCTGATAGTACCTCTTCATGACTGCTGTTCTCACGCCGTATTACATGGCTGCGAGTGGCACATCATTCACTGTCGGCACTTTGCAGTCCCTGCAAATAGATCAACAAAACCGGAAACGTCATTCTCCTTGTGGTCAGGTGCACAGGCAAGCATGATAGCTCGTTTGTGCTACTCTGTCATACCCCAACGTTGGTTACTCCACACAACCGGCTGGCATAAAACGCACCACTCCATTGTCATAACTTTCGTCGGCAGTAGTGTGTCTCATCACCTGGTTCCAGTTCTACACCGTGTGCGGTGGCTGTCTAATACTTTGTCTGATGAGCTTATTAGGTGAACAGACGAAACTTCCAAGTGTCGGAGCGGCTGTTTACAGGAGAAGAAGGACGTTGAGTAGCACTTTTTCTTCCTTTGCTAAACACGGACACAGTCATGACATATATTATGAATTATTTACATGATGATATGATAATGATCTACTCAGAGAATGAGCATCGGGGAGCAGTTGCAGGTTCTAGGCGATGTCCTAGTGGAGACGGTCTGCCTATTATGAAGTGTCAAGTGTGTATCTATCGTGTTAGGAGTGTGACGAGTGCTTGTGCAGCGTACTGTTAACGTTTGTGTTGTTATGAATAAAGGGAAGCGACAGCGTGAAACCCGGACCGGCATATCGCCTACACCTCTCAAATAGTACCAAGGAGGCCGCCGAGTTTAACGTCTCCATTCGACGGACGGGTCACGATCAACAGTGTATAACAAATCTTAACGAGGGGAAAACTGATATAATGAAGCGTACGGTACCAGTCTTTTACCATATTTCTAATAACGAACCCGATCGACGAACCTAAATTGCCAAATTACGTAAATTTCTGGTTTGTTTGTGAAGTTAGACAACCAAATACAAAGCCACAAGATAATAATCATTCTATCACACTCTAAAACAATCCAAAAAATAATTTTAAAGAACAGTAGCATGCCGAAAACATGTAAGTTATTCTCAGATTGTAATGTTTAGTTTCAATGAAAACAGGAGTACTTACGAAAATCGAAAATCTGTTCCATTGTGTATCCAGCAATATTTTATTATTCAATAGTTAGCATTAGATCTCCTGATTGTAAAAACATATAGAACTTCACTCAAAATCTTGCAATGTGCATAAAATTTTAAATTTTGAAAAATGTAAACAAAACTTCCGAGTCAAACACTTTGAAACTTTCATTATTATTCTAGTGTTACATAAACTTTTTAACTTCGTAAATATGATTTACAAGCTATAACCAGTTGCGCACTTTGTTTATTTCTTTTTCGCTGCTTATAATTACCTGCTTATTCAATATGTGAGTTAATTTGACAGCATTATTCAAGAATGTTCTAGAAAAACTCAATTTATTATATATACCTGCACTTGGCACTACAGAAGGCTGCTCACTCCCAGCTGTAATCACGGACAGTCATGTTGTAGATCTGTGTTAAACTATACTGCTATACACTTCTTGGTAAACAATCGTGTCACAAATTGAAAAGCTGTGGACTGTTTTGGAAAGGAGGTTACGTAGAATGACAGGAGTTATACTGTTGTGACTATGTTTTCATCTGCATTTCTGAATTAATCTGAAAATGATCAAGTGTTAAGTTTTCTACCTGTACCACCCGGAGACCTCATGTATCATCCTGAAGACAACGGTAGCCACAAACGGATACTAATAATATGAGTATATTGGTACTCTTTACCGTATTGACAGAGGAACAAGGTCATAGTTAATACATTAAGTAAGTGCATGAAAAACATCGATCCAAACTTTTCGTATTTGTACAACAGGTAGAGGATACTTTTCAAGTGTCACATGCCCTAATTTCATTAGCCACTGCGGAGAGGTTTGGAGTTTAGTACAGGACATTGGTGAAAACAATGGTGATCAGGAACACCATATACCGGCAGTAAAAATTTTCCCACACCAGGATTCGAACCGACTTACTTACGAGCCAAGCTCCATTACACTAAGCGTGCGTTAGCGACCTTTTCTTGTTTATGTCATTTTGCTCGTTATTTCGTTATTGATCGGTTCATTTGTTTGGGGCTGATGTACTATGACACCTATTCAAATTCATCGTTAATCCATTCACTTAGTTTTTTATTACAGAAGGCAGCTAATCCTCTTACCGAACACGCTGAGCTACCGTGACGGTAACATCGGCTACGGTGGCGGGTTGTTTCTAGCCCTAGTGAGCGATAAAAAGAGTTTCATGAAGTGCTTGAGCTACACACATATCTGGTGTGTATTACTCATCTGATTTAAATGGCAAGCTTGAAGTCTGCGCATCTCTGTTTTATGTTAAAACTAGTGTCTCTTTTACTGCGGTTCTTTATATCTACTGTATCTTTCTTGCACATTTTTCTACGGATACATCTCCGTATCCACTCGTTTCTGTCTAACGTACAGATGAAGTTAACCTCTAGTTTCTCAGTTCCGTAAAAATAATAACATAATGTCTTTTGCACTGAAGTTCGTTGAAATTTTGCCATGCCAGTCTCACCCAAGCCTTAATGCTGATCACTCCTGACTACATTATTAACAGTTTCGGTCGATCCAACTCGTTCTGGCTGCACTATAAATTTTGATGTTCGGTTCTCCACATATCTCCTCTGTAGCGTATTAAGTCAATACGTTTCATACGTATATGGCTGCAACACAAAAAACTTTGACGGTTTGGTATGTTTCAGCAGTCTTAACACTCGCTGTTTTTTTTTCAGTATTTCACAGCGGTTTATTTGGCTACTGACGTAGCACTAATGAAACCAATGAGATCTATATCTGTCATAAACATTTTACTTGTATTCCCCTGTTAAATGGAGAAAAAATAATGAAAAATGTATCAGCTGCCATTATCTCAAATAGTGTCAAATAGTATATATATACTTTTACATTTATGATTTTTTTTGAGATCGTGTGTTTCGAAACAGATTTTTCTTTGTCCACGACACCGCTGTTTGTCTCATTTGTATTTCCTACGAAATCTTCATAAGTAAATGGCGAGTTGTTTTTTTACAACTTCTATATACACAATGTTGACGACTTAGCTGTCATTTTGTCGTATCACTGACAGCTCCATCGCTGTTAAGATGACTACCAGCACATAAAGTTGCATAAGAGTGCAGCAGCAGTTTTGACATATATTTGTTGGAGCGACAACATTTTTATATTATGTGCTATTATCCATCAGACCGATTCTTAATTGTATTCTTTGGTTCTGTGCTGACAGCAAGAGAACTGGGTCACAAAGAATCTTCCTTTGTGTATTCCGGCTACCAGCTCTTTATTGATATACGCATTTATTGATTCTTTTTATTTGGAAGAGTTGGCTCTCGTGTTAACATGTCTTTGTAGTTGTCTTTGAGCATGCGGATATTCTTATTAAGTTTGTATTGTGCTCCTATATACCAGCATATTAAAACATTAACTGATTTTTACAATTTATTTCCATTTCTACACTAATCCTCGAGCTATGACATCAGCTGGTATGAGAAATATTCTGAGACGCGAAAGTATGTTTCACTCTTAAAGGCGCCGTTACCATTCTCTGAATGTACACGGTACCGTGTCTTCTGTCCAGCGAAAAGTCTCATGCCAGTTCACACTGGAAAGCCGACCTGGATTACTTGGCAAGCATTTGTATTTAGCGCGAGAGAACAATGGATCGTCTGCGTATTCCGTGGCAGTGATCCAATAGCAGGCCTGCATTTGCAAATCAGTCGCCATTATCTGACACCGATCGAACTTACCTAGTCCTAGTGCCCTAGAGTTGGATCAATGCGTGAAAAGCTTCCGTCAGTTCAGAAGCTACATGCAATTTGCTTTCCGTGTCTAAAGATAAATGCAATAATCATCACACCAGAGAAGATTTAGAACAAAAAAAATGGTACGCCTGTACGAAATTCGCATACATTTAGGGAACTCGTGTAGAACACAAAATTGTTAGCAACACCGTAGCCGAGGAGACTCTTCTCTCCTTAGTCGAGTACAATGGTTCCCCTGTTTCGTGAATTAACGACTCATAGTACGAAAATGCAACTTACACAAAGGAGATTGCAAATAAAACACTCATGCGACCCATCCTAGAAATGTGCTGTGTAGGAAGGCACAAAGGGAAACACATTGCTTCCTCAATAACCTACTCTTCGCAAACAGCAACAAGGATACGCTGCTGGGCTTAAACCATGTGACGAAGGTATCTCCATCAGCAGCTTCACACACCCTCGCTCCTTGCGACACTGTGCAGAGATTTTGCGTTCAGCTGAGGAGACTGGTGCACAATCTGTTGATGAGGAGCTGCACACCGAAACCTCCTCAGCCCTTACTGATAAAGTAAAAAGGGTTCGAACACGTTACTTCCAAGTCCAGCCAAGACCAAATATATGTTGACGACCTCGTGCATTCCACAGTGAAGAAGCGTGAGTCTGGGTACACAATTGTTCAGGATCACCGAACATGGCTCGCACTCGACTGAGAGACTGAGAGTGTTCGGTCTGGTACACCTACTTGCGTGCTGACAGCTCTTGGGAACTTTTCTTACACTTTCTGAGCGTGCTGGGTTGTTCCATAATTTATTTCTGAGATATGAAATACGCAAATAAAATACAAACGTATAAAGACCAAAATTGCATGTGACAGAATAATACTTTTAAATCCTATTTTGCTACGGTCGCAGGTTCGAATCCTGCCTCGGGCATGGATGTGCGTGATGTCCTTAGGTTAATTAGGTTTAACAAGTTCTAAGTTCTAGGGGACTAATGACCTCAGCAGTTGAGTCCCATAGTGCTCAGAGCCATTTTTTGAAATCCTATTTTTACATCATCTCTGGTGTTAACTTCCTGCAACCCGTAAACTTGTATGATTTCTACGTTTGCTGAAACTGGCTTTTACTCATTTAGCACTAAGTCGAGATATTTGTATTGTGGTACGAGATTCATTCCTATGATTTCAGCAGTATTTTTAACTTCACTGGATACGCTTCTAGACCCCAATTCAATACCGAAACACCAGCCAGAAAATAAAAATAAAAAATATACCTAGGTCCTCAACTCAAATGACGAAAATTTCATAACATTTTAAAACTATGTACCGAGTTGGAAATCGTAAACGGAATGTTGTCTTTGGGGGTAAATACCCTCCTCCCTTCATAGCTTTAATTCCACTGGTATGTAATGCATAATCAGTGTAAAAACCTAACCTAAACTCCTCCCGAACAGGCCATGAAGGCCCAATAGTACCGACCGGCCGCCCTGTCATCCTCAGCCCATAGGTGTCAGTGGATCCGGATATGGCGGGGCATGTGGTAAGCACACCGCTCTGCCAGCCGTATATCAGTTTCCGAGACCAGAGCCGCTACTTCTCAGTCAAGTAGCTCCTCAGTTTGCTCAAAAGGGTTGAGTGCACCCCGCTTGTCAACAGCGCAGACAGGATGGTCACCCATCGAAGTGCTAGCCCATCCCGACAGCGCTTAACTTCGGTGATATGACGGGAACCGGTGTTACCACTGCGGCAAGGCCGTTGGCGTAATGATTGTAACACACAATACTTTATTTAGTATGGATTCCCCTGTTTTCTCTGATAGAATATTTGCCCACTGATACCACGTACTATTAGATACAACGCTTTGTGTTAATTCAGTTTGTAAAATACACAATGTTAAAAATATCACGTTCTCACTGCCGTTGCAATTCGCATATCCATGGATATGTTCTTCGATCTCTCCCATGGTGACAGTTTCAAGATTATTTTGCGCAACAAGGTAGTTTGTTGTGGGGAGCCAAACAGCACATAAACTATATGTACACTGCAGCTTACATGCTTACTGCGCCTGTCTAGTGTGCTATAGTATAGTCAGGTGGCTTGCGGAGTATGGATGTAGATGTAGATGTCATTTGCAGAGAGATGTTTAAATGTGATACATCAATCGCAAGGTGCATTTAGTGCATTCACAACGACAAATGGATGCATGAATAGGACATAAAAAGAATGTAAGTGTAAAAAAAAACACAACCATATAGTTGTAAATAGACAGTCACACTGAAATGAACTACGAATCATCACTAAAAATCTCATTTCGAAATATGTATCAGTAAATAATTTTGTTTGTGTTATACGCCACTGAAGATTCCTGACTTGTATAGATAAAACATTTTCGTTAGACACAAATAACTCAGCAGCAAAAGGCGGAATTTGCCTCATCTGTACAATAAAGCATTTTGAATTATCAGTTTGGGAGAAATGACTGTCATTATTAACAATGATCTCTAGCTTTGTTGAACTGCCTTTCTCTCTATCCCTTCATCGTGCTTTTCGTGTTAGTGAAAGAGCCAGCAACATCTCCATTTAGGTCGCACTATCTTCTGGTTTCTCCTGCTTACAGACCTGCCGCCCGTATCAGTAAAGAGGGGAAATGCGTTACACAGAGTGAAGTCTAACACCAACGACAACATTTTCAAGGTTGTTAAGGGATATCACCTAAGTGGCTCTGAGCACTATGGGACTCAACATCTTAGGTCATAAGTCCCCTAGAACTTAGAACTACTTAAACCTAACTAACCTAAGGACATCACACACACCCATGCCCGAGGCAGGATTCGAACCTGCGACCGTAGCAGTCCCGCGGTTCCGGACTGAAGCGCCAGAACCGCTAGACCACCGCGGCCGGCTATCACCTAAGTATTAAGGGTGGTCTCTCGTGACTCGTCACACAGCAATAACGTATTTATGAGTTATTCGATTTGTCACCCTAGTAACCTTTGTTTCCGTTAAAAAACAACCACAAGAGTGAAAAGGCCTGTAATATGCAACCACCAAAACTTAGAACACAAAACACAAAGTAATGCAAGAACCCTCAGACGCAAAAGTACTGTGATGTGGTTGCCGTTCCTGTATTGCTTTCAGTGAAGCAACGCTCGAGGTGCATATGGGACGATCCATCATTAAAGCTATCCATACTACTGAGTATTACTGTTGAGGTATAACTAACACAGCCGGAAAAACAAAAAAGATGGAGAAACGAGCAGTGCTGAATGATAACAGCTTAAGGGTAAAGACAGCTGGCGTTGCTGTTATGAAATTGTTATGACGCGGAAATGGAAAAAGTTTATTTCCGGACAAGACATACAACGCAGATATTTTCAGTGCAATGCAGGTATAAAGACAACTTGGGGTATGAAATCAAATTAAATGCAATTATTGAGTAAATAATCACCGGCTACCACTGGTTCCTTATACCAAAATACTCAGAAAGGGTCCCTGAACAACCTTCGAAATTCTATCGGTTGGATTTCGGTTTGCCTTGTACTGCGCATAGTTAAATAATGTATCTTTAACATCGCAACGGCGTCCCTAATAGATCTGGCAGAAAATAGTTCTGACTCCTAAATGTTTCATGCAGTTCAACGTAAATAGAATGGGAGACTGAAAACATATATCAAGGCTACTCAAGGACGTTGGTCGCATTTCTGAGGAATCTTCAGCCTGCGTTAGCTCATTACCAAAAATTTCATATTTCTCTGCCAGTTTGTCCTCGATCATTTTGACTGCGAACATGGTTCTCACACACTTAGACACGAAACGCATTTACATACAGTACGTAATGAAAACAAATTTATGATAAAAAATCAAATTGAAGATTCGATTACAGTTGCAACTTCCTGCAGAATCAGGTGCTGAGTGAAGGGCTAATTATGGAAGCTGTTCCATTTATTTAGGACCTGTTTCTGACCAAAACTTCAATATATCTACATACTTATTAGCACAATTCGCAACAATGTCGGCCGTTCTAAACACCATTACAGTTTTTCTTTATTAGATGCTACCTAGTTCCGACGAGACTTAAGCCTAATTACGATAATCAAGGTCTCCATTAACTTCAGAAGTCATCAAAACTACATCAGAACCGTTTCATCATCGAGCGAATAACAGACTAGTGCATCACAATGCTACAATAATACGACACTGTGTCCTATGAAGCGAGGGAATTTAACCAAGTGAGCAGTATGAGTAGGTGAGAGTTGGAGAAATAAATTTTGCATAAAGCACCTGCTTCTAGTTCTCATTATCTGACTGATTATTGTCTTGTTGTAGGCTGACGGGGCTCCACAAGAAAAGAAACGTCGTTCTGAATGAAACGTAAACCAACACTAATAAAAGAATATAAACAATAGTCATTTGATCCAGTTACCGAAAGCCTGTAGTATTCTATCAAGTGCCCTGGATCTACTGTTCCTGTAGCTAGCCGGTCCGATGTCACCTTGTGAAAGAAGACATCAGATGTTAATGGATTATGAGACTCCGTTCTCTCTACGTGCAAGAACTGAATTTAAAACAAAGTATAGATACAGAATCACTGAAAAACTTTTTTTATCGCAGTCCCTCGTGATCATGGTAAATAATAAGATCGAGATCTCAGATTCCGACAAAGACTAAGAAATTGGCAATGAGCTGCCAGTCGATCGTTTCCGGTACTGCTGAATAACACAGCAAGAAAATTATAGACCAAAGAGCAATATACAACTCGTAAATACTGAAAATACGTGGCTAATAAAACTTACAAAAAATTTTCGCAAGAAACACAAAACTTTGACACGATCAGACGCCCAACGGCAATTTCGCAGTATACACGATGGAGATACTGACGCTGAGCTGACAAGATTATATCTACATCTACATTACTACTCTACTATTGACACTTAAGTGCCTGGCAGAGGGATCATGGAACCACCTTCAAACTCTGTCTCTACCGCTCCACTCCCGAACAGTGAGCACGAAAAATGACAATTAAATATTTCTGTGTGAGCTCTGATTTCTCTTATTTTATTACGATGCTCATTTCTCTCTACATAGGTGGTCGGTCATCAAAATATTTTCGCATTCAGTAGTGAAAACTGGTGATTGAAATTTCATGAAAAGATCTTGCCGTAGCCAAACACGTTTCAACTTTTTTTTTTTTTTTTTTTTTTTTTTTTTTTTTTTTTTTTTTTTTTTTTTTTTTTAGTGTTGACAATCAATCCAATTCGTGTATCATATCCACGACACTCTCTCCTCTGTTTCGTGATAATCAAAACGAGCTGCCCCTCATTGAAGTTTTTCCATGTCTTCCGTCGATCTCAGCTGGCAAGGATCTCATACAACGCAGCAATACTCCAAAAGAGGACGGAGAAGAGTAGTGCAGGCAGCCTCTTTAGTAAATCCGTTTCTTTTTGTAAGTGTTCTCCCAATAAAACGCAGTCTTTGGTTTGCCTTCCTCAAAATATTATCTATGTGATCGTTGCAATTTAAGTTGTTCGTAATTGTTGGCTCTGAAAACCATGCGACTTAACTTCTGAGGTCATCAGTCGCCTAGAACTTGGAAGTAATTAAACCTAACTAACCTAAGGACATCACACACATCCATGCCCGAGGCAGGATTCGAACCTGCGACCGTAGCGGTCGCACGGCTCCAGACTGTAGCGCCTAGAAGCGCACGGCCACTTCGGCCGGCTGTTCGTAATTGTTATCTCTAGATATTTAGTTGTATTCACAGCCTTTAGATTTGCGTGGTTTATCGGGTAACCGAAATTTAACGGAATCCTTTTAGTAGTTCCGTGGTTGACATTGCACTTTTTATTATTTAGAGTCAATTGCCACTTTTCGAACCAAACAGTATCTTGTCTAAATTATTTTGCAGTTGGTTTTGATCTTATGATGTCTTCACTAGACGGTAAACAGCAGCAGCATCTGCAAACAATCTAAAAGGGTTGTTTTCATTCATTGCTAAATCGTTTGTATAGTGTGTAACAAAAAGGTATGGCCATAGTTTCAGGAAACATTACTCACACGCAGAGGAAGAAAATTTTATATGGACGTGGTTCCAGAAACATTTCCATTTTAAAGCTCAGTTCCTTCAACTCTTCAACACACTAATCATCCGAGAACAACACGTTTGCATTGAAGTGCTGGTTGACACATTGTTGGATGAACCATTTGCAGAAGTGTACCAGTGCAGGAAAGTCAGCTGCAGTTCATGGTACTGATGTAACATTCTAGAGACAGTTATATGGTCAACATTACCTGTTGTATATAATTGGCTTACGCTGACACTAGGGTTCTTCTCAACTGCATGAAGAAGTTCCTCCTCTAGTTGAGGTGTCCTCGTCCTTCTAGGCCTCGCCCAGTCTCGAGTATCAGGCTTAAGCGTACAGTGTTTCCCTAAGAGGACTATCTGTTGCTTCAAACGCCCTCCTGACGGGACACTTTCGTTCTGGAACGCCACGGCCATTGCCATCTGCTTATCCGTACAGCACACAAACGTATGACAACTCTGAATTAGACCACACCTCCACCGCACTGTACCGGAAACCAAGTGCGTGATGATCAGTAACAGGTGCTACGTGTTTGATGCTAGCAGAGCAATGAAATTAGTCAAGTGTAAACATCAACTTCGTTCAAGTGGAACGACAAACACTGGCGGTGAACCTAAGAATTAAGACTTACTGTACATTCTAACGAACGTAACCAAGAGCATATTTTGAAAATTAATGTAAGACATCGTTTCATGTAACCCTAGCACATTCTAGTTCTGTGTGTTTCCAACGATACATGTGATTGTCAAGAGAAGTAGAAAATGAGCTCTAACATGTAAATAAAGCGTTTCCGGACCCATGTCCATACAACACATGTTATTCCTGTATGTGTCAGGAACGTTCCCTGAAAGTTTGATCACACCTTTTTGTTAAATCTTGTATAGATTAAGAAGAGCAGATGGGCTACAGCAGTTCCTTGGAGCCGCCAGATACCGCCGTTAGACAAGGTGAATGTAAATATTTAATGAGCTCTAGGAGTACCAAAATACAATGTGAAGTTTTGCCATACAGATCAAGGCAGAAGGTGTACCAAAAAGAAACATTAAGAGGATGGACAACAACATGTTAGCCTTGAAGGAATGAAATGCAAAGCAGTTTAATAGGCTCTAACCACTCTCGGAGTAACAGAATAGTCGTCCTCTGCACCGTCGTTGTTGCTGCGACGTGAAGTCTCCGTTATAGATTCTTTCCAGTTAGTCCATAGTCGCGGATTTTAAATGCGCCGCTGCTATATGTGCGGCCCCAACGGGAGAAATCGAACATAGCTGTGATGATGGCAAAAAGCCTTAATACCTTGGAGCAATAATGGTTAACGTGTTCTACGTGCCTGCAGAAGGCAATGAAGGATTGTGGAACATAAGCGGCTAGCTGGATTCACTATCAAGGTGCGGATTATTGAAAGAGAACGAGGAGGAGTGGCATGTTTTCCTTATGGGTCGAAATGAAAAAAAAATATAAGAAAAGAAAGCCCCAGAAAGAATCTTTCACTCTGTAGTGAACTGTGTGGTGTTTTGAAACTTTCTGTCAGACTTCGTTCTGAATACAGTTCCCTAAGGTGTCATTAAGCCACCTCTCCTCGATGTTCTCCCTTCCAGGAGAGCGAATCCAGCGAGGTATGCAGGGTTTATATAAACTTGTACAGACAACTCTGACGAAACACTGTGTATCACTTTGTTCATGTTCTTTTGATGGGCTCCAGTATCCGAACAGCGTCAGGAAATTAAAAAAAAGTATTTGTGGTACAGACATATGTACCATGAACATTGGGACAAAACGAATGATTCGCGAGCACAGGATCGCCTTTATCTTTATTGCCGGAATCACTTGAAAACACTGCCACCTTACGATTCGTTACAGCTCTAATGATGTCACTGTGACTGAAATCGTCCTCAGCACGATAAAAACTTTCATTTACCCTCTCATCCGAATTTTTATTCTGACTAAAAATATGCGAATCATCGTCAAAAATCTCTTAAAATATTTCGGATTCGTTCATTTCCTTCCGTTTTCTGAATAGAGTGCAAGGAACTTAGAGGTTAAAAGTAACTATCTGAAATAGCACAATACAATCAAAAGGCTAAATAATCAAAAAGTACATGAAGGCAATCAGATCCGATATTGGTGTAAATACTTAAATAAAATAAGTAGTTTAAAATAAATCGCAGCAGGTGGCATGTACGGACAGCGTGTAGAAAACGGACGGCACGTGAAACACGAGTAAACTCGGGATCCGTCCGTATTGTGTTCAGTTATGTCAGTGCAACTATGACTCTGCATCTTTTTTGCATTCAAGTCGTTTGAGAAGAATGAGCGAGGTACTAACAAAAGCGGAACTGTAAGGACAGGTCGTGAGTCGTTCCTGGGTAGCTTATTCAGTGAGAGCATTACCTGCGGAAGGCAAGATTCTGGATTTGTATCCCGGTGCGCCATACAGTTTTAACCTGCCGTAAAGTTTAAAAAATGCATCTGCTATGTCGCTGACGGTCGTACCAAACAGCGGAGTCAAAGCCCATACATCAGCAGGAAGCATGTTGCCCAGGAATGAGTAATCAAAGCCATTAAACAGAGAATAAACATATCCAATTTTTCATTGCAACCACAATGGTTTTATTTTACAAAACCGAATGAAATAAATGGAAAGCACTTATATATTTCTTTTTTATTTACTAGAGCTAATACTGCTTTCACTTCCGTTGTTTACAAAATTCCTTGTTAGATCCATCAGACGGCCTGATGATCCTGACCTTCAAACAATAAATTAATGAATAAATAAAAAATTAATTTTCAGATATCTAAGACAAAAAATGACATTATAATTCCGTCAGAGATAGCAAAGGACTTGGAAGGAGGAAATAAGATGATCACCAACGAAAGCAAAACGAGGATAGTCGAATTCGAATTAAGTCTGGTGATGCTGAGGGATTTAGATTAGGAAATGAGACAAAGTAGTAAAGGAGTTTTGCTATTTGTGGAGCAAAATAACTGATGATGGTCAAAGTCGAGAAGATATAAAATGAAGACTAGCAATGACAAGGAAAGCGTTTCTGAAGAAGAGAAATTTGTTAACATTGAGAATTGATTTAAGTGTGGAAGTGAAAATGGACGATAAATAGTTCAGACAAGAAGAGAATAGACGCTTTCGAAATGTGGTGCTACAGAAGAATGCTGAAGATTAGATGGGTAGATCACATAACTAATGAGGAGGTATTGAATAGAATTGGGGAGAAGAGGAGTTTGTGGCACAACTTGACTAGAAGAAGGGATCGGTTGGTAGGACATGTTCT
Organism: Schistocerca americana; assembly: GCF_021461395.2. Lineage (NCBI taxonomy): Eukaryota > Metazoa > Arthropoda > Insecta > Orthoptera > Acrididae > Schistocerca > Schistocerca americana. The sequence goes on along the minus strand of NC_060122.1, from coordinate 340,878,191 downwards.
GAGGCATCAAGGGATCACCAATTTAATATTGGAGGGCAGTGTGGAGGGTAAAAATCGTAGAGGCAGACCAAGAGATGAAAACACTAAGCAGATTCAGAAGGATGTAGGTTGCAGCAGGTACTGGGAGATGAAGAAGCTTGCACAGGATAGAGTAGCATGGAGAGCTGCATCAAACCAGTCTCAGGACTGAAGACCACAACAACAACATGACGAAAAAAATATGACATGGTAAGGAAAATACCCCATTAGGACCAAGATGATAATTGACGATCAACCATTAGAACAAGTTTCGAGTTACATTTATCTTGGTTGTGCTTTCCCTATCAAGGATGATGAAGTGAAGAAAAAGCTTAATCGATTTCAATATATTTACGCAATTATACGGCGAGCAGCGGAGGGTAAGGAGAGAGAAGGGATCCAGATGTTATAAGACTATAGCTGTGCTGACACTGCACGTGGATGCATAAAAGCAAACACAATCGTGTGGACACGTGGTTCCTCATGTCGGTGAGAGGATCTGCTTTACTAAACAGTTAACTCAGTTCCTGGTCGCCCGTTCCATTTGCAGGTTGCCTATGTAACGACTTTTAGTGGCAATAGAAATTTAATTTTTCAGTATCCCACATAATTATAGATCGAATTTAGAAATTTAAAAAGCTGTCGTAATCTATTCGTTAAGAGATGTAATCTTCTGTTTAAGACTTAACACAGTTACTCAAGCTGAGAACGAGAGCACTTAGCGACTTTGCACAAACTTTACACATAACCTCAAACCTGGAAAATTTTTCTCACTGCAGCCGCCTGCAAAATAAATAGGAAAAAAGTTTATAGTTTACTAAATTTTTGCTCTTTATGCAGTAAAATTTCAGTAATAGCCATGACGTTTTAACTTATCGCTTGTTTGCTACTATCTCTATTCGCAACACATTTTGCAGACAGTACCTGCGTATATTATTGAACATTCCACCAAAATTTTATCATTGTACGACACACAGTTCAGGAAATATAACGTCATAAACATTAAGATGCATGAAAATCTAGCGTTTGAAACTGAGCAGAGTATACTCATGAATATTTGATAATGAGAGCTCTTAGCGACTTCCAACAAACTTTACGCATAATTTCAAACCTTTTCTAAACTTCTTCTCGATTACGTTCTTTACATCAAATATTTAATGCATTAACTCACTTGTTAAGTAATCAGACGTCTGATGTCGTTTCATACATGGGAGTTCGATTCTTTAAGAAATAGGGAGTGAGGGAGGGGTTTACTGGCACTTCCTAAAAGATAAAAACATTGGCTGGTTGCGAGTAGTAGTCGCGAACTGAGATGTCGAACAAACTCAGTTCTGTACGTTGACATCTCATCCATCCTGGGAATCGAGAATCTCAACAATTACTGCCTGTTATCGATATCGATACTGGAAAGATATCAGTCCCGAAAAACTAAACCCATATCAAAATCTCTGTAGTAGTTCCTCAGACTGGTCTGGACATACAAGAAGAAGCCAGCAGGGGACGTCAGCTTACGTATATAGAGAGAGAAAAATTAAAAAAACTATTTTCAATTTACTGACTAAAACATGACTACAACTTACAGTTTACGTTTGCATGCAGTAATGTTCGTCATTATGTTTTTGGCTGGTGTATGTTCAAATGGCAATAGATATTTTTATGTGATACAATCACAATTTAACGAGTTTCAGATTTTTTACTTTGCTTGTACTGTGAAACCGTGCTTCTTGACCAATTTCATGATTGTAGGTCAGTGGGAAGTATCGTATAGGTTTTGACGAGTGAGTTGTCGAGAATCAAAATATATGAGCTAAATGGACGCATCTTTTGATTGAAGTGACTCAAAGCTTTGAAAGTTTCACATCACCAAGGGACCATAGACCTTAATATGTCACAGAAATTTGAACTTGATACATCTACCCGCCCCTGATAAAAAGGGTTCTTAACAATCGGACAGACGGACTCACAGATAAACGGCCGACAAAACTATGCCATAAGGGTTCCGTTTTTACAGATTGGGCCACGTAAGACTAAAAACACAACAAGTATGAGTAGCAGTTGAATATGTTGTCGCTTAATTACAGAATTTCCCTAAACGAAGAAACTGGGAAAGTCACATATGGAGGAAAATAGAATTGCGCACCTTGCCCATAGACATCATCGTACAGCGAGGAGTGTTGTTAATCGACACTTGAAGACATGACAGGAAAACTGAGGTCGAAACAGGCTAATAGCCAAATCCTTGAGAAGGAAGTCAATCCGATAAGTAAAAATGGTTCAAATGGCTCTGAGCACTATGGGACTTAACTTCTGAGGTCATCAGCCTCCTAGAACTTAGAACTAGTTAATCCTAACTAACCTAAGGACATCACTTACATCCATGCCCGAGGCAGGATTCGAACTTGCGACCGTAGCGGTCACGCAGTGTCCGCAGCTCGTGGTCGTGCGGTAGCGTTCTCGCTTCCCGCGCCCGGGTTCCTGGGTTCGATTCCCGGCGGGGTCAGGGATTTTCTCTGCCTCGTGATGACTGGGTGTTGTGTGATGTCCTTAGGTTAGTTAGGTTTAAGTAGTTCTAAGTTCTAGGGGACTGATGACCATAGATGTTAAGTCTCATAGTGCTCAGAGCCATTTGAAGCATTTTGGTCGCGCGGTTCCAGATTGTAGCGCCTAGAACCGCTCGGCCACACCGGCCGGCAAGTAGAAATGAGTCGGTGCATTAAATGTGCTATTGAAAAGAGAGCATACTGACTTTACTATTAAGTTTTGCCGGCACTCGGGTCACTATTTAGTTTCGACACACCAAGAGTCTCACCAAAAAATGTAAACACCAGTACCATAGGGGCTGTTTCCGTGAGAGTCTCTGTTGTATTACAGTCCCGGTGCCTCAGAGGGTGCTACACTCGACGCTAAGATCGCTGCACGATTGGCTACTCACCAGCAGCAACAGCAGCAGCAAGCTGAGTAGCGGCAGCAGCGGTAGCGACGGCATCGTGGTGTTGGAGAGGCTGTGACGCCGGCGGTGCTCGCGCGTCGGCGGCATCTGGGCGACTGTGCGCGCGGTTCAAGGTCAGCCGACGGCGGCGGCGACGCCGCGGCAGCCGGTGGGTAGGCGGGCGGGCGCTTTCCTCTGGTGGGGACGGCTCTCGGCTCTGCCGCTGGTGCCGGTGCCGACGGTGACCCAGTTGGCGCTTCCGGACGGGCCGCTGATCTCACGCGCGGGAAAGCGCGCCGGGAGCGGCTGCCCAGGGGGCGGCGTCTCCAGCGCCGCTGTCCCGTACCTCTCCGAAATGACTGAAACACAAACAGTATGTTCTATGCTTCACATATACCTACAAACCGCTGTGACGTGCATGTCATTGTACTTCCCACTGTGCCACATACAATATCTGATCGAAAATATCAGGAAACCTAGTATCGTCTCCTTCCAATGAATAGGTGTTGCCGGCCGAGGTTGCCGAGCGGTTCTAGGAACTACAGTCTTGAACCACGCGACTGCTACAGTTCGAATCCTGCCTCGGGCATGGATGAGTGATGGATGTCCATAGGTTTGTTAGGTTCAGGTAGTTCTAAGTTCTACGGGACTGATGACCTTAGAAGTTAAGTCCCATAGTGCTCAGAGCCATTTGAACCATTTTTAAAAAATGGCTCTGAGCACTATGGGACTTAACATCAATGGTCATCAGTCCCCTAGAACTTAGAACTACTTAAACCTAACTAACCTAAGGACAGCACACAACACCCAGCCATCACGAGGCAGAGAAAATCCCTGGCCCCGCCGGGAATCGAACCCGGGAACCCGGGCGTGGGAAGCGAGAACCATTTTTGAATAGGTGTTGTAGTCACCTTTTCTGATCTCTGTGACCCATCTATCCCTCTTGAACCTACCTAATTTTCTCTTTCCATCTTGGCAATCTGTTTTCTGTCACTATTTCGACATGATCTTTCCATTTCATTCTGTCCTCTTCCCTCTTGTCATTAACTGAAAAGATTTATAAATCTGATCTTATTGTTTCATTCCTTATTTTATCCGTTTTATTACATCCCCCAACATATGGTTCAAATGGCTCTGAGCGCTGTGGGACTCAACACCAGAGGTCATCAGTCCCCTAGAACTTAGAACTACTTAAACGTAACTAACCTAAGGACAACACACACATCCATGCCCTAGGCAGGATTAGAACCTGCGACTGTAGCAGTCACGCAGCTCCGGACTGAAGCGCCTAGAACCGCTCGGCCACCTCGGCCGGCGTCCCCCAACATATCTCGTGAAGTTTATCTCTGGGCCATTCGTAATCATACACAAGAGTCGGTACAGCCATAACTTTGCAGAATTTCATTTGTGATTCTTTTCTGGTATTTCTTCCTAGGAATCTTCCAGTTGTTCCACAGATAACTTGATATTCATTAACCTTCTTCTTAATATATTTGTCAAGTTAAAAATAACATCACATCTTAGATAAGTGAAGTGTGATATTTGTCCTAAAATTTTCTCACTTATTATTATTTTCGATCTGACTGGATTCTTTCTTTGTAATTCATTTTCTTTACTTATTTGCAGATACAGTTAAGTTGTAACATATCACGATTTTGCTCAGTCTATAAACTACTCTTTGTAAATTATCTTCTGTTTCCGGATTAATTACCTGGTCATCGGAATATAACATAGTATTTCATGGTACGCTACATCCTATTTTAATTCCCAACTGTACTTCATATTTCCACTTCATAACTAGGTCGTCAATACTTAAATTAAATAAATTAAGTGATAGACCGCACACTTGTCCAACATCAGGACTTATTAAAATTTCATCTGACATTTTCGAACCAGAACTTATATTTATTTTTATCCAGAATGAGATTTTCACTCTGCAGCGGAGTGTGCGCTGATATGAAACTTCCTGGCAGATTAAAACTGTGTGCCCGACCGAGACTCGAACTCGGGACCTTTGCCTTTCGCGGGCAAGTGCTCACCAACTGAGCTACGGAAGCACGACTCACGGCCGGTACTCACAGCTTTACTTCCGCCAGTACCTCGTCTCCTACCTTCCAAACTTTACAGAAGCTCTCCTGCGAACCTTGCAGAACTAGCACCCATGAAAGAAAGGATATTGCGGAGACATGGCTTAGCCACAGCCTGGGGGATGTTTCCAGAATGAGATTTTCACTCTGCAGCGGAGTGTGCGCTGATATGAAACTTCCTGGCAGATTAAAGCTGTGTGCCCGACCGAGACTCGAACTCGGGACCTTTGCCTTTCGCGGGCAAGTGCTCACCAACTGAGCTACCGAAGCACGACTCGCGCCCGGTACTCACAGCTTTACTTCTGCCAGAACCTCGTCTCCTACCTTCCAAACTTTACAGAAGCTCTCCTGCGAACCTTGCAGAACTAGCACCCCTGAAAGAAAGGATATTGCGGAGACATGGCTTAGCCACAGCCTTGGGGATGTTTCCAGAATGAGATTTTCACTCTGCAGCGGAGTGTGCGCTGATATGAAACTTCTTTCTTTCAGGGGTGCTAGTTCTGCAAGGTTCGCAGGAGAGCTTCTGTAAAGTTTGGAAGGTAGGAGACGAGGTACTGGCAGAAGTAAAGCTGTGAGTACCGGGCGTGAGTCGTGCTTTGCTAGCTCAGTTGATGAGCACTTGCCCGCGAAAGGCAAAGGTCCCGAGTTCGAGTCTCGGTCGGGCACATAGTTTTAATCTGCCAGGAAGTTTCAACTATTTTTATATTTACGTATAGACTCTTAATGGTATTCATATTTACATATAGACTCTTCAGGACATTCATAAGGTGTTCAGGAAAACCTTTTACTTTCAATATTTCCAAAAAGATTTTTTAACTTATCAAGGGGTTCCTCGTAATTAATAAAGGCTAAATGCGTTTATAAGTCAAATTCTCTACATTTTTCAATAATTTGTATTATTATAAATATACACTGAAAATCCAAAGAAACTGGTACTCTGCCTAATATCGTTAAGGGCCCCTGCGACCACACACAAGTACCGCAACACAACGTGGCATCGACTCGATTAATGCCTGAAGTAGTTCTGGAGGGAACTGACAGCATGAATCGTGCAGGGCTGTCTATAAATCCATAAAAGTATGAGGGGGTGGAGATCTCTTCTGAACAGCACGTTACAAGGCATACCAAATATGCTCAATAACGTTCATGTTTGGGGAGTTTGATGGCCAGCGGAAGTGTTTAGACTCACAAGAGTGTTCCTGGAGCCACTCGCTAGCAGTTCTGGACGTATGGGGTGTCGCATTATCCTGCTGGAATTGCCCAAGTCCGTCGGAATGCACAATGGACATGAACTGATGGTGATCAGACAGGATGCTTACGTACGTTTCACTTGTCAGAGTCGTATCTAGGCGTACCAGGGATTCCATATCATTCCAACTGCGTACGCCCCACATCATTACAGAGCTTGAATAGACCCCTGCTGACATGCAGGGTCCTTGGGTTCATGAGGTCATCTCCATAACCGTAAACGTCCATCCACTCGATAGAATTTGAAACGAGACTCAACCGGCCAGACAACATGCTTCCAGTCATCAACAGTCCAATGTTGGTGTTGACGGGCCCAGGTGAGGCGTAAAGCTTTCTGTCGTGCAGTCATCAAAGGTACACGAGTGGGCCTTCGGCTTCAAAAGCCCATATCCATGATGTTTCATTGAATGGTTCGCACGCTGACACTCGTTGATGGCGCGTCATTGAAGTCTGCAACAATTTGCGGAAGGGTTGCACTTCAGCCACACTGAACGATTGTCTTCAGTCGTCGTTGGTCCCCTTCTTGCAGGATCTTTTTCCGACCGCAGCGATGTCGGAGATTTGAAGATTTATCGGATTCCTGATATTCACCGTAGACTCGTGAAATGGTCATACGGGAAAGTGCTCACTTCATCGCTACCTCGGAGATGCTCTGTCCCATCGCTCGTGCGCCAACTATAACACCACGGACAAACTCACTTAAATCTTGATAAACGGCCATTGTAGCAGCAGTAACCGATCTAATGACTGCGCGAGACACTTGTCTTATATAGGTGTTGCTGGCCGCAACACCGTATTCTACCTGTTTACATATCTCTGTGTTTGAATGCGCATGCCTGTACCAGTTTCTTTGGCGCTACAGTGTGTCATCATTTCAAGAACATCCCTTTCTGAAACCTGATTGTTCTTATGATATTATTGCATTAACGATAGTTCGTAGTCTTTCACTAAGAATTTTCCCATAAATTTTATATCCTGCATTTAGTAAAATTATTCCTCTATAATATCTTGTGTCATTCCTGTTGCCTTTTTGAACTATATAAATAACTTTAGCTGTGTTCGTTGGGTCAGGTACACAAGAGTTCTTACAACATATGTTTAAACAAAATTGATGGAGATATAATCTAAAATGTTTCCTCCATAGTTGATTACACCTAGTAATGCATTATTAATATATGGTGTGTGCACTCTTCCCCTATCATGACAGCTTGGACACAGCTGTAGACACTTTCAGTCATGAGGGCGAATGTCTTTGGAGAAATGGTAGCCCGTTCTTCATCAGGAGTCTAAACTACGAAAGGTAGTGTCGTTCCACCCACTTCTCTCGTTGAAGTCGAAGTTCTGATGTATCCGAATCTATTCCCTTGAGTTTAGGTCTTGACTCTTGGCGGAACACTTCGTTTCAGGAATGCTACTGTCGTCAAACCATTGCCTCACTGGGTACTGTTTCATGCTGTACCTAATAATCGTCGTGTCGGGACTTCTTCTGCAGTACGCAGAACACAAAGCTGTAAAACGATTTCACATCCTTCCTCATTTAACGCTGTCTTAAGCGCACTACACATGACAGGTAACTTTCTCCAGCATTCGCGAAAACCCAAATCCTTGCGTCGGATTCCTACAAGGTACAGCGTGATCCAGCGCTCCAGGTTGCTCGTTTCTACACTGACAAGGGGAGGCCGCCAATTGTGAAATTCAGATTCGATTCATACTGCGCATAATAAAAGCTCATGGCCAGAGGTGTAATGTGGCAATGCACCAAGAAGCACTTCCCAGCCGTTGTCGAGAAAATCGACAGTTAAAAGAAACCGTTCCGGTGAAATACTCTCTACGATTAATAATTTTCTACAGCGTTGTGGCGCAGCGGTAAGCGCTCGTGTTCGTAATCCGAAGGCCGCCGGATCGAATCTCGCGCCATGCGACCTTTTTTTTTTAGTATTTGTTTTTTGTAATTCAAATGTACACACACACACACACACACACATATATATATATATATATATATATATATATATATATATATATATATATAATTCCCAGCAATCAGTTGCAACAATTATGCATATTGTAAGTTGTTGAAAGTCGTTTGTTGTGGAAAAAACTAGCGACTTCGAACATCATTATGTTTTCCGCCGCAAACAAAGTTGTATTTCACAAATGTTATTAATTGCCTTAATAATGTTTGCCAAGTATAGTTAACGGAAGACGTAGAAACGATATTCCGAAACGAATACGTATAGTGTAAGTAAAACGTTCGAATTAGAATAGAGACCCCACAAACACAAATATGCTGTGGCAGGTATGAAATATAAACTCCGTTACTCGCTCGTTACACTTGAAGGACAGATGTTGAATGGGCCGAAACGAGCCGCCGCATAACAGCGTAGTTGCCTGCTAACTGCGAAAGAAGGTAGATGCGGTCCCTAGCGCAACTTATAACATCGTCGAAAATCAGTGCGTACTTGAGGGTTTTGGTACACCCTGTTGAACAAACGGAAAAATGGAGGCGGTACAATTGGAGAGCGATCCGGGCCCTTCCCATGAAAGTGATCTGATCGAAGAAGATTCTATACACAGTGAAGTGGCGAGACAACAATTGAAAGATGCGTTGGTTTATTTTGAAAGCCTCCTCCGTAACAGCAATCGCTATTTGAATTACAAAAAACAAATAATAAAAAAAAGTATTACGAACCCGAGCGCTTACCGCTGCGCCACGACGCTGTAGAAAATTATTAATCGTAGACAGTATTTCACCGCAACGGTTTCTTTTAACTGTCGATTTTCTCGACAACGGCTGAGAGGTGCATCTTGGTGCTTTGCCACATTACACCTCTGGCCATGAGCTTTTACTATACGCAGTATGAATCGAATCTGAATTTCACAATTGGCGGCCTCCCCTTGTGAGATGCTAAAAATCGTGGGATACTTCCTAATATCGTGTCGGCGCTCCTTTTTCCCGGCTTGGAGCAGCAACTCGACATGACATGGGCTCAGCAAATCGTTGGAAGTCCCTTGCAGAAATATTGAGCAATGCTGCCTCTATAGCTGTTCATAATAGCAAAAGTGTTGCCGGTGCAGGATTTTGTGCATGAACGGACCTCACGATTATGTCCCATATATGTTCGATGAGGCTGATGTTGGGCGATCTGGGAGGCTTAATCATTCGCTCCAGTTGTCCAAAATGTTCTTCAAACCTATAAAAATTCCATCTTTGTTTGGCTGCAAATTGTCTCCCAGTAGCCGAACACAACCATTTCCAGTTAATGATCGCTTCAGCTGGACGAGAAGACCCAGTACATTCCATGTAAACACTCTCCACACCCATAAGGAGCCACACCAGCTTTCACAGTACCCTGCTGACAACTTGAGTCCATGGTTTCGTGGTGTCTGCACCACACTCGAACCCTTCTATCAGCTCTGACCAACTGAAATCTCGACTCATCTGACCAGGCCACGGTTTTCCAGTCTAGGGTCCAACCGAAATGGTCACGAGCCCAGGAGATGCGCTGCTGGCGATATCGTGCTGTCAGCAAAGGCAGTCGTGTCGATCGTCTGCTGCCATAGCCCAATAAAGGCAGATTTCGCAGCAGTGTTTAACGGATACGTTCGTCTTACGTCCCACATTGATTTCTGCGATTATTTTACGCAGTGTTGCTTGTCTGTTACCACTGACCACTCTATGCATACGCCACTGCTCTCGGTCGTTAAGTGAAGGCCGTCGGCCTCTGCGTTGTCCATGGTGAGAGGTAATGCTCGACATTTGGTATTCTCGGCACATTCTTGATATTGTGGATCTAAATTCAAATGGTTCAAATGGCTCTGAGCGCTATGGGACTTAACATCTGAAGTCATCAGTCCCCTAGAACTTAGAACTACTTAAACTTAACGAATCTAAGGACATCACACACATCCATGCCCGAGCCAGGATTCGACCCTGCGATCGTAGCGGTCGCGCGGTTCCAGAATGAAGCACCTACAACCGCTCGACACACCGGCCGGCTATCGTGGATCTCCAGATACTGAATTTCCGAATGATTTCCGAACATGAATGTCAGATGCATCTAGCTCCAGCTATCATGCTGGGTGCAAAGTCTGTTAATTCCAATCAAGCGGCCATAATCACGTCGTAAACCATTTCACCTGAGTGCAAATGATGGCTTCACCAATGCACGGCCCTTTTATACTTAGTGTACGCAATACTATTTTATCATCTCAGTGTACACAAAGCAAGTAAACTTAAACTGAACGTGCCCAGCTATAAGTGCATCGAAACTGCACCATGGATGTTCAAAACGGGAGATTTCAAAAGCATATCGTTCTGCCTGAAAGATAATTTTCTCGTTGCAGGGCACAGGACTAAATCTACAAACTTAAACCGATAGCCGATCCTTTGCAGGTCTTCTTGCATTTTTTAATATAATTTCTAAACATTACGGCGTCTCTGTATACACTCATGGAAATATAAAATGTTATAACATGAAGCACGAATCCGATATACACTGTGTGTGTGTTTATATAGATATATATACATTAATCTCCGTGGAGGTATTCATCGCGATATACAGGGTGATTATAATTTAAGTTAAACTTTCAAAACGCTCTAGAAATAAATCACTGTTCAGAATCACATCAAACTGCAACGGAATGTTATCAGAGAAGGGAGAAAACGTATGGCAGAAGAAAAAAATAGTGTGAAAATTGATGAATAGGTGGCGCTGTATGTGTCAGAATACGTAAATGAAAACACCCGTCATGCACACGACCCATTGAAGGTGGTATAAACACGCCGAGTACACAGCTTTTACTCCTTTCGCGTCTCAAACGTTCGCCATGACAATGAATGTAACTGCATCGTGTGGAGTGTGGGACTATGGCTGGTCAATTTCCAATAATACAATCCCAACAGCCTTTATTTAGGTTTTATTTTTAGGCTACCAGTTTAGACTTTACATTAAGTCATCTTCAGGCCTTCGTGTTACAAAACGCAGCAGCAATGTAACTGGTCCCGTGGAGATTATTACGGGCATGCGTGCTCTGACAGCTGTTCAAGGAGCACGCATGCCCGTATAAGGCTGGGCGCAAATTGAGACGCGTATAGCGTGTGTGGCGTGGCGCAGCACAGGGCGCTTTTTTGTAACTTCACAGGTTCAAATGGGACCGCGCAAATTGCGACGAGACGCGACGTGACTGGGACGCGACACACGCCTGCGTCAGGTCGCGCGGCGTCGTGGTTGTGGCACAGTTTCTCGCTCCGCGCGCCACGCTATCACTGCGGGAGGGTGAGGTGGGGAGCGGGAAGGCAGTCCTGCCATTTTCCGCATATGGGCAGCGGAAATATTGCCCATCCGAAAAACCAGCCTTAACGGTATACTGAATTTTATTATCACTGAGTAATATTTCGTTTTTCGCCGTTTAAGCGCTCCATCTCTTTCCGTTAGTGCATAATAGTTTTCAGTTACATATATCTGTATACTTTTTTGTTTTGTTTATTCTTCTGTCAAGAGCTATGCACATTTCAATAACTGGTGAGCCATTAGGCACTGGAATTATATCTTCAGATCGTAAGAAGTGGCGGGCGATTGATTCATCGTGAGGGTAGTGAATAAGGAAGTAATTAACATTATAAAATCATGTGATCTAGAAGCAAGTCAGGAATATAAGAATTATGTACATGCTGCCTGTTATGCTGACGTATCTCTACGATCTGTTAAAAAAAGTCGACAAGGCGTCATTTCCACAGATATGACACCTTTGTGCGCCTGGTAAAAAAGCGTCCCAGATGTGAAATACAAAATTTTCACTGTCACTATTTGGATGCGAATGGAATAAGAGACATTACACTATGTACATGTGGACATCACATTTCCACTGCAAGCTAGAAACAGTCGAGAACCCCTCACGAACAACGATGTTTTAATCGGCTTGTAGTGACGAAAAAAAGCATTTCAGTGGTTGCGTATACACTATCAGCATTAAGAAGATAATTATACAACAGACTTCACAAATGAAGTAGTGGTCGGTATTATTCCGGAAGTATGAGTATCCTGAAAGAGTGTGGTGATTAATTTGTTTGAATGTATTGCTGACAAAGGCAGATCTACTTTCATGACAATGTTTTTCGAACGGCGTGAACTCTTCCTCTCACAAGACACACTTGGCTAGCTTCCGCATTCCTGTCTCGCGCATATTCTCAACTACTGACGATACACTGACCATTGTGCTGTGCCACGTATCAATTGTTTACTTTTCTCAATAACAACTATTTTATTCGCGAAGCACACACACACATTGTCAGTTCGGCAAGGCGTAGGTGGGTAACCAACGTCTGGCACGTGCGTGTCATTCCGCCTGAAGGGTATGCTCGCCATTATTTTAATACTGCTCAGATGAGGAAAAGGAATCAAATCCTTTGGTAAGTTTCCATTCCAGTCGCTCAATGTTAAGAATACGATAGGTTATGGGATTCAACCAAAATTTCCACAGAACTGGCGATTTACTTTTGTGTGAATTGTTAACCCTTTCTCATTCGAAGAAGCATCACCATTTATGAGTAACGGCCACATTTCTCTTGTTGATAGACTTAATTGTACTTCCTTTTCCAAAACACAGTATAATTTGTTCAAACTCATGTTTGGAGCAGCTCTGGTGACACACTTCTGAAACTTTTTGTATGTCCATCCTTTTCGCAAGAGGTCTCTGGGACGAGGGCCGTTTACTACTGTGGCAAAATAAAAACACCTACTGCCGTCCTTATGATTTTATTTTATTTTGGTCCAACAATTTTCATCGCTTCAATGCGTCGTCTCCAGGCCTGAACGCATAAAACAGTAACGATAGCATTATCAACTTATTAATGAAGTTAGGTAGAAACAGATTAAAACAGAATGAGAAACAATGGCAAGACTCTAGAAATGAATTTACACCGAACATTTGATAAAACGAACAGATATATCATTTGTCACAATCTAAAATATACCATCACAAATTTCCACTCAATAAATTGTACAATTATGCTATCTATTAAAAACATCTTTAAATAACTATTCAAGATTTTTATTGGACAGTCGGACATACATTATCTGCACAACCCTGAAATAACCTACTGCAAGACAAAATAACTGTAAAGGTGATTAATGGAAGGAAACAATACCTCACAAACAAATAAAAAGAAGTAACATGACCTATGTGTCTTATCAAAGTATAAAATGCTCAGTTGTACACAGGTGAGGGGAATACACTATGTCATATCTATAAAATGGACGTCCAAGACGTGTTATAAACAGAATGTAGGACCCACCTCAGATAATAACATATGTAGAACGTATGAAAGACGCCCACAAGGATACTCAGAAAAGCTTACTGAGTAGAACACCGTAAAAAAGTACTCATGTGTGTTAAACATAAGTGATCACGAAGAAATAATTGAAATCTAAAATAATATACAGTGATGAATAAAAGCATTGTAACCAGTACACATTTAGGTCTTCCGATGACATTGAAACCAAAAGCCATTACATGCCAGCAATTTTTTTTAATCGAAAATTTCCATTCATTCAAGTCAAGCCACATTATTGGTTGGCCAGTGAGGAGGCCACACACTATGCTCATAATTAAAACGTAAGTAGCTGTAATTTTCTGTCAGACGTAAACTGTTAATGAGTGACAGCAATCTATAAGATGGCAATACATACACTATTACAACAAAAATCTGGCAATGCCACGAGTCGTATGTAGTGGAACATAAGGTAATGTAATGCAAATCTACGCGAAACAGAAGACGTGCTAAACGGAAGGGACTGCTCACTAAATTCCAAGGGACCGGTTGGTAGGACATGTTCTGAGGCATCAAGGGATCACAAATTTAGCATTGGAGGGCAGCGTGGAGGGTAAAAATCGTAGAGGGAGACCAAGAGATGAATACACTAAGCAGATTCAGAAGGATGTAGGCTGCAGTAGGTACTGGGAGATGAAGAAGCTTGCACAGGATAGAGTAGCATGGAGAGCTGCATCAAACCAGTTTCAGGACTGAAGACAACAACAGCAACAACATCTTCGCCGAGGATGTAGAGCATATATTATTACCACCAATTTTCATATCGCGCAATGATCACCATTCAAAGATAAGGGAAATTGGAGCTCGTACTGAAGCGTTCCGACAGTCATTTTTTCCTCACGCGAACCGCAAATGGAACACACCACTTCTTGGCTAGCAGAGTACATATTTGCAGATGGAATATAGTTTAAACAAGGTGGCGTCGCCACCAGAGGACGCCTCTGTGACACCAGCTGATGACGCAAGTACAGTTATACATGATGGCGGCAAACAGTGTGTTTTCCACGAGGTCTAGCACTCAGTACCACCAGCAGAAGACGCTGTCGTTCTTTTCATGACGTAAATCAAGATGGTAAAAAAACCACATCCCACCGCCCAACACCTGACGCCGACGCCAGAGTCTGGGCGCACCGGCGTTCCAGCGACCATTCGGGTCCCACAATGATGAGGCAGCCACATCTCGTCGAAATACGTGTTCACCTGGGAACTGTTCCTGGTGTGATGACGCATAGCTGCGGTTCAGTCCACAGCCTAGAGATGCTGCTATGCTTCCTAGGGCACATTCCTAATGGGACAACCAGTCCATCAGTGAATTTACCCATCAAACTGCGGGTCTGGGAGCACTATCCACCATTGTTTTCTGCAGACAATACTTTCAGAGGCAAAAATTATTTTGTGCAGATCGCTACATTGCACTGATAGTTAAACCCCACAAAAAAGTTGTCCATAGATAGATCTCGTCAACTCTACTGCAGTCTTCGCCATCTTCACAGCAACAAAGTCCTTATTGAGTATGGTGACCCGCTTAAAATTTGGTCTGCAATGCATTTTCTTATACCATAAAGCCCACCCCATTTCACGTCGCCCCCTCAAATGCTCCATAGTTTTACCGAAAATTGAATTATTCATTAATTTATAAAAATCTTTCTCCAAGTCACACGTCGCGGAAACTCTCTGTCTCGTATTCATACAGGTACGAAAAGGGGTTCGCTATGCTTTCGACTACCTAGTTTCAACTGCTTTTCCAGGTCACCCAACTACCCATTCTTGCTGTTTTACACTATAATTAAGCGAAAGACGCGAATTTATTATCGTAAATGGGAGACTGCTTATCGACTTTTGGCAGGATGAGGTGTTCTTGTTAAGCAGTGGGTAGTTGGGTGACCTGGAAGAGTAGTTGAAAGTAGGTAGTCGAAAGCGTAGCGAACCCCTTTTCGTACGTATATGATTGGGGGTGTCGCCACCTCATGCTTGTGGAAGCCGAGTTGGGGCTGTGCGCGGTTTGACATCTGACGAATGCATCACTTATCGCTACCTCCTGTGAACTCTCCTTGACAGGGGGTGGTGGACTCTGCTTGCGCGCATGAATTGCATTATTTCGTGAGCGGCTCTCTAGGCCCTGCTATGCGCTGTTTGGACAGTTTACGAGAACTGAGCGTGTCTACAAATCAGTGTGAAGAATTATTTAGGGGCAGTTTGCTATTGTGAACTGAAATTACGAGTTGGTTGCGTGTCTGTGGGCTGTGCAACATGACTCCAGGCACATCAGGGTGGATGTTTTGTATCAGTGTGATGGATATACTCTATCCTTAAACAAGTTGTTTCAAAATAAATAATACTGCATCCCTAAATAAATTGCCCCCAAATAAATAAAGTACACACCATCCTCTCTCCATCAGCCTAGTGTGGGCTGAGTCCTTTTACCAGCAACCCCTAGGAAGAGGTTGCGCCCTGGAGGCTTAGGTTAGTGGCGGTGAGCTTCGTTTGCAACAATTTCCTTAGGTTGGTAGCGAAAGCGGAAGTGACCTTTCTTTACTGCCAGAATTCAAACTCGGGGCAGTTTCCTAGGAAAAGGTGGCAGTATTTACCTTGAAAAGTAGTTGAAGCTAAGTAGTTGAAAGTATAGTGAACTAATTTTCTTACCTGCTTGAAATTGGTTAAATAATAAAGACAAGTACTTTTTTCGCGCCGTTTTCCTAGCTTAGTAGAGATAACAAGGGTGATGTCTCTATGTTCTGTGTTGTATCTGTTTTGGATCGCAATCTATACAGAATGCTGTGTCCTTTAACAGATTCTATGTTCTTTATACATAATGTGGTCCAAAACAGATATAACACGTACCACAAACATAGAATCGAATGACTTAGGTTAGTGGAGGTGCCCATTTTTCCTGCCATTTTCTTAGGTTAGTAGAGGTTGCATTGTCCTGATGGACTTTGAACTTCCAGCCAGAAGGATGTGGCGCTTGCATTATCAACTGACTTCATGGCTGCCATCTTGGATGAGGTCATGCACTGTGAACATTAGTACACGATAGTGCACGTTAGTACACATTAGCCTGCAAATATGAATTGGTAAGGGGGCGTGGCAGTCAGTTGAGGGTCGTAGTGGAAAATTTTAACTATTTCAGTGCAGGTGGGTGTGGCACTTTCCCACCAGAGAGGTTAATTAATTGATTAATTTAATTAAGTAGTTAATCAAATTGATAAGAGTGAGAGGGGGCCCTATTCCAATAACTCAGACCTGAAAGTGTACCTGTAGCAGTGGGGGGGGGGGGAGGAAGAAGGGAGAGGGGGAGGTGGTGGGGGAGACAATAGGTAAGTGCCTGTCAATCGGAAGGAAATGGGGGTGACATGGAAAAGCACTTAACAGAACAATAGGTTAACTCAGATGTGAAAGTGTACCCGTAGCAGCGAGGGATTGGGGGAGGGGGTGGGGGGGGGGGGATAATAGGTTAAGTGCAGCGACATGGAAAACTACTTAGCAGAACAATAGGTTAAGTACTTGTCAATCAAAGGAGAACAATAGGTCTGCCCCTGAGTGTATACCTACCCCTGATGTAGGCAATCCGCACTAACAAAATTCGCCAGAACATGGCTTATCCCCCTACTGATGAACACTGAAATGAAACAGATGTATTGGCAGCCTTCATGATCAATTGTGGTGAGCGTATTCTCAGTGAAAATTTGAGAAGATTCAATATTGATGAGTGGCTGTGCTTGACAATTATTCCTTCCCATGCAAGTTGACTGGCTGACTACTTGTGCTGCCATTCTATACATTCACTGTCTTCACTTGGTTGAGCGAACATCAGTTGTGATGTGTGTTGCGTGCATCTAGATGGTGAAAAATAGGTAGAAGGGATGTTTGCCAGCCTCTAGACATGAGAAACACATACGAAAAAAAATTATAACATTACTTGACGTTGTAAAGCAGAAGGATGATTTGGAATCCGTTATAACATTGGTTTCGGTATTTCATAAAAAAATATGAATGGAGCTACGTTTCCACTATTTTCGAGTTCTTATGTAAAGATCTTCACAGACGAGATAGGTTTCAAGCTACTCAGTGGTTTAGAGCATGTCCCACCTCACTGCACCTCGCTAAGCTCTGAGCACTATGGGACTTAACATCTGTGGTCATCAGTCCCCTAGAACTTAGAACTACTTAAACCTAACTAATCTAAGGACATCACACACATCCATGCCCGAGGCAGGATTAGAACCTGCGACTGTAGCCGTCACGCGGTTCCAGACTGAAGCGCCAGAACCGCACGGCCACACCGGCCGGCACCGCGCTAAGGTTTCGGCTTTCTAGAGATATAAGTTCCACTCTTTATCTTGAGAATTATTCTGTGTAAGCGATCGGTAGTACATTGCTATATGCTTGATATCGAGAACCATCGCGTAAATGATGTGATATTTTGGGAAACATATGTCCTTGAAATCTCAGAGTCTGGAAATGATCAATACACGTTGCAGGAATCACGGCAGCAAGCAGACCAGATCGGAAACAGTACCATCACGCCTTTTGCAGGGGCAAGCAGCCCAGCCTTTGTTCGTCAGTTCGGAGAGTGGCCGCGGTCCGTGGAGAGCGTTCTGATTGCGCATTGGGCCAGTTAGTTAGGTAGTTAGTTACGTGTTCCATTGATCAATAGCACGGAAAAACCGCTATGACGTGGAACGTGTCAAATGCACAAGAAATGCGAACACGAAACAAATTTTTTTACGTTATAGTGTTATACCTAAATATTTCTATTATCTATCCCATTCACTTAGATGGCACAAAATGCATATATTGTATCTCCAGATTTATTTACTCATATTCAAGAATTCATCTATGGTATAGAATGAGTTGTCAAGGAGGTACGATTTCAATTTGTTTTTGAAACTATTACTGCTGCCTGTCAGACGTTTTATTTCAACTGGTAATTTATCAAAAAGTTTTATAGCATCATATTTTACCCCTGTCTGTGCCAAAGATAGGTTAAGTAAAGGATAGTGTAGGTCTTTCTTTTTTCTGGTACTGTAATCATGAATGTCGCTGTTGATTTTAAACTGGTCCATGTTGCTGAGAAAAAATTTCATTACTGAGTAAATGTACTGTGAAGCAGTTGTAGGAACTCCTAACCATTTAAACATATGCCTACAAGATGTGCGACTATGAACCCCACACATTATTCTAACTACTTTCTTTTGAGCAGTTAATACGTTTTGCCTAAGTGTTGAGTTGCCCCAGAATATTCTTCTGCATGACATCAGAGAGTGGAAGTATGCAAAGTATGTTAGCTTACTAATTTCTACATCCTCAAAATTGGCAATTATTCTGATTGCAAAAGTTGCTGAACCTAGTCGCTTTGGGAGATCCAAAATATGAACTTTCCAATTAAGATTCTCATCTACATGTACACCCAAAAACTTAGTATGCTCTGCCCTGGCTACTGAATTCTTTTGATGTGTTATGTTTATTGAAGGAGTTATACTTTTTGAAGCAGAAAATTGGATGTACTGTGTTTTTTCAAAGTTCAGATCAAGCCCATTCATAGAAAACCAATTAATAACTTTTCCGAAGACCTTATATGTATCATTTTCTATAGGACTTTCTTTTACTGGATTGATAATTATGCTTGTATCATCAGCAAACAGTGTCTGTTCAGCATCTTGTTTCACATAAGAAAGGAGGTCATTCACAGGAGGGGACCCATGATCGAACCTTGTGGAACACCTAATGTAATTTCACCCCTGTTAGATGAAGTGACAAACTCCTTTGAATCACTTGAAGCATATTAAGAGACTTTTTGCTTCCTGTTGTGTAGATATGACTTAAATCACTCATATGCTGTTCCATTTATACCATAGAATTGTAATTTCTCTAACATAATGTCATGGTTCACACAATCAAATGCTTTTGATAAGTCACACAATATTCGTACTGGTGACATTTTACGATTTAAAGACTCTATTATGTGGACAGTGAAATTGTATATTGCTGTCTCAGTGCAACAGTATTTCTGAAATTCGGACTGCGATTTACTAAAAAGGGAACCTCCCAATCGCACCCCCCTCAGATTTAGTTATAAGTTGGCACAGTGGATAGGCCTTGAAAAACTGAACACAGATCAATCGAGAAAACAGGAGGAAGTTGTGTGGAACTATGAGAAAATAAGCAAAATATACAAACTGAGTAGTCCATGCGCAAGATAGGCAACATCAAGGATAATGTGAACTCAGGAGCGCCGTGGTCCCGTGGTTAGCGTGAGCAGGTGCGGAACGAGAGGTCCTTGGTTCAAGTCTTCCCTCGAGTGAAAACTTCACTTTCTTTCTTTTCGCAAAGTTACGATCTGTCCGTTCATTCATTGACGTCTCTGTTCACTGTAATAAGTTTAGTGTCTGTGTTTTGCGACCGCACCGCAAAACCGTGCGATTAGTAGACGAAAGGACGTGCCTCTCCAATGGGAACCGAAAACATTTGCTCGCAAGGTCATCAACCGATTCCTCCACAGGAAAACACGTCTGATATATTCTATACGACACTGGTGACGGCATGTGCGTCGCATGACAGGAATATGTTGTAGACCCACCTAATTTGTACACTTGGCGAATGGGTAAAAAGATTCTTCTACCTTGCCCGATTTAGGTTTTCTTGTGGATGTGATAACCACTCCCAAAAAAGTGATGAAAACATAAGAGTTTGTCACATAAACTGCAACAAGTGAATGCAACAGTTTCACAGTCGCACAGTTTTCCCTGTACTCTGTCAAAACATATGTTTTTTATGTTATCAAATGTTTCCGTGTGTAGACCGTCAAATCCTGCATATGTCCAAGCAAATCTGAACATGTCCTGGAAGTTTTGAGAGCGAAGTTGATTATGTGTGAGTGCCTGAACTTTGAAAATTGTCTGAAAATAAAAAATTAAACTTTTCACTCGAGAGAAGACTTCAACCAAGGACCTCTCGTTCCGCAGCTGCACACACTAACCACGGGACCACGGCGCACCTAAGCTCACATTCTCCTTGATGTTACCTACGTTGCACATGGACTACTCAGTTTGTATATTTTGCTTATTTTTTTCATAGTTCCACACAACCTCTTCCTGTTTTCTCGATTGATCTGTGTTCAGTTTTTCAAGGCCTATCCCTGTGCCAACTTACAACTAAATCTGAGGGGGGTGCGATGAGGAGGTTCCCTTGTAAGTATTTCATTACTGTTGAGATGTCTAAGCATTCTTGAGTACATTACTTTCTCAAAGATTTTTGAAAATGCTGTAAACAAGGATACTGGCTGGTAATTATTGACATGCGTGGTTTTCCCCTTTTTGTAGAGAGGCCTGACAATGGCATATTTTAACCTGTCTGGAAAAATACTCTGAGTCAGTGATGCATTACATATGTGACTAAAAACATCAGCTGTAATTACTCCACATTGTTTTAATAACTTGTTAGAGATGTTATCTACTCCAGCAGAAAATTTATTTTTCAATGACTTAATAATTTTCCTTATTTCACAAGACGTTGTTAGATGAAACTTAATATGACTAAACTTTTTCAAAACTGACTCTTCCATGTACTGCCTGGCTTTTTCTTTTGAACTATTCTCACCAATTTTGTCTCCTACATTTAAAAAGTGATTGTTAAATACATTGGCTACCTGTGTACTGTTGGTTAAGATTGTTTCATTCTCTTTAACAGTAATACTACCGACCCCAGTGGTTACTTTTCCTGTCTCCCTTCTAACAACTTTCCATATCGAGTTGATTTTATTGCTGGGGTTGTTAATTTCTTCTCTAACATACATATTTATCGATTTCCTTACAATTTTTCTCAGTATGTTACAATAATTTTTGTACTGTAAAACTACTTTTGGATCTTTACTAGTCCTTGCTGTCTCATACAGTTTTCTTTTTCTTTCTGAAGACACTTCAATACCTGTAGTAATCCAAGGTTTCTTTGAAAGGTTTGTGGAGTTACATTTAGTAACTTTCTTTGGAAAACAATGTTCAAAAAGGGATATAAATTTATCAAGAAATATGCTGCATCTATAATTAGCATTTGGCTCATTATATACATCTTTCCAGTTTACATTTCCTAAAATTTCTCTGAAGTGGTCTATAGATACCAGGTTGAACACCCTCACACTTTTACTTAATGGTTTCTGAAGTGTACACCCTGTTAGGTTTTGTAAGTTAATCAGTTGTGCATCATGGTCAGATAATCCATTTACCACAGGGAAAGCATGTGTTTGTTCTACATCCTCTAGCTGTACAAATACATTACCTATTAGAGTACTACTGTCCTGAGCTATACGTGTAGGGAAATTGATCACTGATTCTAAGTTATATGTTGTTAACAACACTTCTAGTTCACTTTTCCTATCAGAATTACTTAGAAAGTTAACGCTGGAATCACCACAGATTAATAACTTCTTCTTTTTTTCTGATAGACAGCATAATAGGGGGTCAAACTTTTCTATGAATAGCTCTCAATATGTGGAGACCTGTACACTGTTGCTAATATCAACACAACATTATCTAGCTGAAGTTCACATGCACAAACCTCAAAGTGCTGATCAACACAAAATTTGCTTACTTCAACAGTTCTGTATTTATACCCTCGTTTATGAAAATGGCAACTCCTCCTTTATCCATACTAGATCTAAGAGTGTAAGATGCTAAATTATACCCATTTATACTGGCATTTTCCATCCACACAGTTACATGATTCTCAGACAGACAAAGTATATCAATCTCATTCTTATTTTTGAGATCATCTAAACACATTATCAGCTCATGTACTTTATTTTTTATTCCCTTGATATTTTGGTGAAGTAAGTTGATACCACCCTTAGCTTTATCCCTATTTGCTGTGCATGAAGTTTCTTGTCTTCTATTTTCCTTGGTTGTTGTCTGTCTGGAATTTGGCTTTAACCTAAAAAAACCTGTCTGCATGGTCCCAATAATCACAGGGATCACCCCTTGTGTGACTGTGGCCCCCCTTACAGTACCTGCTAATAGAGAAGCTAAATTATCTTTCCCTTTCCTATTAAGGTGCAGGCCATGTGTAGTGTAACCCCATCTACCAATAGCATCAACTGGAACAACACTCATGTGAGACTTTGCCAGTGTCTGGAGCATCCCGTTCAGCACGGTGTTAACACGCCTTACAACAGTGTTTACCCAGGGCTGTCATGGCGCTGAAAGACCTCCACAAACCCCACATTCGTGTGCCCAGTTTCTGCTCCTATTTTATCCAGGTCACTCCCAATACTATATCTTGGATTCATAGCCAGGCTGTTTCCTGCTCCCCCAACTATAATTACCTGATCTTCCTTCTCAGAGTCCTTACATAGCTGATCTAAGTTTTCTGTCACCTGGCTAAGGCTAGCACTTTGTTTCAGATAACTTGTGACCTGGTACTCTGTCCCTAATTTCTCCTGAAGCTGTTGGCCCACACCCCTCCCACGACTGCTGCCTATAAGCAGAATTTTTCTTTTCCTATTCTGGTTTGATCCCGACCTGTCTTTTTCTTTAAGCTAGTATTCTGGTTCAACCTACATTCAACTACATCTGACTCGTGACCACTAGCCACGGTGGATGACCGTCAAAGCTCGTGGGAAATATCCAGCGCTGCGACTATATAAGGTACATGTGCTTACGTTTCTTGGGATCTGTCTTTCTTTGCGATATATGTATGAGTGCCTGGCGGTCGATAGTTATATGGAGGATGCGCAAGTGATGGCGTTGTATGTTGCAGGATACGAATTGTTTATTACACCGATATCGTATAGTGGCAGAGTTGTTTGTGGTGATGTAGCATGATTGGAGATTGGTCTCACGCCGAAAAATTCGAGCTTTCCTCTACAGTAGCAGAGCAGTGTAATTGAGGAAGTGTTTTGGCGATAGTTTCCGTATTTCATAAACTGTAGACCACCTTTGCAGGGTTTTACTATCAATGCAATATGACTGCTGTGTGTTTCCCGATATGTACACAATAGTTATCGGTTGAAAGTCTCAGTTTCTCTATCCGCAGAAAGTGGAGGACTGTGTTCCCACACTGGCAGCAGTAATTTTGCTGGTTATTTCAGCAGGTGCTGTGACGTCCAAATAAGACACAGCCAGAACAAAAGCTCCACAGGCGCATAGGTGCGAGCTGGTGCCAGTGCCATAGAGTCTCGCCACTTGCGCGAGTTCCACCAACGCCGCGAGTGGCACTGAGGATGAAGATGTCGACTTCGCCTCAGGCATTTACCGGCCGAGTACAATCCTTCAATGACCGCTCGGCAAAACATAAAAGCCTACTCGGAAGGTAGAAGAGCACCTCTCGGCCACTTGGCTGTAGATCATCGGTCAGAGCTGACTTAGATGGGGAACGTCGTTTAGTAAACTCTTAGAATTGAACAGACAGTTCTTGTAAATTGCATTTTCTACGTTCTGTGCCGTCTACCTACGATTATTTGCATTTAGCCAATGAGAGCCTTTTTTGTGTTATATTACAAGTTGCGTTGCAGACTTCTTATTCATCAAGACACAAAGATAAGTAAACCCTTTAACTGATTTGTGTGACTTCATTACTAATTTGTTAGAGCGTCGTCGAACCCTCGTTCTCCTATCCTGTTACCTGACCCTGGGGCATAGCTGTGTAATAGTGGCAGGGAAAAATTGTCTTAGCGGTGTACCAGGTGCCGTTTTACGAACTCACAAACTCGACCTACCGTAACAATGGCAACTCGGCTTCCACAGCAGTAGCGACGAGGCCCTTACAAAATTGGCGACGAGCGTTTACAAAAGTAAGAACCAATCAAAATGCTACACTCACAGGAAGTTCCATGACGTCAGAGAATCACAATATATCCTCTATGTAGGGCACAGGTGCTTCTACAGACTGATTCGAGGGTCTAGGTATCTCGGAAAGCTCTGTGACATCTGAGAGTCAAGTGAAGCTTTTTTTGTTCGAGTGTTCAGAGACAAGTACAAGCAGCTCTTCCTCCTCTGGGTCAGAGAGGTGGGATACTGTCCCCCACCCGCCACTGTACCTTTAGAGCACCTCCAGACCAGCGATTAGAGGACATCGAAAATTCAAAGAAAATTCCTGCCGTTTTTGTCGTCTGCAGGACAGTACTTAGAATTATGTTTGCGTTTCTTTCATGATCTACATCTACATCTACATTTCTACGCCTCAAGCCACCCAACGGTGTGTGGTGGAGGGCACTTTACGTGCCACTGTCATTACCTCCCTTTCCTGTTCCAATCGCGTATGGTTCGCGGGAAGAACGACTGTCTGAAAGCCTCCGTGCGCGCTCGAATCTCTCTAATTTTACATTCGTGATCTCCTCGGGAGGTATAAGTAGGGGAAGCAATATATTCGATACCTCATCCAGAAACGCACCCTCTCGAAACCTGGACAGCAAGCTACACCGCGATGCAGAGCGCCTCTCTTGCAGAGTCTGCCACTGGAGTTTGCTAAACATCTCCGTAACGCTATCACGCTTACCAAATAACCCTGTGACGAAACGCGCCGCTCTTCTTTGGATCTTCTCTATCTCCTCCGTCAACCCGACGTGGTACGGATCCCACACTGATGAGCAATACTCAAATATAGGTCGAACGAGTGTTTTGTAAGCCACCTCCTTTGTTGATGGACTACATTTTCTAAGGACTCTCCCAATGAATCTCAACCTGGTACCCGCCTTACCAACAATTAATTTTATATGATCATACCACTTCAAATCGTTGTGCACGCATACTCTCAGATATTTTACAGAAGTAACTGCTACCATTCTTTGTTCCGCTATCATATAATCATACAATAAAGGATCCTTCTTTCTATGTATTCACAATACTTTACATTTGTCTATGTTAAGGGTCAGTTGCCACTCCCTGCACCAAGTGCATGCTGCAACTTCTCTGTATACTACAGCATCACCCGCGAAAAGCCGCATGGGACTTCCGACACTATCTACTAGGTCATTTACATATATTGTGAAAAGCAATGGTCCCATAACACTCCCCTGTGGCACGCCAGAGGTTACTTTAACGTCTGTAGACGTCTCTCCATTGAGAACAACATGCTGTGCTCTGTTTACTAAAAACTCTTCAATCCAGCCACACAGCCGGTCTGATATTCCGTAGGCTCTTACTTTGTTTATCAGGCGACAGTGCGGAACTGTATCGAACGCCTTCCGGAAGTCAAGGAAAATGGCATCTACCTGGGAGCCTGTATCTAATATTTTCTGGGTCTCATGAACAAATAAAGCGAGTTGGGTCTCACACGATCGCTGTTTCCAGAATCTGACGTTTGATTCGAAATATGTCATGAACTTTTGGATATGTAATTGTTCAGATTTACCGTCTGTTCTTAAAGTAGTGTGCTTCGAAAAGCGAGGAAAATAAAAAATAAGAGCCTTAACGTCCCTGAATCCAGCAGCAAATAATAGACCTAGCCCACTCAGCGTTTCAGAAAAGCGGTGAACACCACAGCGGCTGTAAGTCCTAGAAATTTTCTCTCTCTCTTGCAGTGCGTTCAAACAAGCAGCTAAAATTTAAAAAGTGATACTCCACAAAGAAGTAGGAGAAACATGGTGAACAGTGAGAAATAAAAAGTCGGAATACAAAACTGTGCTTATGTTTCGGAAATGAAGTGGTAGTGGGACCTCCAGACCCGAAGAGAGGAAACACAAATGCCAACAAACTGTAAATAATGCGAAGAACTGTATGACAATCTAAAAATAACACAACTGTATTGTTCTAGATCCCACTGGAGATGCCTTAGAGTAAGAAAAAGGCGTAATGCATCTGGAAAAAATAAAGTTGCAGCAAAAAAAGGCGATTTTGTACACAAAACGGTAAAATAACTTTGGTAAAGTATCAGTCGGAGCAACTGGCATTAATTCGGCCTGGCAAGAACGTTCCGGGTTTCAGGAACGCTAACATCCTTAAGAGGAATTATGTGACTCGAATATAAATTATTTATTAGCCAAAATCGCATATAGGGAAACCACCTGGTGGAAACTTTGTGACTGTTGCTGTCCGTCGACAGCAAGGTTGTTGTATTTGTCACTGTGGACGCATGACAACTGTGCTTGTGTATACTTAGGATTTACTCACGCTACATGTTGGAGTTGGAAGCTGATTATCCTTTGCGTTTTTAACGGCCAATTGAAAAAGTTTCTTCCTGTCTTAGATACTGCTGTGTATACTTTGACCTGAAGATGACTAGTAACGGTCGAAACTAGTCACTAAATTTCCTATTTGCGATCCAACTAATACAGACTTTATTTAAAAAATCGACATTCACAGAAAAATAGGTCACGTAGCCACAAATTCACGTGTGTCAGAATGAATATTTTAGTCTGCAGCGGTGCGCGAACGTGAAACTTCCTGGCAGATGAAAACTGTGTGCCGTACCGCGACTCGAGCCCTTTCGCGCCCTTTCGCGTGCAAGTGCTCTACCGACTGCCATCCCTCCGCAGTATCCGTTCTTCCAGGATTGCTACTTCTGCTAGTTTCGCAGGAGAGCTTCTGTGAAGTTCGTTTGGTAGGAGATGAGGTACTCGCCGAGGTACAGCTGTGAGGACGGGTCTTTAATCGTGCTCACTCGGTAGTGCACTTACCCGTGAAAAGCAAAGGTCCTGGATTCGAGTTCCGGTCTGGCACAGTTTTAATCTGCCACGAAGTTTCATACGTATCAGTTTTGACTCTAAACCGTAACTGCCCTTCACTGGAGCAAAGTTTTGTCTAACTTAGGACAAATAATTTCTGCAGAATCACGGAACAAATGTCATTAAACATAATTCAAGAAAATAGTATGTAGCGCTACATTACATTACGTATAATGGCAAGCGGTGTTAGAATCTTTTGGACTGTTGTACTACTCAGAGCTCTTAACACTACGTCGACTTTTTGTCCGCTATGTTACGTTTGGCCCCATTGTTGAGTAGAGTAACTGCTGCTTTTGTCCTCGTGCACCAAGCAGAATAATATGGCGTCGTAATGGGTTACGAAACGACAAAACAGCACACGAAACAGGGGTAAGTGGCTGCATTCCCGACGACGACTCGCGTGACGATAGCGACTGAAGAGAAAGTCGCTTTTCTGCTCCGCTGCTACGTAGTCCACAAACCTTTATCTGCAGCCTCCTTGAATTTTCTAAAAACTACGAACAATGCAAATCTCATTTCCGTAAAATCTGAAACGAATATGCATACCGTTGCTGCTATGTCTTCCGTTATCACGGCTTGACTCTTTAGACGAGTTTTTTCTGAGAGCCTTGCATAAAATTGACAACATCTATTTAACAGATGACTTTACTTTAAACTTCTCAATATGGTGCCCGCCTTCATCTTATGTTGAACTACGAGTATTTCTGTTTACTCTTCGATGTAGTTTGCGTGCTTAATATTTCCAGTTCCTTAAAATCACTATTGTAGTTTTCTTTTTGCAATGGTCAGTCTCCCCCATATACTCACGTTTTCTCGTATAATCATTTTACCTTATTCCTTACCGGTAAGACTGCCACTGCTGGAATAAGTGTCTGTCCAAGTAGACCAGACTGAATTGCGAGAGGGCAGAGTGAATTCGAATACCTAGTCAGTTTTGTCATTTGTACTCAAAAGCAAGGTACTTTGCGTAATAAACTTGATGTTTACCATTGAAATCTCCTTTTTAAGCATCATACCGTCCCCACGTCCCCAAGAGATGGTTACCCTTGAGGATTTGCAAAGCACTTGCTAAGAATTCCACAATACTTGTAAAGAAAGTAATGAAACTTCAATAATGTCGTCGTATGGTCGGTTGGGTCTTGTGTTACTACTGTGTATTGTTAGATGAACTATATTCGTGCTACGGTTTAATTTCTTCCTTGATCCGGCATGCCATTGCACGTGCTACAAACATATAGAGAGATTAATTACTTACCATTTTTAATACACGGAAAATTAAAGTGTTTCATTAGGTGGCACTAAGCTAAAATCCACTTGTTGTGATGAAAGAGTGCGTTATTAATGGAGTTATAGTGGGACATACTAATTATAGTCATCTTAGGCAGGTATTCTATCTTTCACGTAAAATATCATATCTATTTTTGATTGAGCAACACTGCCCTATGAACATACCCTGTCCTAGAAGTCCCATAATGCTACTTCTCATTAGTAAAAGTTTTTTTCTATGTAGTTCAATTTTCCTTTAGTAGTTTATTTTCAAAGTTATGGTACCCTGTTAGTTACACCGACATTATGCCAGAGGGAACAAAATGAAGAATTGTTGTCTTTAGTGGTGTGATCAGAAATCGGCTGAGCAGCTATGGTGTTGGCCTCTATTACTGTGAAGAACGTTTACCCAACGCACACAACGTATCAAAAACGGCAAAGAAAAATCTGCTAACAGTAAAGGAAGGAGAATGATAACCATAGCGCCGGTAGCGCCCTGTCTTTTGTGACCAGAATGGTCAGTGCTATGCCGAAATATTCAAATGTATGTAAATGGAAACATGAAATCAAATGCACGTGTGTTTCGTCGACTTCACTGGACGTAACGTCAGCATTTGACTGCACTAGAACGGTGCAAAGTGGTCAGTCTTCTGGAGGCAGGTTTGTCGCACCATAGCATTTCGCTTTGTACAGGATGGATGCGGTATGGAACCAATGGATAGCAGAGGGACATTTACAGAAATGAACATGTCATCATTATCATCGTCAGTCATTTTTCATGCACTGCTCTATATGGGCCACTTTCAGAGTTCTGCAACCACTAGTATCTACAGATTTTCTCATCTAAGTTTGTCCTGTTTATTCCTTTGTGTCATTACTCCATCTTCCATTGTCATTAAGATCTTTTCACAGCACAAGCAATCAAACACAGAATCTCCGCCTCTAATCATTTCGTCTCACTGTATCCTGAGCCTAACTCCATTTCAATTTTGTTACGGTTTTTACACAACCTCACTTTCCAAAACTGCCCCGTAGCTAATCTAAAATCAGAATAAAAAGACCCGTGATATCATAATACTTAATCACCCCCGAGGAATGAGATACATATCAGTACTACCGAGCGAGGTGGCGCAGTGGTTAGACACTGGAATCGCATTCGGGAGGACGACGGTTCAATCCCGCGTCCGGCCATCCTGATTTAGGTTTTCCGTGATTTCCTAAATCGCTCCAGGAAAATGCCGCGATGGTTCCTTTCAAAGGGCACGGCCGATTTCCTTCCCCATCCTTCCCTAATCCGCTAAGACCGATGACCTCGCTGTCTGGTCTCCTTCCCCAAAACAAAAAATGGTTCAAATGGCTCTGAGCACTATGGGACTCAACTGCTGAGGTCATTAGTCCCCTAGAACTTAGAACTAGTTAAACCTAACTAACGTAAGGACATCACAAACATCCACGCCCGAGGCAGGATTCGAACCTGCGACCGTAGCGGTCCTGCGGTTCCAAACTGCAGCGCCTTTAACCGCACGGCCACTTCGGCCGGCTACCCAAAACAACCCAACCCCATATCAGTACCAGTGGTTGTCAGGAATTAATTAACGTACCTAACATTCTTATTCAGAATGTAAATTTGGAAGCACATTGGGATAAGTCACCAGCTCCCGGGCTAGCAGCAAGATCATGTAACTGGACAGGAAGACCAATACCAAGGGAATTCTCAGAAAGGTGCACTGGCAGTGCAGCAGGTCAATGCCACTCGGCTGATCAGACTTTCCTTTCAGATAGCGCAATTGGATACCGGGTGCAAAGCAGAATAGATGTGTGCCTCCAGCGGTGACTTTTTTATGACTTGAGGGCAGAAAGAGGAGAAATGCTGTTTTTACTAAAGTCAAGGAAGCGCACTAATGTGAACTAAATGTAGATATCTGTGTTTCTTTAGAACACACCAGACATCATGCTCCATTAAATTTCGGGAATGCAGCCGCATAAATTCTGCAGAATTTATGCGGCTGCATTCCCGAAATTTAATGGAGCAGTCTTTGCGCCGCGAAAACCTGAAGATTCACACCAGACATCATATTTAATATCTAGAAAATGGAGTGGCAGCCGACAGTTTGGGACATATTTGTAACTGTGGGATGCTGCCGAACGGTGATTCCACAAAATTAAATGTTTGTGCTACGTAAGAAATGCCAGGATTGACTAATGTAAATAGACTGGAGGTTAGAGAGAGACCTCGGCTGTGGTGCTGAGGTCCAACTTCAGTGGATACAGCGACAGAGAGAAAGAGAGTGAGATGGCGTTTTTGAAAACGAAAGTGTAGGAAGCATGTTCCTGGTTAACAGCCTGAAGCAAAACTTATGGGAGGGGACCAGAATCTTTTAAAGAATCTTTGTATTGTTCGACACATGGAATATCTGTAGCACAGTAAAAAACTCAAAATGTAGAAATATTGGTTTTCCTTTTTAAGAATCACTTCCCATCAGGAGCCTTTACTCCGCCGGCCTTCACCACCGCCAGGGTCTATTTCCAACCAGATGAGCTTAGGGATCTAGATAAATTTCAGGCTGACGAACTTAGCCGCAAGCGCGGGTTATTGGTGCACCGCCAATGACTGATTCTGCAGCCACTTAAGACTACACTTTTTTTTTTTTGTCATTGGTCTACTGACTGGTTTGATGCGGCCCGCCACGAATTCCTTTCCTGTGCTAACCTCTTCATCTCAGAGTAGCACTTGCAACCTACGTCCTCAATTATTTGCTTGACGTATTCCAATCTCTGTCTTCCTCTACAGTTTTTGCCCTCTACAGCTCCCTCTAGTACCATGGAAGTCATTCCTTCATGTCTTAGCAGATGTCCTATCATCCTGTCCCTTCTCCTTATCAGTGTTTTCCACATATTCCTTTCCTCTTTGATTCTGCGTAGAACCTCCTCATTCCTTACCTTATCAGTCCACCTAATTTTCAACATTCGTCTATAGCACCACATCTCAAATGCTTCGATTCTCTTCTGTTCCGCTTTTCCCACAGTCGATGTTTCACTACCATACAATGCTGTACTCCAGACGTACATCCTCAGAAATTTCTTCCTCAAATTAAGGCCGGTATTTGATATTAGTAGACTTCTCTTGGCCAGAAATGCCTTTTTTGCCATAGCGAGTCTGCTTTTGATGTTCTCCTTGCTCCGTCCGTCATTGGTTATTTTACTGCCTAGGTAGCAGAATTCCTTAACTTCATTGACTTCGTGACCATCAATACTGATGTTAAGTGTCTCGCTGTTCTCATTTCTACTACTTCTCATTACCCTCGTCTTTCTCCGATTTACTCTCAAACCATACTGTGTACTCATTAGACCGTCCATTCAGTTCAGCAGATCATTTAATTCTTCTTCACTTTCACTCAGGATAGCAATGTCATCAGCGAATCGTATCATCGATATCCTTTCACCTTGTATTTTAATTCCACTCCTGAACCTTTCTTTTATTTCCATCATTGCTTCCTCGATGTACAGATTGAAGAGTAGGGGCGAAAGGCTACAGCTTTGTCTTACACCCTTCTTAATACGAGCACTTCGTTCTTGATCGTCCACTCTTATTATTCCCTCTTGGTTGTTGTACATATTGTATATGACCCGTCTCTCCCTATAGCTTACCCCTACTTTTTTCAGAATCTCGAACAGCTTGCACCATTTTACATTGTCGAACGCTTTTTCCAGGTCGACAAATCCTATGAAAGTGTCTTGATTTTTCTTTAGCCTTGCGTCCATTATTAGCCGTAACGTCAGAATTGCCTCTCTCGTCCCTTTACTTTTCCTAAAGCCAAACTGATCGTCACCTAGCGCATTCTCAATTTTCTTTTCCATTCTTCTGTATATTATTCTTGTAAGCAGCTTCGATGCATGAGCTGTTAAGCTGATTGTGCGATGATTCTCGCACTTGTCAGCTCTTGCCGTCTTCGGAATTGTGTGGATGATGCTTTTCCGAAAGTCAGATGGTATATCGCCAGACTCACATATTCTACACACCAACGTGAATAGTCGTTTTGTTGCCACTTCCCCCAATGATTTTAGAAATTCTGATGGAATGTTATCTATCCCTTCTGCCTTATTTGACCGTAAGTCCTCCAAAGCTCTTTTAACTTCCGATTCTAATACTGGATCCCCTATCTCTTCTAAATCGACTCCTGTTTCTTCTTCTATCACATCAGACAAATCTTAACCCTCATAGAGGCTTTCAATGTATTCTTTCCACCTATCTGCTCTCTCCTCTGCATTTAACAGTGGAATTCCTGTTGCACTCTTAATGTTACCGCCGTTTCTTTTAATGTCACCAAAGGTTGTTTTGACTTTCCTGTATGCTGAGTCTGTCCTTCCGACAATCATATCTCTTTCGATGTCTTCACATTTTTCCTGCAGCCATTTCGTCTTAGCTTCCGTGCACTTCCTATTTATTTCATTCCTCAGCGACTTGTATTTCTGTATTCCTGATTTTCCCGGAACATGTTTGTACTTCCTCCTTTCATCAATCAACTGAAGTATTTCTTCTGTTACCCATGGTTTCTTCGCAGCTACCTTCTTTGTACCTATGTTTTGCTTCCCAACTTCTGTGATGGCCCTTTTTAGAGATGTCCATTCCTCTTCAACTGTACTGCCTACTGCGCCATTCCTTATTGCTGTATCTATAGCGTTAGAGAACTTCAAACGTATCTCGTCATTCTTTAGTACTTCCGTATCCCACTTCTTTACGTATTGATTCTTCCTGACTAATGTCTTGAACTTCAGCCTACTCTTCATCACTACTATATTGTGATCTGAGTCTATATCTGCTCCTGGGTACACCTTAAAATCCAGTATCTGATTTCGGAATCTCTGTCTGACCATGATGTAATCTAATTGAAATCTTCCCGTATCTCCCGGCCTTTTCCAAGTATACCTCCTCCTCTTGTGATTCTTGAACAGGGTATTCGCTATTACTAGCTCAAACTTGTTACAGAACTCAATTAGTCTTTCTCCTCTTTCATTCCTTGTACCAAGCCCATATTCTCCTGTAACCTTTTCTTCTACTCCTTCCCCTACACCGAGCGAGGTGGCGCAGTGGTTAGCACACTGGACTCGCATTCGGGAGTACGACGGTTCAATCCCGTCTCCGGCCATCCTGATTTAGGTTTTCCGTGATTTCCCTAAATCGTTTCAGGCGAATGCCGAGATGGTTCCTTTGAAAGGGCACGGCCGATTTCCTTCCCAATCCTTCCCTAACCCGAGCTTGCGCTCCGTCTCTAATGACCTCGTTGCTGACGGGACGTTAAACACTAACCACCACCACCTTCCCCTACAACTGCATTCCAGTCGCCCATGACTTAGATTTTCGTCCCCCTTTACATACTGCATTACCCTTTCAATATCCTCATACATTTTCTCTATCTGTTCATCTTCAGCTTGCGACGTCGGCATGTATGCCTGAATTATCGTAGTCGGTGTTGGTCTGCTGTCGATTCTGATTAGAACAACCCGGTCACTGAACTGTTCACAGTAACACACCCTCTGCCCTACCTTCCTATACATAACGAATCCTACACCTGTTATACCATTTTCTGCTGCTGTTGATACGACCCGATACTCATCTGATCTGAAATCCTTGTCTTCCTTCCACTTCACTTCACTGACCCCTACTATATCTAGATTGAGCCTTTGCATTTCCCTTTTCAGATTTTCTAGTTTCCCTACCACGTTCAAGCTTCTGACATTCCACGCCCCGACTCGTAGAACGTTATCATTTCGTTGATTATTCAATCTTTTTCTCATGGTAACCTCCCCCTTGGCAGTCCCCTCCCGGAGATCCGAATGGGGGACTATTCTGGAATCTTTTGCCAATGGAGAGATCATCATGACACTTCTTGAAATACAGGCCACATGTCCTGTGGATACACGTTACTTGTCTTTAATGCAGTGGTTTCCATTGCCTTCTGCATCCTCATGTCGTTGATCATTGCTGATTATTCCGCCTTTAGGGGCAATTTCCCACCCCTAGGACAAGAGAGTGCCCTGAACCTCTATCCGCTCCTCCGCCCTCTTTGACAAGGCCGTTGGCAGAATGAGGCTGACTTCTTATGCCGGAAGTCGTCGTCCGCCAATGCTGTTTATTTATCAAAATTTAGGCACTGGCGGGGATCGAACCCGGGACCGAAGACGTTTTGATTCTGAATCAAAGACGCTACCACTAGACCACGGGTACTGCATCAGACTACATCTACAGATGGATGTAGTGGGATCGAGCCACTGCAGCGAGATGATCCACAGATTAGGAGGAGGAGATTAGTGTTTAACGTCCCGTCGACAACGAGGTCATTAGAGACGGAGCGCAAGCTCGGGTGAGGGAAGGATGTGGAAGGAAATCGGCCGTGCCCTTTCAAAGGAACCATCCCGGCATTTGCCTGAAGCGATTTAGGGAAATCACGGAAAACCTAAATCAGGATGGCTGGAGACGGGATTGAACCGTCGTCCTCCCGAATGCGAGTCCAGTGTGCTAACCACTGCGCCACCTCGCTCGGTAGATGATCCACAGGTACCGTGGATAAGATAAGATTTCAACAATTTCAAGCTTCACTCTGAAGACTTGCTTGCAGATTCGTATGAACAATATGCTTTCAAGTCCGGCCAGAGATGCAATGCATTCCTTTCGGTAACACTACATGCCTTTTTTCCTAACATCACGACAATCACAGTACAACTTCATTTATGTAAATGTTTCATTTTTATATGACATTATTATAATCTTATCCAAGACTCTTTAGTTAGATGTACCAATGTTTTAGCTTAGAATCGCTATAACTTACGAGATGATTTGTGTCACTTCAGTGTAATAAATCAAATTTTTTGTGATTCTTGTTTCAGGTAATAGCCGTTGGATACCTAATTCATTCTTTTGGAGGATATCTAATTAATTTGTGTCAGATAACAGTGCCGGTCAGCATACTTCCAACCCACGTTGACTTACGCTATGGTGACTGCTGCAAAGCATTCGTTGACTTGCAATCTCACAATGCTGTAGTTACATCCGCAAAATTTAAATTTGAGAGAAGGACGTGTGTTGCTATGTAAAACATAATTACATTTCTAAACCTAAAAATATTATTAAGTAGCTGGCGCGTTCCCATTTGTATATTTTCTTCAGTGAAATAAGGTTAGTATACGTTCATTTTTGTTCAGCTGAACCATCGCTGAACTTCTGGAGAGGATTTTATTTATTTTGTGTTTGTGTGCGGATTGAGAAATTTATTGTGGACTGGTTAGTTTTTCTTCAATTTCAAGTGTGTTTAAAATTTAGCATCTGTATTAGGGAATTAGGGAATGGCAAGGTTTATCACAGCGAGAGCTAGAAGATTAGCATGGATAACTGAGGGGGGGGGGGGGGGAGGGGGGAAGTTTCAGGAAGATTAGAAACTTTAGATAGTGGGTTAGACGTGGAGGCCCTGTAGGAAAATATTCAGGAAGTAAATATTAGTGAACAATATGAAGTAGCACATAACAACGAAAATAATATGAATAATGAGCAAGATCAGGAGCAAATTAATGATGAAGTATCTGAAATAGATCTTAGAAGAGCAAATGAGAATGAAACCTTACGCACGGCGAAAAATCCAGGAATTGTAAGGCTTTCTAGTCAATGAGTTCAAGAAAAGCGACGAAAAAGCTGATACACAGTTCAAAATACTATGTTAAAGACTTGAGAAAAGCGAAAAATTGGTTAAACAAAGCGACGAAAAAAATGATGAAACATTTGGGAAAATCGAAGAGAAAAACGTTGCGTGATACAAGAAAAACGGGGCGCAGAATTTAGAGAGAATAAGTAGCAATTTAAAGACTTAAACGAAAAAACAGGTGAGCAAGTAATAACCATGAAACCATTCAGTTTCTTAAATGAACAGCAAGTTATTTTTAATCTCATTGTTACTTATTTAGGCACTTAGAGGAGACTGTTATGTGGCATATTAGGTAAAAGTCTAAGGAAAAGGCTTGGGAAATGTTTTGCCTGGAGTGTGGCACTATATGGGGCAGCAACGTGGACGCTGAGACGAGAGAATGGAGAAAAGTTAGAAGCATTTGAGATGTGGATGTGGAGGAGAATGAAGAGGAAAAGCTGGATGGAGTGAGTGAGTACTGAAAGAGTGAAACTTCCCCTTTGAATGTAAAGAATGACTGTGCTAGTAAACATTCTACGTTACTTGATTTTCAAACTCTAGAGTGAAACTGAACGTACTGAGACTGTTTTCTCTTTACTTATTCTGATCATTACTGAATTGACACACAGTTTTTTTGGTTCAACGCAGTCTGACTTTTAATACCCCCTACAAAAGAATAGCCCTGACTAATAACAATCTATACCCTTCACGAATCACTAACCTCACAAAAATCTTTGTTACTCGAACTAGTGCAATACAGCGAGCGCCATACTGCCAGGTAAATAAAAGATTCTAACTACTGACGGCACTAACTACTGATAGGCATATAGTTAGCAAATGAAAGATTTTGATAGAGAACATACAATGTATTTACCTTAATAGTGTTCATATATCCCTTTTTCTGACGGACACACGTTCAGATCGTCCGCTCATATTAGCATCTCAAAACTCTAAAACTCTGGGATTTCTCTCCCCACATCCATCAGTCCTGGCGGCTCACCTCCAACTTCCCAACGCTACGTGCTGTTCACATCCAACTGTCCAACACTACACTAGCGAAAAACTTCCAACAATGTGTCCAACCAGCCACAGACTGCACACAGCGCAGTCTGCGATTTTAATAGTGTGCGCTAAGTGGCGTTACCAACATAAAAACCTAAACAGCCTACTTACAAGAGTATTGGAAAGGGTTAGTGAGAGATGTCTGCTGAAGGTTATAAGAGAAAGGAAAAAGAACTGTTTGGGACATTCACTGAGAAGGGAGTTCTGGCAAGCAGATGCTTTGGAAGGATTGGTTTGTGGGAGAAGACAGAGGAAGAAGGAGATACAAGATGATAGACGACCTAAAGGGAAGAGGAAATTGTGCGGAGATGAAGAGGATGGCAGAAGACCGGACAACCTGGAGAACTACCAATGAAAACCTGCCTTTTGGTAGAACACTAATGATGATGATGATGATGATGATGATGATGATGATAATGATCCTCCCTCAAGGTGCAACGATCAACTCGTAAGTGTACAGTGCTACCCTCAAGAAATTGATGAAATGGCTTCAGCGTGTTCGTTGCCACAAAAATGCAAAGGAACGTGTTCTTTTCTATGATAACGTAAGGCCTCACACAAGTCTGTGCGCCCGAGAGGAATTCATGAAACTTCACTGGACTGTTCTTCAAAAATGGTTCAAATGGCTTTGAGCACTGTGGGACTTAACAGCTATGGTCATCAGTTCCCTAGAACTTAGAACTACTTAAGCCTAACTAACCTAAGGACATCACAGAACACCCAGTCATCACGAGGCAGAGAAAATCGCTGACCCCGCCGGGAATCGAACCCGTGAACCCGTGCGCGGGAAACGAGAACGCTACCGCACGACCACGAGCTGCGGACGGACTGTTATTCCTCATCCGCCCTACAGCCCAAATCTCGCAACCTCCGACTTCCATTAATGTTGCCCAGTGAAGGATGCACTCCGCAGAAAACAGTACGTGGAAGATGAGGATGTTGCTAATGCAGCAGAGCGTTGTCTCCGACGTCGCTCAGTAGATTGGACCAATGCGGGGATAAATGCCCTCTCAGTAAGGTGGCGTAAGATCGTCGTATTGAACGGAGATTATTTTGAAAAATAGGATTTTGTAGCCAGAAGATTGGGTATAATTTGGCCTATTTCCGTCATTTCTGCCAGCAGCACCAACACTGCATCTAGCTACACTTGGTCCACAACATAATATTCCTTAAAACACGCAACAACATATTGCAGAAGCTCTGTGGCACCACTTGGGGCTCCACAGCATCTACCTTAAGAACATCCGCACTTGGCTTGGTGTATCCAGTGGCAGAATACTGTGCCCCAGTGTGGCTCAACAGCAAACACACACACATGGTAGATAGCCAACTTAATCCAACAATGAGTATTATATCAGGCACAATCAGGCCAGCTCCTACAGTGTGGCTGCCCGTTCTCAACGCTGCGAACACGCTCTGGTTAGAGAATTTCAAAAAATCATGACCAACCCTCAATTATAAATCCATGAAGATACTCACGACATCCAAGGAAACCGACTCCGGTCTAGGCATCCTCCACTAAAGACCGCACAGGCGTTGCACCAAACCAACATTAAAATAAATGACCGATGGAAAGAGGAATGGGAGAGCACAACAGCAGTAAATTGCCACAGTATGCCATGTTTCTTTAGTAAACCAAAAGGATTTGATTGCCCTCACAAAGTTTGGTGAACTCTAAACCGCATCAGAACCAACTGTGGGAGATGCGCCGACTCCTTACACAGATGGGGTAAACTTCCATCGCCCGCTTGCGACAGTGGCGATGAGAGACAGACGGTCAAACACATCGTGCAGGAATGCCCACTAAGGGCATATGAGGGTGACCCACAGGATTTCCTTGTGGTGAACCAAGAGGCAATCGACTATATATTATCTAAACTGGACGTTTGTTTGTGATTGCTCTTCTGTGAGTGTAAATTTACAATTGGTGGTGTCTTTATATGCAAACTGTTATTTATTGATCTGTTTATACATATGTGATTTTTTTTTAAATCGTATTGTTTCTGTAATTTTTACTGTGATGTTATGAGCCATAGCTAAATAAATAAATAATAAATATTCCTGTAACTCCTCCATCTGAAAATGAGCCTACAGTGGCTCGAAAACATGTTAGTGGTTAAATAAATCGTAAAAAAGCTACTGATTGCATATTTATTACCGATACACTCCAAACTGAAAGCTATCCCGAAGAGCAAGTTCCGGAAATGTTGCGGGGATTCAAAACAGCATGGGCAAAAGTTTTTTGTATCTAATCGGAATTCTCACTAACATTTTAACACTTCTCTCATGTATACTCCACCCCTGGCGTCATATGCGACCCTAATGTGCCGACAGTAGAATACGATGTCCTCGGTAAAGCAACATCTGTATTAACTGTAACACTTCTGACACTAAATCTAACTGGGTTTTCTCTTTTGATGCTAGTCAGTTGTCAGGATGAGCATTACTGCAAAGGGCATTTGATTCTAAAGCATTATGTCAGGGTGAAAAACGCTAAATAAATTACTTTTTCTCTCTTAACAACATGTGGGCGGGGTGGTTCAAATGGTTCAAATGGCTCTGAGCACTATGGGACTCAACTGCTGTGGTCATAAATCCCCTAGAACTTAGAACTACTTAAACCTAACTAACCTAAGAACATCACACACATCCACGCCCGAGGCAGGATTCGAACCTGCGACCGTAGTGGTCGTGTGGTTCCAGACTGTAGCGCCTTTAACCGCTCGGCCACTCCGGCCGGCGTGGGCGGGGTGGGTTCTTCCTTGGCTCGGGTATGAGTTAGAATGTAACAGCATTTTTACATAAGATAACTTTTATTGAAAGTTTTGTACACCTGTTTCCTTACTGGATGTTCTGGCTGGGAGAGCGGCAGCTGTGTCGTTTGCGAAGCCTTCTGCTGCGGCACCGGCGGCGTCTGATTACGCGTGGCGGTGTATATCTCGTGTCGCCGTCTCGCCCAGTTGACTGGAGATGCGCATCGTGTTGTGGCCCGTTTAATTATTGAGAACGAGGTCGTGAATCGGATGGTGCTACCTTGGATGTGGGGTCCCAGTGTTTCTCTTCTCTAATGGCCGCGTGTGACAGTGTTGTGCGTCGGCCAGCGGAGTGGCGCGGCGGGGGAAGGCCAGTGTCCCGGACTCGAACAACGGACTCCCGCTTGCCAGTCTTCGGCTGTCAGATCTTCACCCCAGCTCACAGGTGACTGCTCATGTAAGGCCGTCTCCTTCCCGTCCTCACGAGTCACCCGGGAACGTAAAAATCAGTCTTCAAATACCTTCTAACTTGTCTTCTGGCGGCAAGGCTGCTGCTTGCTATTCCATTACAGCAGCGGACTTCGTGCTTCTGTGTACGATGTAATCTCTTCCTGCATGACGGTCTTCATCTCCGAAACTGAACTAAAAACTACTCTTCTTCTTGTCGGGCCCACTGCTGTCTCGCGTATTTATTCACTTCAGTTCGCTGGAGGTGAACGACTTCACGGTCATTGCCTCTTCTGTCACGTTGAAATGCTTCTTCAAGAATCTTCTTAACGTCGGTCATTGGCTCTTGGAATGTAGGCGAGGGCCTTTGGTCACATGTGACAATTGAGAAACACGTGAGCCGGTCGGGCGATGCCCTGACGGCTGAATCGTCAGCTTCCGATTATGTGGGGAGGGCGATGGCGTCTCCTGACGTGCTGACTTCATGATCGTTGGCTCTTCTGTCACTACTGCTCTGCCCGCTGTTTGCCAGTGTGTAATTCTTCTAAACTAAACTAAGTTTTTCATTTATTTTCTGATTTATTTACCTATTTTAAGTACTACTCAACAAAACACATCTCATATGGAATTATCGAGATCAGAGATAAAATTTGTATAAAGAATCCACTGCAATGGCAGACGTGAACACGGTGAGTAATGTGAGAAGTGACAGCTTGGTTGTGGGGGACAGGGTCGGCGTCCTTGGTGTGCCGGACGGGAGGAGAAAGTCGGAGGCACAGCGGGACCCCGGTCGCCTGCCGCAAGGTCGGGGTCGCCGAGAAAGCCGGCGACACGGCACCACAGCGCACGCCGGCTGCTGCCCCGTCTCTGCCCTGACCTTCAGCTCGGTTTCTAGTCCTGCGGAGCGCTGGTCACAGGCAGGCAGCGCGGTGTCACGCGGACCACGCAGATCAACGTCAGGAGTCCACGAGTCAAGCAACATCTCTGTAAGTGGGCGACGCTACATTATCATGAATAACGTTGCCCAGTGTACTCCACGAGCTTATATGGCATATCATCATGCTGGACGACACTTTAAACCCGAATCCTCATACCTTTTCATGTGTCTAAACACAATGAAATGAAATTACTGTGTGGAATTCTTGGCCAGGAGATCACATCTGGGGTACATCGGTTGCCTGGTGCAAGTACTTCTATTTGACGCCAGTTCAGCGACTAGTGCATAGATGAATGTGAGACGAAATTGTGGTATCATAGACCGAACCACCCTCACCGTACGCTCGTTTCCAACAGATGCAACAGGCAGTCGGCGGATCCAATGATGCGCTCCCGCTGAGTCACGTCTTCACCGGCTGCGACTATGAAGGCCCCCGGCCCCCGTAATATAGGATGGCCGGCGGTAGCTACACACACAGTCTCAGTCAACCGTTTTCGAAATTCTTCAGTCTGTCAGACTTCGACAGTTCGCTCACACCGTACGACGCACCTCATCTGCTTCTTGTACACTACTGGCCATTAAAATTGCTACACCAGGAAGAAATGCAGATCATAAACGGGTATTCATAGGACAAATATATTATACTAGAACTGACATTTGATTACATTTTCACGCAATTTGGGTGGATAGATCCTGAGAAATCAGTACCCAGCACAACCACCTCTGGCCGTAATAACGGCCTTGATACGCCTGGGCATTGAGTCAAAGAGAGCTTGGATGACGTGTACAGGTACAGCTGCCCATGCAGCTTCAACACCATACCGCAGTTCATCAAGAGTAGTGACTGGCGTATTGTGACGAGCCAGTTGCTCGGCCACCATTGAGCAGACGTTTTCAATTGGTGAGAGATCTGGAGAATGTGCTCACCAGGGCAGCAGTCCAACATTTTGTGTATCCAAAAAGACCCGTACAGGACCTGCAACATGCGGTCGTTCATTATCTTGCTGAAATGTAGGGTTTCGCAGAGATCGAATGAAGGGTAGAGACACGGGTCGTAAAACATCTGAAATGTAACGTCCACTGTTCAAAGTGCCATCAATGCGAACGAGAGGTGACCGAGACGTGTAACCAATGGCACCCCATACCATCACGCCGATTGATACGCCAGTATGGCGATGACGAATACACGCTTCCAATGTGCGTTTACCGCGATGTCGCCAAACACGGATGCGACCATCATGATTCTGTAAACAAAACCTGGATTCATCCGAAAAAATGGCGTTTTGCCATTCGTGCACCCAGATTCGTGGTTGAGTACACCATCACAGGCGCTTCTGTCTGTGATGCAGATTCAATGGTAACCGCAGCCATGGCCTCCGAGCTGATAGTCCACGCTGCTGCAAACGTCGTCGAACTGTTCGTGCAGATGGTTGTTGTCTTGCAAACGTCCCCATCTGTTGACTCAGGTATCGAGACGTGGATGCACGATCCGTTACAGCCATGTGGATAACATGCCTGTCATCTCGACTACTAGTGATACGAGGCCGTTGGGATCCAGCACGGCGATCCGTATTACCATCCTGAACCCACCGAATCCCTATGCTGCTAACAGTCATTGGATCTCGACCAACGTGAGCAGGAATGTCGCGATACGATAAACCGCAATCGCGATAGGCTACAATCCGACCTTTATCAAAGTCGGAAACGTGATGGTACGCATTTCTCCTCCTTCCACGAGGCATCACAACAACGTTTCACCAGGCAACGCCGGTCAACTACTGTTTGTGTATGAGAAATCGGTTGGAAACTTTTCTCATGTCAGCACGTTGTACGTCTCGCCATCGGCGCCAACCTAGTGTGAATGCCCTGAAAAGCTAACCATTTGCATATCACAGCATCTTCTTCCTGTCGGTTAAATTTGGCGTCTGTAGAACGTCATCTTCGTGATGTAGCAATTTTAATGGCCAGTAGTGTAATAGGTGGAGTTTATTGTCGTTCATTCTTTTGTAGAGTTTCTCACAATGCTTGGATAAAGTTACAAGTTAAGTAAACTTTTGTTTATATGTTCGCTAATCATTCCTTCTTCTATCCAGTTTTGTTAAGTCGACAACTACCGCGTTATTATGCAGCCCACATCTCCTTACCGTTATGTACGAAGAAGTACACAACAGAAATTATGAGAACAACACAAACACCCAGTTCCCGAAAGAAGAAAAGTCTCCGACCCGTGCGGGAATCAAACCAGGCATCACATGATGCAGAAGAAATGACGCTAATCACTAGACGACTAGTTGCAGACTCTAAACACAACGATGATTGTAAGTAGCCTGTGTGGGTGTTGGCAGCGCTATAGACTGTTAATATCGTTGAAAGCACTCTGCGCCCTCAGCAAGAGATTCTATGGTAGGACAGATTAACAATTGGCGAGTGGATAGGGAAGTGTGTGGACATGATACTCTTAGTGGAGACTCTGTGTTGGTAGGACACGCATTGTAAAGTGAGATAAAACGATGTGGTTATAAGAAAATACGCAAGGAAATGTATGAGGATTGATATTGTTGATAATGTTTCGGCACTGGAGTTATTGACAGCTATATAATCTTGGGAACTGGATGTCACATGAATAAGATAAAATTTTCTAAATACATTGTTTGCTCCTCAACAAAATCTTTCTTTTTCTAACCGTATGCCTCCTAGTAGTTAGAGTTTGTAGTGGGTAGAATCTTTTTATTTAGCTGGCCGTTGCTACTTGCTGTAATTGCTGTAGTTCGTGTAATGAAGATTTTCAGTGTGGTAAGTGATTTCTGAAAAAGAATGGGATTTCCA
This sequence comes from Schistocerca americana, assembly GCF_021461395.2. Taxonomy (NCBI): domain Eukaryota; kingdom Metazoa; phylum Arthropoda; class Insecta; order Orthoptera; family Acrididae; genus Schistocerca; species Schistocerca americana. Next base: position 340,833,958 of record NC_060122.1, on the reverse strand, counting down.
CTATCGGGATTCATGACTGAAACGAGTTTAGGAAATTAGCAGACTTGGAGGTAGTTTCATATTTCTTTAATTTCATAATTTTTGGATTTGTATAATTGTTAGGATTTCTCGCAATTTAGGGCCATTCTTCTGTGTTAATTATTGGAAGTCATGTTGTCAATGCATAGCAGTCAGACTACGTTGGGCTTGTATATTGTGGGTAATAAATGAATAGGTTCTGTTTGTGTTGTCTTTGTCAGGAAAAATTCGGTAGGTCAGTGTTTAATAAAGAAATTATTAAAGAGCTAGTTTCATGATCGTGAATAAATGAGTGCCTCTTTCAGTCCTGCTGTAGCCATACAGGGTTTATACCGTTTTCAGTTGTCTCCTTCATAGATGAGCGACAGCAGGTGGTTGAAAGATTACATCATATTCACAGCTTAACCAATACATTTGTCTGAACGTATGATCATAAAAATTCATCTTCTAGAGCGAAAATTCCACCTATCACAACACAACAGAGAACGAATATGTCCTGGACAGAGTTAGGTATGTGAAAGAAGGGAAGTAGTTTTTCGACTTATCCAGGAGCTTAAAAATATTTAAAACAAAATATCTTTGACATTTTTGCGCTTTTTTACTCGTTAACATTAGTACCCACGTCATGTAATGAAATGCATCGCGTCAAGTATAGTCACATGATACATGATGTCATTCCACCAGGAACGAACCCACTTCTAGAAACTTTATCCCCGCAGAAAAACTTTTCTAGCTATTACCTGTATGCTCCTCAGTCATATGATATATAAGGTTAAGTATGGCTGGCGAATCTTCTGGATTTTGGGCAAAGGACCGGGGGCTTAAGCCTATAAATTGCAAGATGCATGTGTGCCAACACGTTGCCGCTAAGAGACCCCACTGCTCTGGAAAAGTAGGGTTAACTCCTAAAAAAGCGCGAATTGTCAACATGTTTTGATGTAAATGTCTTTGAAGCCGTCACGATACGTAGAAACGCTAATTCTCCTCTTTTACATCCCTAACTCTGCTCACAACACCTTCCCCTTTTTTGTGCTATGATAAGGATATTGTTCATCCTGCTTCCCAATTTTACTCTACTATAATTTTGATTTTAGACCGCCTTAGCTTGGCAACCGATGTAGATTGGGCGATCACTGATTCAGTATGGGTTTACTTATTGGCTTTCGAACCATCTTGCTCGTATCGTGGGGAAGGATAAAGCTTTCATAATAGAAAAGTATGTTCATTAATTACATGTATTTGTCTACCTTCTTGCAAAATCTGAAACGATCTGCACAAATCTGGGACAAATAAGTGGTGCGAGTAAGAAAACTCACAAAAAAACCTGCTTTTTGCACATAAAATCCGAATAAAGCTAGATTTTTGAAAGAAAGTTTCCAGTTTTATCATAAGAACGCATTTTTTTATTTGTTTGAATCACTTTAAATCGTTTCCACAGATGCAATACACGTAGGAATGAACGTTACTAGCAACATTTAGCTTAACTTTAAATCATCGCATCTCAGCAACGGATAAAGATAGTTAGGTAAAAAAAAAAGTGGTCTGAGTTTATCCATTTCCCTACCTTAGTGAAAAGTTTGAACCGAATTACAGAAGTCTAAAATACAGATGTGGGGCGCTTCAGAAACCTCCCAGCAAAACACAATTTCTGCACATGACATCCACACGGTGCGCATACAAATGGTGCCATTAGCTAAGCATTAAATTCAGCCCAATTAACATCTTTTGCAAACTGAATTAATCGTTTCGCACAATTTGCCTCGACACCATCTCGCGTTTTCCGTTCAAACCTTGCTTAATGTACTTAACGTAAATACTGTAAGACATTTTGTAGTGGCTGTACAAATGGCCATTGGTTCGAGCTAAACTAAAAAATTTTTACCCCACGTTCCTAGTTCAAGCAGGAACCGAGCACCATGAACCCCTCAATCCGCGATTCTGCTCGTGGCCTTCTAAAAGTGGTAACAACGTAATGCTACTCATGAGGGTCCGGGCGTAATGCTCTGTCTCTAATGATTTCCTTTATGACGGGGCACTACGCTCACTGTAGCTGTACAGATATTTCAAAGAAAGTCCCTCAGCAACATTAGTCGACTATTCAGTGTTCTGCAGTCAACTAGTGCACGTTCTTATCACATTTTAGTAGAACTGCAGGATAAGAAGTTGTACACACAACTTACGGGATTGCAGTTGGGTAACGCCCTCGACAATCGTCAATATTTCGACAGGTGATCACCCCCATCATTTCAAACGCACAAATACAATGAGAGACCGGTGTGCAAGGAAATTCAACCATCGATAGGCGGGGCTGCGACGACCAAGAAACATAATACTCCATATACCGAAATATAACACACACATTCACACACACGGTTAACAACGAGCGCCACCACACAGCCAAAGACGAAAAAAGTCAGAAGTTATCAATACTGAATATTAATAACCATCAGGTGAGAGAGTAGCATTATTTATCCTTGTTTTGTTTGTCCGGGGAGAGAGCACGATTCCAAGCAAAATTTAAGAAAAAGCTCTTCTATTTATAAGATCACATGCTAAATTAATCTCAACTGCTTCCGTAATGGCACTATCCCAATAGCTTAAAGTGGACGCGTGACCGTGAAGGACCGCTGTGTAGAGCCTATCCATCACACACGCTTATAATAGGAGAGAAAATCTTTTATTGCAGATCAGTGTCCCAGTACCGGTCATAATATGCTTTATAACAACACAGAGATTATGGAGAGCACTCCGAGCTGTTAAGAAAAGCGGGCTATTAAGAAACTAGTTGAGATGAGTGTATAAACATATTAACAGATATTTTGCACGAATATAAAATAAATCGTCTAGAATTGCATGACATAATCGTTGTTACTTAAATACACTGACGAGAAAATTGGTCATTCTATGTCCTTCATCCTTTGGGTTTGTATTGTAAGGTGATCTCCAGGACGTTATTTTAAACCCAGGGCAACCGAAGCCAAACTTCCACATTTTGAAAGAAATAATCCGCACTCACTGTAGAATACTTTTTATTAAAAGTCACGACCGGTTTCGCATTCTGAGCATGCGTCCTATAGTGGTACGAAACCGGTAGCGAATTTCAATAAAATCTTCCGAATCCATGTTGCCGACATTCGGTGCAGATGTTCTTTCCAGTTTTGTTTATGTTCATCTGTCTTGTCATTTACTGCAAAATATTCAGTTCTTGGCTAGTGGTTTCATTAGGAATGCTATCCACTTTAGTGCTATCTTTGACTAGTAGTAAAACTGTCATTTCAGCAGCCTAAACATGGCTAGAATCTTTTCTGTTCATAATCCAGATTTCCCTACCACGCAGCAGAACAGGTTCGGCAGTCACTTTAGAGAATTTCATTTTTGTGTCTCTTCGTGTATTTTTTTATTGTAATTTTCTGCTTCTAATGCCACTCTACATGCTTCTCTTCGTCAATTCCGCCCCTCTGTAGCTGAGTGGACAGCGGAGATGGCTGCCGTTCGGAGGAGTTGGGTTCGATTCTCGGTACCGCCAGAAATTTTTCCTTGGTGGGAGAACTGATACAGTTGCGTTCAGCTCATGACGCCAATTGAGGAGCTACTGGAGCGAGACGTACTGACTACGAATTCTGCAAAGTGGCAAAACGGCGATGAGAGCATTGTACTCACAACATGCCCCTCCATACCGCATTAGCATGACGCCGCTAGGCGGAGGATGACACGGCGGTCGATAGACATGCCTTGGGTCTTCAAGGCCTGGGCGAGAAGCTTCTTTTACCTCCGTTAAAAATAGTGTAGCTCCCGAGGTAACAAGGTGCTAAATTTGTTGCAAAATCTGATGTTTAGTTACTATTTTGTTGCGAACTGGGTATTTCCCATGGAATGCCATTGCTTTAGTTTTATTTACTCCTATCTTACAGTTATAATTCTTTCCAATTAAGTTTACAGAATGGACTGATTTTTATAGTTCGCCTTCAGAATTTGCCACCAATACAATGTCGTCAGCTATATTTTTCCTTGATTATGTGGATCGGTTCTGGCGCTTTTTCTTTCCATTCCCGAAAGGAATCGTGTATGCAGGGTGTACCAGGAGAAATGGTCCATATTCACGGATATGACTGAGGCGATGATTAGAAACAAAAAATTTGGTAAACATGGGCTCAAAAAGCTATAAGCACTTGTTCATCTTTCCCTGCTGTGAAACACAACTCTTCTACCGATAAACCCCCATGGCTCTTTAAGTACGTGATTTAGAGACCAAGTTTACTAGATTCTTTGTTTCTAATTATTGTTCCAGTCATATACCATAACACCAACCTTTCTTCATGGGACACCATGTATAAATATTAGAAAGAATAGGTGATAAAGTACACTGTTGCCCCACACCTTGGTTTATTAAAATCTTTTGTCCTGTGTAATTTGGGACGTCAAGTATAATGTGAGTTCCTTTACACAGACTCTTGAGGAAATTTGTTAAGTGATGCGGGTATTCATGTTTTACCACAATTTCCGTGCAAGCGCTTTCTATCCGTCCTAAGAAATGCTTCCTCAAATCTATGTAAAGCTTGCAAGTTGGTAAATTCTCTTCTTTTCTGTATTATTTGCTCCACAGTGCACTTACGGTGTTGGTGGCTTTCCGCTGCGTATTGCAGTTGGTAATTGTTTAATGTGAAGGGGACGCGGTGAATGAGCTGTTGGATCATTAGAAAAGATGGGGAAACCAGTGAGAAAATAGTGTTCGATAAACGTCTTCATGATCTGGAGTGTAGAAATTAAATGGAATATTTTATGCAGAATGTTGTCACATTAAAGATTAGTCGGTAAAACTCAAACTGTACTCTTAGGTTCCCTGCGCAATCTCAACCTCGGAAATCGGGACATTTCTGAAAAATCCGACAAAGTTTTCGAAACAATCATTGGTCTACGCTACGGGGCCGTCCGTTACCTCAGCCAGTTTTCCTCAAATCACATTCGTGATTCGCCACCTCACAACCAAACTGTAACATTTCAACCTGCCCTCTGCCTAGAGCTACGCAACATACCAGTCCATCATAACAAGTTTTCTCACACTCACATTCGTTGGCTTATCAACCCACAACCAAATTGCAACATTTCAACATATCTTAGACTTCGGGCTGCGCTACAGGTCAGTCCGTTACCACAGCCATATTTCCTCCTGTCATATCCTCGGCTTCGCCAACTCACAACCAAACCACAGAATAAATAGCATACAGGAACGAAAGCAGAGGGTGACTCCTTTGATTCGTATGACGCCAAGCGTTGCGCACGACGCCATATTGAAACCGATAAATGCGAAACGATAGCTGCTCACTACTCGGCTCAAAACGGATATTCTTACGAAAAGGAAGTAATCTAACAGGCTAAACATAACATATAAGAAAGCAAATGGTAACGAAATAAGTTGTGATAAATCTGTATCAAAAACTTATCGCCCAAGCTTTTAAATTCATTACTGTTCTCGTGTGCAAGCTGTGAACTGCCATTGGTTTAGTTTCTGATAAGAATGAAGTTACTCGTTTTATAAATGTCGGTTTCTTTCCTTGCAACAGTTTCATTTCACCTCTTTTCTTTTCTTTTCTTTTCTTGGACTCTGAACTGAAAAAACAACTTTAATCAAACAGAAACAGCTGTTACGGGACACTCTACAGGAGTTTCCGTGTTTGTATCAGTACTGGAATTTTCATTTATGTTTTCAGCCTGAAAGTAACACATAGGTGTTATTTATTTGCATGTCTGGATGAAAAGTCATTAATAACGATTGACAGCCGTCCGAAATTAATTCGAAACAAATTGGTGTGTCCAGACAGCCGAAGTGGGTAAGGTGATCCCTCGCGATAAGCGGGAAACACGGGTTCGAATCCTGCTCCGGCAAAAATTTTCCCACGTCGTTAATAGGTAGTATATCTATACTAAGAACAGCTGATGCCAAGATATTCGCAGTCACAGAATTTATTTCCTCTTAAATGTAGATATCAATTTAAGAGAAGACAGTAGGCTGCAATAAAATTTAATTTATACATATGTGTTGAATTAGGCCCGGACGTAGAAGTTCACTATAACGTATTTTGTAATATGAATCATATTCGTTTAACAACTGACTGTTGATAAGTGTCGTTAAGATACTTCTGTGAAGCTTTGTCCTAAAGATAAGATGTGTTTCAGCTTACCCATTCTATAACTGTTGGCGTGGAATGTCTTTTTCATCATTTTCTTCCTGCAGCATGCACAACAATAAATCACGATCACTAATTTGAGAAACGTGCATCTGGTAGGGGTTCTGCACTTAACTTAGGATCCGCTTAGCAATTAATAAATACACGAAACTCTCCGTTGCCAAACTTACCTTTATTGTGATTTTAATTAACGTGGAAGCCATAAAAACACCAAACATGGAGGCAAATTGTACACATCTAAAGGCTACTTAAAAAAAGAATAAAATCACTTAAATTTGTTTCCACAAGAGGAGAATACAACGTCCAAATTAGGACCTCGCTAGCACTTACATTTTACTGAAATTAAATATAACAAGATAAATAATCATAATGTGACGAGAACAAATGAATAATACTATCAATCTTTACAGATGAGAATCCGACTATATCCACGAAGGTTCGCGCCCTGGCAAGGGAGATACTTAATTTCAACATGTAAGATGATTACAGTAAGCCCTAATTCCACTCGACAAACGTAGTAACGATATAAGCGAGACAAATGTACTGAAGGAGGATAGCCGGATGTGCCGTCGTAAAAAGGGCCACTATCAACCCCGTCAGGACGCGACCCCCGTGAACACGTCAGTTTCAGCTACCTGCAACATACACAGAGTCATTTGTAGCTTCTTAAAAACAATTAACATGAAAAGGCAGAACGCGTAACACACTAATAAAATATAAACGACTACTTCACAGAACTAGCTCCTCTTTAGACAAAGCAAACAGCAGAATATTAATAACACGTAAAATATTTCTAACCTATAACAAACTAAGGTACCACGTAATAGAATATCGTCTTGAGCTCATAGAATACTTAGTTTGTCTTGCCTGTTTACAGGTCTTACAGCTCAAATTAACAGTGTCAGCTTAAGCAAACCCGCGTATACAAAACTCGAAATATGACAGGAATAATGATTGAAGCCACTGACAATGCTAGGCTGCCACACAGAGGAGACAATAGTAATTTACAGCGGCACACAGCCGACCTTACATCTCCAATTTAGTACAATCAGAATAAACAATTTTGTGTATAATAATTACTTACAGTACCATGACAACCTCCGAATAACACTTATTACCAAAGGTAGGTGCTAGTATTGAAAGGCACCTTTAGTAATACAGAGTTCGAGTGTATTCACTTATTGGAAGGGTTTCAACTTTACATCTCTTTCCACATAGCTCTCTGTTTACACACTTCTATAACTTCTGCAACTAAAGAAGGGCATATAAATGCGCATATAACTGACAGATTTAAACAGAATAAAACAGTACCTTAGTATGGCGTAAATGGCTTCATTTGCTACACACGTGGGATATCTTCACCATTCAGTAATTCCGAAATATATTCAACAACGCGTGAGAGCAAGACGTCGCCGTGGTATCAGCTATTTACTTCACATACACTGTTGGCCACCGTAAATGCAACACCAAGAAATACAAGAGGTAGCACAACAAAATTTATTTTGTAGAGAACATGTTGACCAAGTATCAAATGATTACGTTTACAGACGTCTGTGACATGTGGTTCCTGCCAGAATCAGTAGCCAGAATAGCCGCCATTGTTGGAGATCACCGCTGCCACACGTCTCGGCATTGAGCCAAAGAGACGTTGGATGTGTTCCTGGGGTACAGCAGCCCAAGCAGCTTCCACACGTTGTCAGAGATCATCTGGTGTGGCAGCTGGGGATGTAATCTGGGTCACTCGTTGAGCAACCATGGACCACATGTTTTCTATCGGCGAAAGATCTGGAGAGCGAGCCGGCCAGGGAAGCACTTCAATCTGGTTATTGACGAAGAACCTTTGGACAATGCGTGCCACGTGTGGTCGCGCATTATCCTGTAGAAATATGGCTGTGGCCGAGCCCTGAAGGTAAGGAAGGACAACTGGCTCCAGCACCTCGGATATGTAGCGCCGGCTATTTAAAGTACCGGCAATGCGTAAGAGAGGCGTGCGATAGTAATATCCAATACCGCCCCATACCATAATACCCGGTGCAAGACCAGTGTGGCGGTGCATAATGCAGCTGTCCAGCATTCTCTCTCCACGGTGTCTCCACACTCGAATCTGGCCATCGTGGTGCTGCATACAGAAGCGTGCCTCGTCAGTAAAGACAACGTCATTCAATTCTGCCGTCCACATCCGTCTGTCATCACACCATTGGCGACGTCTGTGGTTCTGCGTCAATAGTAGACGAAGCAATGGACGTCTTGCGGACAGACCACTCTGCTGTAAACGACGTCGAATGGTACGCACAGACACTGGATGATGCGTTACAGACGCAATGTGCTGTGCTATGGTTCGGGATGTCACTGAGCGATCCGTCACTGCCATTCGCACAGTTTGCCTATCAGCACGTGCAGTGGTGCACCGAGGTGAATGCGATCGACCACGTCGGTCCGTCGTACCCTCCTGCATCCAACGGTCACATATCCGCATTACAGTTGTTTGGTTTCGTCCAACACGACTAGCGATTTCTCTGTATGATAATCCACAATCTCGGTAAGCCACTATCCTTCCTCTGTCGAACTCGGATACTTAATCAAAAGATGTTCGCTGTTGTCTACGAGGCATAACTGATCGTCTTGTGAAACAACCACAAGGTAAACACACGTGCCGAACGTACACTCGTCGAAATCGCCAAGCCTTAAATGGCGCTATGAGGTGGCGCCACAGGCGCGCGTGATGTGCGTATGCGCTGAAATTCTAATCTGTTGCATATCTCATCGCTGCAAACTCATGGTGTAAATTTCACTTGATTCGGATGCTTCCTTCAGGGTGTTGCATTTACGGTGGCCAGCAGTGTAATTTCCTGCACAGACCCAAGGCAGACGAAGCGTTTTCACATGCAACAGCGGCGAGCATCACACATTTCCTCCGTCACGCCACAGACACATCTCAATTTCAATGGCCAGTAACAAGAACCTATACACGCTCTCGCAGTAGAAAAGCCCCAGAACACAACATTGCACCACCGCGATACCAAACCCGAGGTCCCACCAAGTCACTACCGGGATCTCTCGCTGACCCTGCCCATAGCGTACAGGCGTCGTACCACAGGCCTCACGGTAAACGTCAAGCCACCTCCGACCCTGCGAATCCACTCCACTGTCTCTTTTCTCTCTCCGTTAACCACCCGACCACCAGCCTGAATCGCAGAAGGCAAAGATGGTGACCCTATAATCGATGGTAGCGATTCCATTCTAAGTGCGAGAACACTGGCGCCACTATTTGCACGAACTGTTCTTGACTAAACTGCAGGCTTCTTGCACGTTGCGCCGTCAGGCGGTGATTTCAATTAAAATAAACTTCTATTTTCTCAATTCCGTAATGTGGGTTTCCTTCCAATTTCAAAAACCATTTTAATATGTTAGCTACATTTAGTACAAAGCAACGTATCACCTAAACAGAACCAAACGTAAAGCAGCCAGCGACCACATTTTTCACCCCAAACCTCTCAAATTTTATGCTGCAGAGTACTAGAAAATTAAGTATCACGCTGTGACGAAAATCGTAAAAATAGACACTTCATCATCGAGCTGTGATGTGAAACTATAAGATACCGTGGAAAACAGTTTTGGCGACCAGTTACTTAACTCAGAATCGATACAGATTTGAAGAAATCTTGCAAATGCGAAACAAGCGTTTCCAATTTTTTGAAGGAAAAAAAGAACCTCCATCGAAAAATTATATGCAAGAGTTAATTTAGATTTGCTTCATTTATTTGCAGTATTTTTTACAGTTTAGTCAGCTTTTATTGTTTCCAATAAGAAAATCGGGAAACTCAATTTTCTCTCGTACTGCTACCAGCCGCTTGTGAGAACCCATCGTTACTTTCCTGTGTGGTCTTTTCCCTATTCTCATCATACAGGGTGATCAAAAAGACAGTATAAATTTGAAAACTGAATAAATCGCGGATTAATGTAGATAGAGAGGTACAAACTGACACACATGCTTGGAATGACATGGCGTTTTATTATAACCAAAAAAATACAAAAGTTCAAAAAATGTCCGACAGATGGCACTTCACCTGATCAGAATAGCAATAATTAGCATAACAAAGAAAGACAAGGCAAAGATGTTGTTCTTTACAGGAAATACTCAATATGTCCACCATCATTCCTCAACAATAGCTGTAGTCGAGGAACAATGTTGTGAACAGCACTGTAACGCATGTCCGGAGTTATGATGAGGCATTGGCGTCGGATATAGTCTTTCAGCATCCCTAGAGATGTCGGTCGATCACGATACACTTGCGACTTCAGGCAACCCTAAAGCCAATAATCGCACGGACTGAGGTCTGGGGACGTGGGAGGCCAAGCATGACGAAAGTGGTGACTGAACACACGATCATCATCAAAGACGCGCGTAAGAGATCTTTCAAGCGTCTAGCAATATGAGGTGGTTCGAATAAAACCCCATGTAATTCCAAGCATGAGTGTCAATTTTTACCTCTCTAAGTAAATTATTCTGTGGTTTATTAAGTTTTCAAATTTATACTGACTTTTTGATCACCCGGTATATTTCTAACTTTAATGTAACGCGAAACAAATTCTTGCCTGTAGGTAAGCCCAGCAGTTGAAATGCGCAGTTAGCGAAATGAACACAGTATACCCATTCGCCTTTGGCTTCAGATGCAGCTGTTTACTCGGTTTCAGCATGGCAGACCTCGCACACGAGCACTTAATTCTGGCGCATGGATTGCGGCCGAATTTCTACTCTGTGTACTCTCTACTACACTGTGACCAAACTATAACAACACTAATATATATATCCCAAAAGATTCCGGCATATTTCGAGAAACGTACAGCACAAGAAATGTATAAGAAAACAAGTAACCAGCTTCATAATTCATAGCATCCAAACCAACAGTCGTCAATCTCGTGCTATCCACGTCAAAAACAAAAGTAAACTTCGTATCTTCCACCGAAACGAGTCAGTATATTCAGTGAAGGTCATTGGCCACTGCATACTGTCATTCGATTGGCTGCGACCAACGGAAACGAAGCAGAACAGCCGTATGTGCATTTTAAGCATAGAAATGGTGTGAGGTGCAGCACGTACTGCATCCGAGAGCGCGATGCCGCAACTTGCAGACCGGCAGTGCGCGCGCGGCTGAGGCAACTGATCGCCGTGCGGAGGAGCATCTCCCACCCGCGGTGCCGTCGTCCGCCCCGTTTACGACGACCCTGGCCATGGAAGACAGGCATCCTACGACCACGACTCAGGCTAAGGACACGGCACCTTCTGGTACGGCGCAAACGGAAAACGTCGTAAGGCTAGACCAATCCATATCGGGAACCAGACAACATAACGCGCGCAAGACTGTCACTGTAGAACATTACACTCCACCCGGTGTCAGTCAACATTTACCCTCTGACGACCGCGGACGATCTGCAAATCACCGAAGAAGACCAAAGGAGGCGCCACCGACAAGCGAGGGACCTAGCCACCAGGCGTAAACTGAAAACACCTGAAATGGATAACGGCTCATCAGATGAGGACAGCAGGCACAACCCGCCCCCAGCGTCGGAAGCCGACCCCGTCCAGTCATCTCACGTCGAAGGCGATGCACAACCATTCCAAACAGTTCGCCACAAACGATCGGGAAAAATGCGGAAAATTGCACAATTACTAGAACATTCCAACGGGCGACAACACCCGATTCTTACATCAAACCAGTTCGGCCTGCTTCCAGTAGGCAGTGAGCAGATGGAAGTGACGACGTAACCAGCAGTAGAGGAACTGCCGGCGCCACCCACTCAGACTAGCCACAGCCGCCGAAAGTGTAAGCAGCAAAGATACCATCAATCGCGATTCAGTATACCTGCAAATATCTTTCCTTGAATAGGAGGTCAAGAAACAAGTCTCTGGTCCGATAAAGGCCATATATAAGGGGGAAACGATTAAATGCCGTTTTGACACTACGGAGGATCAACGTATCTACATCTACGTCTACATACATACTCCGCAATCCACCGTAGGGTTCGTGGCGGAGGGTACCTCGTACCACAACTAACAGCTTCTCTCCCTGTTCCACTCCCAAACACAACGAGGGAAAAATGACTGCCTGTATGCCTTTGTACGAGCCCTAATCTCTCTTATCTTATCTTTGTGGTCTTTCCGCGAAATGTAAGTTGGCGGTAGTAAAATTGTACTGCAGTCAGCCTCAAATGCTCGTTCTCTAAATTTCCTCAATAGCGATTCACGAAAAGAACGCCTCCTTTCCTCTAGAGACTCCCACCCGAGTTCCTGAAGCATTTCCGTAACACTCGCGTGATGATCAAACCTACCAGTAACAAATCTAGCAGCCCGCCTCTGAATTGCTTCTATGTCCTCCCTCAATCCGACCTGATAGGGATCCCGAACGCACGATCAGTACTCAAGAATAGGTCGTATTAGTGTTTTATAACCGGTCTCCTTTACAGATGAACCACATCTTCCCAAAATTCTACCAATGAACCGAAGACGACTATCCGCCTTCCCCATAACTGCCATTACACGCTAGTCTCACTTCATATCGCTCTGCAATGTTACGCCCAAATATTTAATCGACCTGACTGTGTCAAGCGCTACACTACTAATGGAGTATTCAAACATTACAGGATTCTTTTTCCTATTCATCTGCATAATTTACATTTATCTATATTTAGAGTTAGCTGCCATTCTTTACACCAATCACAAATCCTGTCCAAGTCATCTTGTATCCTCCTACAGTCACTCAACAACGACACCTTCCCGTACACCACAGCATCATCAGTAAACAGCCGCACATTGCTATCCACCCTATCCAAAAGATCATTTATGTAAATAGAAAACAACAGCGGACCTACCACACTTCCCTGGGGCACAGCAGATGATACACTCACCTCTGATGAACACTCACCATCGAGGACAACGTACTGGGTTCTATTACTTATCTCTCTCAGTGGCTACACTGCAACGAAGTTGTGTGTTTTTACTCCAGAGGCCAAGCATTTAAAATATAAAGTTTAACCTATGCAGTGTGGTTGGTTTCTTAGAAATTTAAATGTTCGCTGTGACCCACCCTCTGGGATTACCTCATCTTCCCCTTTATGAATAAAAGAGCCACTCACATACTTGGGAACCAATCCCATATGCTCGTACCTTAGTTAGGAGTCTGCAGCAGGGCACCGAGTCAAACGCTTTCCGGAAGTCAAGGAATATGGCATCCGTCTGATACCCTTCATCCATGGTTCGCAAGATATCATGTGAAAAAGGGCGAGTTGCGTTTAGCAGGAGCGATGCTTTCTAAAGCCATGCTGATGCATGGACAGCAACTTCTCTGTCTCAAGGAAATTCATTATATTCGAACTGAGAATATGTTTACGAATCCTGCAACAAACCAATGTTAAGGATATTGGTCTGTAATTTTGAGGATCAGTCCTCCTACCCTTCTTATATACAGGCGTCACCTGCGTTTTTTTCCAGCCGCTCGGGACTTTACGTTGGGCAAGAGATTCGCGATAAATGCAAGCTAAGTAAGGAGCCAATGCAGTAGAGTACTCTCTGTAAAACCGAATTGGAATCCCATCAGGCACTCTGATTCTTTCAGTAGACGAAACTCCCATATTTGACTCACCTTCTGCCCACGGAAAAACCTCTAAAACTGGTGACCAAATATCTAGCGGCACAGATTACAGCCAAAGAAATGGAAAAGGAACTACATGGCATAGGCTTCCTTCAAGCCTCTGTCCAGCATTTCAAGTCTAGACATGAGAAAACTACTGATCTGGTGGCTCTGCCCGTTTATTGTGTCTCCCTGCCTGCAGGACCAACAAGTGACTCAGTCTATGACCTCCACCATTTAATCGACACACGATTCAACTTGGAAACATACCAATCTCGGGATGGCACTCCTCAATGCAAGCGCTCCCGCACATTTTTTCACACAGCTAATTATTGTGACCTACCTGCCACTTTCATTCGGTGTGGGGACAACCAGCAATCGCAGTCCTTTACCAAGCCACAACCTCAGAAGGCGAAGTGCACAAAGTGTCATGGCGATCATCTGGCAACCTACAGAGCCTGTCTTATGTTTCAACAAGTCCTTCGCGTGTATATGGCCCAGGGGCAGGCTATCTGGAGAAAGGAGCAGCAAACCACCAAAGCTCGAAACGCCAACAACGCTGGCGATTTTTGACACCCAGACATTTCCTTCATTGCAACAACGACAACCTTCAGACGAATATCACGGGGCCGCCAGCCAACTGCAACTCAGGCGAGTGTCCAAACCCCAATGGATGGCACCGACCTCTCAGGATTTTTCACAGGCATCAAAGACTTCATTGGTTCCTTGGAGCAACGGGACACCTTGACCACCATGAAGAATACTTTACAAAAATTCAAGAGCTCACAAAATACCCTCATGAAACTCTTGGTGCTCTTCGAAGGAGCCATATCTCTGTTTGCACACTAGGTGTTTTAATGCTAATGGAATTATCCGACAAAAATTGGAACTGGAAGAATTTGTATACCGGCATCAGATTGACACTCTACTAGCAACTGAAACACATCTCTGTCCCACTCAGACATTTCAACTAAAAAACATGGCAGGCTGCAGGATGGGCCTTTCCTATGAAAAACTTGATCACTCATGTGCACACTGCCCTCCTTCCACTGGAGACCTTGGAGGCCACAGTAGTTACGGTTTCCACGTCCTGTGGAGTTATTACTTTCCTTATTGCTTATGAGTCCTCAGAGATCCTTCGAGCAGAACGTTCTACAGCACATTTGCGCCCGATTCCCAAAGATTTTAGGTGGCAACTTGAACGCCACATACTTTCCCTGGCGTTCTGCGGTACCAGTCTACGTGGGATACGCCTTCACAATATGGAGGAGCGCCTGGACGCTATAACCTTTGGATCAGAAGACCCTACGTACATTCCAGCAATTCCTTCACACAGTCCAGATGTCCTGGCCATCGTAACACTCAAGAACCTACAACTAGATCATTTGTTATGTACGGTCAACGACCTTACATCTGACCACCATGATAATGCCTGAGGCCCTGGACTGCTTGCCACAACCATTGGCTACAAAGTGGTACCGATTAGCGTAATGGCTCAATAATAACGTCTGTTCCACCGATGATGTGTCAACTACTGATCACATCAATGTAGTCATCTGTAATTTGACAGGGGAGATCAAGCATCCCTACTGCCAGGTTTATGTTTCCATGGTCCACCACGTCTCCCACCAAAACACGTTCTCTCCATTGCTTCAAGAATTGAAATACCTCAAGAACAAGGAGCAATAATTTTGGCAACAATATAAGAATTCGGATGACCATAGGGAGATGAAGAGGCTCTCCAGATAACTCCACCGTCGAGCTGTAGAACACTGTGAGGAATTAATGGAGTACAAAATAATCACCTTTGCCCTCCAGACGCGCGACCACTGGAGTCCAGTCAGTCACCGTTGCCAACCACAGCCGCCAAAGCGCCCACTCCATGGCCTGCAAGGACTGATACACAAACCATTGGGCAAGGCTGAAATTTTCGTCAAGGTGTATGAGGATCAAAACACCATTGATGACTTGATCGACAATGACAATACTGAGGGAACATGTCACGTAATTCATAATATAAGAGAGTCTCGTCGACACCTTGAACCACCCCTAATCACACTAGCTGAGATGCAGATTTTAATCTGCCACCTGGAAACTCTCTCCGCCCCCTGTTCCAGACAGCGTTACAAACGAACATGTAAAACTTCTTCCACGCAAGCCCTTAGTGTTGCTCACAAGGGTTTATGATAGTTCTATGGAGCTGTGCTATTTTCTGAGTGCTTGGAACGTCGCACGAATCGTCCCAATTCGAGAACCTGACAAAGACCTTAGTCTACCAACTACCTACCGTCCTATCAGCCTACTTTCCACCTTATCGAAGTTGCTGGAACGCCTCATTTTGCTCCACATGACACCATTTATCCACAATCAGGATATCATTAAGCCAGATTAGTTTGCCTTCCAGCCTTTGCTTTCAGCTGAACTTTCAACTACTGTTTGCCACAAAAATACATCGCCTATAATATGAATGTTTCCAATTATACAGCGGCCATGCTTTTAAACATAGAAAAAGCTTATTACCATGTGTGGACTGATAAGCTCGGGATCAAACTGCAAGATCTGCAGACCTTGCCTGACTATTGTCTATGTAGAATTGGCAGCTTTATCCAACACCGGCAGAATAACTCACATTGACGGGCAATGCTACAGCGTTAGACGCCTACAGGAAGGTCTCCCACAGGGCTCAGTCCTATTCTAAACTCTTTTCGTCGTTTATGTTAACGACTTACCCATCGTGCCCCAGGTCGTCCTAGATCAATTTGTGGATGATACAGCCTTACCCACTGGTAGCTGGTGGGTTACTGCAACAATGGGGAGACTGCAACGTCAACTCACGCTGATGGTACAGTGAGCAACAGATAATCACATTCATCTCAACGCCGAAAAAAACTAAGGCGGTCCTCATCACTTGCAAACGCCCCGACTTGCGATAGAGGCTTACTCCTCACCGTAGAGATCTTGCATGGATGAACCAACTAAAATACTTAGGGGTTATCCTGGATAGCAAACTCATTTTCAAACGTCATATCTACAACAAAAGGATTCGATTATTAGACCTCCTACACCAACTGCACCAATTGATCAGTGCGCAGATGAATGTTCGAATGAAGCTTCATCTATATCTAGCGACAGTTTTACCTTCACTTCTTTATGGCTGCTCCACGTGGGGAACTACCAGCCTGAACAATCATCAACAACTACAAGTCATTCAAAACAGATGCTTCTGCCTCATCTTAGGAACTCTGAGATGGGCCAGGATTCCTGACCTTCACACCGAACTTAACATCCCATCCATACCTGATCACATCACATCTGCAACACAGAAACTATTCCGTAGGATCGATAAACTCAGGCCCACTACCCAGCAACTGGAATATACTGGCTCTAACGCTCAACAACGGTGGTACCGAGTGTGGGTCCCTCGTCCAATCATCGAGGCCCCCCAGTAACTGGAGCCAACGAAAACCGACACCTTTACTAGGGCCACATGCTATGAGCCCTCCCCCAGCATACGTCTGAATGAAGTTTGAGTATATCCGTATACCCAGACATCCCAGAAGTCCAGACTTAATGCAAGGTAGTACTTGGCTCACCTCACACACAAATAGACACACACACACACACACACACACACACACACACACACAAAGAAAAAGGTGCAGCAACTACAAACCTGTGTGGCACAAGCGCCACGCAAGTAACAGTAGTGTTAACCGGTACTGGTGTGTGCTCATACAGCGGAGACCACGTGACCCCCCAAAAGCGGCCACAGGTGCTCACCTGGGCCCAGCAGCGAGGAAAGCAGAGCTGCCGGCACCAGGGTCGGTATGAGGTCGGCGCACCGCGCATCCTGGAGTGGCCGCAGGAAGACACCTGCAGCCGCCCGCCGCACTTTCTCCGGGCTACCACATGGCCCGCGATTGCCGGGCAACGCCACCGCCGCATTCCGGACACGAGCTGACCGCCGCAAGTGAATGTGTCCAGTGGCATCGTTTGGCAGTTTGGGCCATGGTGCGGAGTTTTAACTTGTCACTCTGCCCCTCCCCAGTCTCACCAGCACCATAAAAAGAATAAACATTTTTTATTGTCCCATTTTTGATAAAAGCGGCAAAGTATAATATTAACCATTTTTGTTTTGTTTTTGTGAATAAGTAAACAAAGCGTATCTTTAAAAATAATACAGCTTAATTCACTATTGCAACTTCATTCGGGCTTGTACACAACACTTTGTCATGACTCGTCTGCAAAAGGGGTTCGGTTGTGCACAGTTGCATTCGCGCCCTGTATTGAGTAAATAGGCAGCCTAAGTACAGTAGTGAATAAATTCAAGTATTTGTCTAAATCACAAATGATTTACACCGACAACATTTTAGAATGAAAACGATTTTATTTTACTAAATTACATGCATAAAACAAACTGATGGCCAAATATATTGTTTCTAAACATGGCCATCATGCAGTTACAATGTTACAATATTAAAATACGTAAACTAAATACCTTATATTATTTTGTAGAGAATAATCATGTTATTTACATATTTAAAGGCACTCCACTTTTTAGCTGTTTCACCCATCTTCTTTTGTTTAATCACGTCTTTGCCTAAAAGGTGTGGCATACGAAATACTCATTTTGCTCTACATAGATCGAAAACTCAACAGTACCTTCAAAATAAAATACAAGAACTTATTATGCAGAGGTTCTCAAACATCCTTACAACTTAATTTTTAGCCGGCCGGTGTGACCGTGCGGTTAAAGGCGCTTCAGTCTGGAACCGCATGACCGCTACGGTCGCAGGTTTGAATCCTGCCTCGGGCATGGATGTGTGTGATGTCCTTAGGTTAGTTAGGTTTAATTAGTTCTAAGTTCTAGGGGACTGATGACCACAGAAGTTAAGTCGCATAGTGCTCAGAGCCATTTGAACTTAATTTTTACATAAAACATGTTCTTTAATGTCCAAAATATTATCCCTGCTACTATGCTTTAGATTTGAGTTTTGAACTATTTTGAAGAGCTCTTATGTTTATAGAGTACTCCTATTTCAGTGATCAGATAACCAGCAAATCCAATGATTAGCAAGACAAGCACACCTTACATTATTACGCACTGAGACATAAACAATTATGTAACTAAGTAATTCAATGTGAAACTGTTATATGCTGCCTCCTCTCTTTATCAAGAAGGTGACTCCATAAACGTATTGACTTGTGCTTGCTACACCCCAACTGTTCTTCCACAGTATTCATTACCACATCCAGCAAATTAGTTATACTATTACATTATCCCTCGTAACCTCACACTATTACGAAATGATAAACAGCAGCACCTGTTAATAACACTGACACTGCTATGTCGTATTTATTCGCGAATGTCAGGTTCTCGACTCTCGACTCTTTTCCTGGACGGGAAGATACGTAAGTGCAGGTTGTGGGACGTGGACCATGACATATGGAAGTTTGGGTGCGACCATGAGTCGTGCACGGATAGCCGAAGCGGGTTAAGGCGATCGTTCTCGTAAAGCGGGAAATCCAGATTCGACTCCAATTTCGGCACAAATTTTCATTGTCATCATTTCAGTGGTACATACCCGCAGTTGCGAATACATTTCCTGTAATTCACTATTAACGATGTAATACAAATAACCAAATATCGTCTTAGTGACAGGTGACTTTAACATGTAGCTTAGAGTCTCTTCCTTGTAACTTTTTCTGCTGCAAATTTTAAAAATAAGACATCAAAATGGAAAACTTTAGCTACACTATTTTCGATTGGTAAAATTGTCTAATCAGAGAGTCTTGCTTGACTCTTAGCGGAGATAACTAAGAGAGTTCTTCACTGTAAATATATTAGGAGTCAAGGAGACCGCTCATCGAAAAGCAGAAGCGCTAAGTCGTCTACAGGCACATATAAAAAAGCCGAAGTGAAGCACTGGTATTGAGTCCAACTGGCTCCGTGTGGGGGCTTAAGCTTCTGAATGAGTGCATGTGTGTTTACGTGTCGCCGGCCGGAGTGGCCGTGTGGTTCTAGGCGCTACAGTCTGGAGTCGAACGACCGCTACGGTCGCAGGTTCGAATCCTGCCTCGGGCATGGATGTGTGTGATGTCCTTAGGTTAGTTAGGTTTAATTAGTTCTAAGTTCTAGGCGACTGATAAGTTAAGTCGCTTAGTGCTCAGAGCTATTTTTTTTTTTTTTTTGTTTACGCGCCCATGTGATCGTTTTGTGTTCCCTTTGTGTATTCGTACTCTAGTTCGAGAAAGAATTTACTCCGAAAGCTACTAAGTTTTCTTCCTTTATTGCGTGTGCCTGTCCACAACTCAGCACTTCTGATTTTCAATAAGTGGTCTGCTTTACTCCCAAAGTGTTTGTATGCTATCAGATGTTTTGTGAAACTCCTCGCACATGACACTAGCGAAACACTCAGATTGAAGAAAAATCGTAGCACCAAAATGAGGTTGTGAACAAATTCGTAAAACTCATATTCAACCACGAACTGCAAGAATCTTAAATATGTCCAATCAAGAGACTTTCTTGTGGAACTTTGGCAGCTTGCAGAAACCTTCTTAGGCGTGATTTTCCTCAAGCATACCATCTTTAGAAACCTCATCATGATTGTCAAGTAAACTTTTTACAAACGTGGGAAGTTCCGTTTCTAAGGTTTTAACCAGATTCCTGCGCTCTAAAACACCAAAACGATCTGATACATGATAGAATATTTTTAAATTTTTTTAAAGACCCATTAATATGTTTTGGTAGCAGCGTTAGCTGTTAGCAGTTCCTTTATTACAGGATAACACACAACCGGTTTCACGATGATTTAGTCGTACCCTAACATGTAGACATACACCTAAGTTAAGGTTGGTTCGTTAAAATATACGGTCTACCAACGTTCGTATGGCTTTTGTATTGCCATACAAGTCTAAATATGATATGATCTGATATCGTCCCATGGTTTTGCAACGTGCATCAATTTCTTGTAGAAACCACCCCATGCACTCCAACATTGACCTTCTCAGTTATTGGTGCAAAGTCAGCTTCTTCGCTTGCAGCGTTCTCTCCAGGCATCACTTTCTTCTTCCTCTTAGTTTTTTTTTCACTTGAAAGCCCATCTCTTGTCACATACGTCCTTCGTAAATTGTAGTACTTCTTCAATAAGATAATTTCTCTTATGTTTTAAAAAAAACTTTAGATTTCTCATCCTAGAAATACACATTGCATAGGCGACTCCAGAACTTGAAAATAGTTACGTTCGTCGCTGAATTCTTCTAAGACAGAGAACCTGATCTTCAAGAAAAATATAATTTAATTCACTTACAGCAGTAATTATATTCAGCTAAACGTTTGGCTTAAAACCACTTTTTTGAATCCAGGAGACCATAAACCATATGTGTCATCCATCTACAACCTCAGTAATTTTACGGTCACAGTAGCTTCGCTAATAAACTATCGATTTTCTTTATTTTACAATCTAAAATTTCTACTAACCACAAAATAATAGCACGAGAACCTTCGCAAAAACAGTTTACTGACTGATATGTTTTTTTAACAATGCCCCTAAACAAACTTAAGATCATTTACATCACCGTCTCAATTGCTGTGTGAGAATAACTTTCATTTACACGTTATTTTGGCTGTATGATGTTAGTAGGCATACAAAAGGGTCAAGCCCGATCCATAAGCTCTCTAGATGCCCGCGCGCTCTTAGATTTGTGAGGAATGGAACAACGAATATAAATATATTTTTACAACTCGTTCCACAGTTCTTAGCAAGTTTTTGCTGGTTCTCGGTTCGGACCACACCACCCGCAATCTCACAGCTATTCCTCTGATTCTGTCTTCTACACTCGTACTCTGGGTTAGCAAGCACTAGCCGGTAAGTCACATCCTGGAAACTTCGGTAAGCTAAGCGTCCTTTCCCGGCGGCGGGAGCATTGTCGAGTCGCTCTGGCATTGTTCCCCTACGTAAAGAGCGGGTACGCGATTAAGTCGGTATCTGGTGCTAAAAGTGTTAGTCGGTTCATAAAGATGGGAACCGGCCACAGTAAAAGCTAAAGCTGTTGTTTAGAGAAAGCACTGTCTCAAAAAGTTAAGCGGTTAGTAACGAAAATTGGAAATTTGTATCAAGTTCCTATGGGACGAAACTGCTGAGGTCATCGGTCCCTAGGCTTGCACACTACTTAATCTATTTTAAAATAACTTACGCTAAGGACAACACATACACCCATGCCCGAGGGAGGACTCGAACCTCCGGCGGGGAGAGCCGCGCGAACCATGGCAAGGAGCCACAGACCGCGCGGCTACCCCGCTCGGAGAGTGGTTAGTAATAACTAATAATCATATACAGGGTGGCTAGAAACAGTCTGAAAAGCTTGAAAATGTGTTGCAGGGTAGGTTGAGTTGAAAAGTAAATGTTAAGAAAAATATTCTATAATTTGCTTCTTTCCGATTTAATTAGCACTGAGATTAGCTAATCAGGCCCTTGCGTGCGCAAAATCGAGCAGCCTATCAGAGATGGTGTTGCCAAACATGTTCGACTGGTTTCCTAGAACCGAGCAAGAGAGTGATACAAAAATCGGAGATGGGACGGTATCAAGGACGGAACCCGGTACAAAGGCTGGGATGTCTCGTGCACGATCATCTATGAGTACAATTGACCAACTGCATCTGGTATGCTGCTTGAATTTTGGCTTCGCAGGACCTGATGCTTATTATATCGGAATTGGCGCAACGTATCGAATTTCTTTCTTGACAAATATTTCTTAGTACATCCTATCCTGCAACACCGTTACAGGGTTTTCAGACTGCTTCTGACGACACTGCATATCAAAGTTAAGCTAAGGGGCGACTGTTAGCCTAGCTTATGTGACTCCATATCTATGAAATACTGTAGTAGAAGCTGGAGTAGGTGTCGATGAAAGAATCAAGATCAGTTTTAGGTTGATTTCCACGGAGTGACAAATAATCATTGTGGACTGGGAAGTGTGAGCATGGAAGGCACCGTGAGGAACATTCAGTGTTGGGAGCCAATAAACTAAATTTATATACCGATATATCGTGTTGTCTGTGATAACAATTCTTCAGACCTTGATCACGTGTAATTACAGACTCTATGGCCAATAACACATTCACGTCTAGACCAACAGATAGATGGTTTATTTCTGTGTCGAACGTGTTGTGTTGTAAGTCGTCTCCCTTAAAAGTCCGACCACTAAACAATTAAATGAATAGTAATATTTCTAAAACACAAAAGGAAAGCTTACGCGGCTAGCGAAACATGCACTCGCAAATAAACTATTTTCATTTTCAATATTCCTGTTTCCCAGTACTTTCTGAATCTGCGGAAGATTGGTGGGATTATTTCTCTAGCACCTCTAAAGCACAGCTGAGCATTAAAATGGCAACTTCAGGAGGGATAGCAAAATATGTCATGTCATTTTATTTATTGTACGTGTATATCTACATCTGCATCCATATTCGCAATTGTACCAATTGTTAGGGCTTTTCCCCTTTCCATTAGCGTATGGAGCGGGGGAAGAATTATTGTATTGTATGTTAACCGGTCGCGTAGAAACGACGGAGAGGCTCCGTCCCCGCCGCAGCCGCAGTGGTCCACAACCCCACGACGACTACCTCAGTCCACTTCACCCTTCCGCCGCCCCACACCGAACCCAGGGTTAGTGTGCGGTTCGACCCCTGGTGGACCCCCCCCCCCCCCCCCCCCCCCAGGGAACGTCTCACACCAAACCAGTGTAACGCCTATGTTTGCGAGGTAGAGTAATGGTGGTGTACGCGTAAATGGAGAACTTGTTGCGCAGCAATCGCCGACATGGTATAGCTGAGGCGGAATAAGGGAAACAAGCCCGCATTCGCCGAGGCATATGGTTCAAATGTCTCTGAGCACTATGGGATTTAACCACTGAGGTCATCAGTCCCCTAGAACTTAGAACTACTTAAACCTAACTAACCTAAGGACATCACACACATCCATGCCCGAGGCAGGATTCGAACCTGCGACCGTAGCGGTCGCGCGGTTCCAGACTGAAGCGCCTAGAACTGCACGGCCACACCGGCCGGCCCGAGGCAGATGAAAACCGCCTAAAACCCTCCACAGACCTTGACACAAGTCCGAAGGGCGGATAGGTGCCGGGGAGCAGACGCTCCTTCCCACTTCGGTAAGCCGTGAGTCAGACCGCTCGGCTAACCGGGCGGGCGAAGAATGATGACTTAGACGCCTCTGTAATTGGTCTAATCTAGTCTTCGCGATCGTTACGAGAGCGACATGAAGGGACTGTAGTAAATTCCTAGAATCGTTACCTATAGCTCTGTAAACTTACTAAACTGGTTTTCACGGGATGGCTTTCTTTTATCTTCAAACACTTGCCGGTTCAAGTTTTTCAAGTTCTCAGTGACTATCTGCCATGGGTCAAACAAACTTCGCAACCATTTGTACTGCCCTTCTTTGTATACAAAAATATTGAACCACCGCGAGAAATGCGTGCTTGAACGTAAATGCAGATGCTAGCCAAGCCTGCAGGCTGCGCTGTTGTGTTGGACTGCGAACAGCAACTGTGCAGTGTCCCCGATACGTTACAAGCCTCAGTAGCGGTCAGGACCGTACTCTGTGTAATTATGAGAGCATTATGTCGGAGATAAGTGAATTCGAACGTGGGCGAATCGTTGGCGCTTGACTGGTGGGGGCTTCCGTAACCAAGGGAGCCGAAGTGTTTCGTGTTTCGAGAGGCACCGCATATAGGGAAAGCTTTTTGCACCATCTATGCTGACGAATGTGTATGTGTGTTGATTGACAGTGTAAAACGATAATTGAAAAGGAGTGTGGCGCAAAATACGAGGCCGGCAGCTGCAAATGTCACTACAGAACTGAATGTCCACTCTCACGATTGTCACTCTCACGAACCTTGTCACGAAGGCCACTCCATCAGCAGAGAATTGCAGAGGGTGCCGGAATCCCAAAACCGTTCACCAGTGATGCAAATGCCCCTAACGGAAAAACGTGGTGCTGAAGACATAAAACCTGGACTACAGAGCTTTTGGTCGGATGGGTTTTGTTTCACACTGTTCAGAATGAAACATAGCGGGGAAACTTCCTGGCAGATTAAAACCGTGTGCCGGACCGAGACTCGAACTCGGGACCTTTGCCTTTCACGGGCAAGTGCTCTACCAACTGAGCTACCCAAGCACGACTCAAGACCCGTCGTCACAGCTTTAAAATTCCGCCAGCACCTCGTCTCCTACCTTCCAAATTTCACAGGATCTCACCTGCATACCTTGCAGAACCAGCACTCCTGGAAGAAAGGATATTGCGGAGACATGGCTTAACAACAGCATGGGGCATGTGAGCTTCTGTGAAGTTTGGAAGGTAGGAGACGAGCTGCTGGCGGAATTAAATCGATGACGACGGGTCGTGAGTCGTGCTTGGATAGCTCAGTTGGTAGAGGACTTGCCTGCGAAAGGCAAAGGTCCCGAGTTCGAGTCTCGGTTCGGCACACAGTTTTAATCTGCCAGGAAGTTTCATATCAGCGCACACTCCGCTGCAGAGTGAAAATCTCATTCTGGAAACATGGCGGGGGTTCGGTGATGTTCTGGCCAGCCATCTCGTTGTATTCCATGGGATCCATAGTTAGTCTGCAAGGTCACGTTAATATGACAATTCCCCATTACACCGTACAATGGCTCCCAACAGGTTTCCCTGGGACTCATCTGAAATTACGTCTATATTTCTTGATGAGTCTACATACAAGATAACATGTTACATCCTCCCTATCAACAAATTCTTATTCAGACACAAATACCGCTGGGTTTCCCCTACTTCCCTACTTTCGGTATATACAGTATACCGGGAAGAATACATTACACTTACGTAACAAAAGTCATGGGATAGCGACATGCACGTATACAGATGACGTTAGTATACAGGGTATAAAAGGGCCGTGTATTGGCGGAGCTGTTATTTGTACTCAGGTGATTCGTGTGAAAAGGTTTCCGACGTGGTTGTGGCCGGACGACGGGAATTAACAGACTTTGAGCGCGGAATTGTAGTTGGAGCAAGACGCAAGGGACATTCCATTTTGGAAATCGTTAGGGATTTCAATATTCCGAGATCTACAGTGTCGAGAGTGCCAGAGAATACCAAATTTCAGGCATTATCTGTCACCACGATTAGCGCTGTGACAACGACCTTCAGCTACCGACCGAGAGCAGCGGCGTATGAGTAGAGCTGTCACTGCTAACAGACAAGCAATGCTGCTTGAGACATCCCGCGAAAATCAATGTGGGATGTGCAACGAATATATCTGTGAGGACAGTGCGGTGAAATTTGGCGTTAATGAACTACGGCAGCAAACAACCGAGGTGAGTGCTTTGCCAACAGCGCCTCTTCTGTGCTCGTGACCTTGTCGCCTGGACCCTAGAAAACCGTGGCCTGGTCAGATGTGCTGGTAAGAGGTGACTGTAGGGTTCGAGCGTGTTGCACATCCCCCGAAGCCGTGGACCCAAGTTGTCAACAAATCACTGTGCAAGCTGATGGTACTCCGTAATGAGCTGTGTTTACATGGAATGGACTGGGTCCACTGGTCCAACTGAACCGATCATAGACTGAAAATGGCTATGTTCGGCTACGTGGAGACTATTTGCAATCATTCATGGACTTCATGTTCCCAAATAACGAGGGAATTTTTATGGATGACGGAGCGCCACAGCCGGCCGGTGTTGCCGTGCGGTTCTAGGCGCTTCAGTCTGGAACCGCGTGACCGCTACGATCGCAGGTTCGAATCCTGCCTCGGGCATGGATGTGTGTGATGTCCTTAGGTTAGTTAGGTTTAAGTAGTTCTACGTTCTAGGGGATTGATGACCACAGATGTTAAGTCCCATAGTGCTCAGAGCCATTTGAACCATTATTGGAGCGCCACGTCAGAACATTCTCCAGTTCGAGCCAATGATTTGCCCCCCCCCCCCTTCCCCAAGGTCGCCCGACATGAATCTTATCGAACAATTATGAATCACAATTCAGAGCTCAGCTCGTGCAGAAAGTCCTGCAGCGATAACACTTTAGCAAATACGTACTGTTATAGAGACAGTATGGCTCAATACTTCTGCAGAGGAACTTCCCATGACTTGCTGACTCCGCGTAACATCGAGTTACTGCACTGCGCCGGGCAAAAGGTGGTCCAACTCTATATTAGCAGGTACCCCGTGACTTTTGTCACCTCATTGTATTAATTTGTAGGTTATTTGTGGGTACACACGGTACGAACTTCGTCACACAGAGCTGTCACCTCTGCGTGCAACAACGGGTCTAATAGACCTGGGCATCAAGTTGAACTGAGCCAGTGTGGCAGATGCGGGTACGTCGTTACGTCGTGGTACATCTCTATGCGAAAGTACATCAGTCGTAGTGGCCGGCGAGTGATAGTGTGCGTGTCTCTGGCAACTGATGTCCACATAATTTCAGTCAGTGAGAGATCTGGAGAGTGTGCTGGCCATGGCGTTGATTATTTCTTCTTGCACATTCACATACTTGGCTAGAAAAACGGGCATTCAACTCGTAATCCATACATATTAGAAGAATGGTCACAGACATATATGTAAGTATGTTTGCATATACGTACGTTCCACATCTCTTCCGAAACCACTGGACTGATTTCAGCCAAACTTAACACACAACCACTTTCTGTCTGGAGAGAATCTCTGTGGGCGTATGAACTATGTACCTATCATACGGGCGGAGATGGGGGTGAAAAAGTAGTAGAGCTCACAACGCTCGAATCCGCAGACTTTAGTAATGCAATATTTGAGAATGAGAGCACTTACTGACTTCCAACAAACTTTACACATAATTTCAGACCTTTATGAAACTTTTTCTCGCTGAAAACCCCACAAAGCGACGAAAGGAAAAAAGTTTATCGATTAATACTAGGGCTGTTGATAAAATGTAGATACATCGATATTTTTCCAAAAAATGTCATTGCATAACAGCGATATATTTTACTCCGATATATCGAAATAAAAATGGCAATATCGAGTGCCAAAATTTTTATTTTATATTATATTTTTCACAATTTTCGATAAATATTTGAAGTTATTCTTTTAAAATTGTAGTAGAACATGATTTTACTTTCATTGTGTGAAGGAGTTTTACTATTTTTTGAGATTTTATCACATCCAATCTTTCACTTTGTCACTTTTACTGCGTGAAGCAAGTGTATGTGGCACACAAGAAGAAGGAGGCCGATTACTCTGGGGTAGTGGGGTGAGAGTGGGGGATGGTATAACAAGATTTCCATGTAGCGTTAAAAAACAATTTTTAAAGCAACTAGTGTTGTATTTCTTCACATCGGCATTCTTCAAAAACAGTTGTTGAAAATGATGAACAAAAATCTAAATGACTTTTGCGCTGGGCGTAGACGTATGAGGGGGAAATGCTAACATAATCGCTGTTCGACGCTACCAACAGAAATTGCAAAGTTTAGCTTCATCATGAAATTTAGACACTACACTTGCTAGGTCCCTGGCGTTGGCAGAAATGAAAACATAGGGAAGTCGACATGAAGTGTTCCGGACAAATCCGATACGTGACGAAACCGAACGACGGACCCATCAGACGCCTATTTGTGCCATGTACACACAGCTACCATTGTCAGCAAAGTGGTTATCGCCAAGCGTGAACGTGCATCGTTTTCCTTTCAGTTCTTGCTCTAAGAGGGACAGGCAGGCTGCTAGCTTGTTGATGTACAAAATATCTAATTATAAATCTATACTTAAATATACAGCTCTAAATCTAAATCTGGCAGTATATTTACAACGTGCAGCTGATATTTTTATAGGCAGGTACATCTACATCTACATAAATACTCCGTACGGTACGTGGCGGAGGGTGCCCTGTACCAGTACTAGTCGTTTCCTTCCCTGTTCTACTTGCAAACAGAGCGAGGGAAAAACGACTATCTATGTTCCTCCGTATGAGTCCTACCTTCTCGTACCTTATCTTCGTCGTTCTTACGCGCAATGTATATTGGTGCCAGTAGGATCGTTCGGCATTCAGCTTCAAAAGCCGGCTCTCTATATTTTCTCAATAGTTTTTCTCGAAAAGAACGTCGCCTTCCCTCCAGGGATTCCCGTTTGAGTTCCCAAAGCATCTCCGTAGCACTTACGTCTTGTTTGAATCTACCGGATACAAATCTAGCATCCCGCTTCTAAAATTTTTCGATATTTTTCCGTCGACTCTTTTTATCAATATATCGAAGGCCGATAGTATATTTCTTTAAATATTGACATCTCTGATCTTTTTAAAATTATCAAATGTCCTAGTTAGCACATTTCCGCTGTTCATGCAGTAAAACTCCTGTATGAGGAATGACGTTTTAATTTATTACCTCTTTACTACTAACTACATTCAAGTCACATTTAACAGAGAGTATCCGTATATACCACTGAAACGTACCTGCAAAATTATACCACTGTATAACACGTAGTTCAGGATACTTGACGTAATAAACACTGAGATGCGTGAAGGACTGCACATCGTGCATGATGTTTTAATATATTACTTCTTTACTACTAACTCTATTAGCAACAGAGTTTGCTTATAGTTTCAAAATATACCACTGAATGTACCTGCAAAATTTTATCATTGCGCGAGAAATTGTTTGAGTGATACGAAGTCATAGAAATTAGGATGTATGGAAACTGAACTGCAGGACGAAATTCGCTAGAGGTGCAGGGAAATACGTTTACAAATATGTGCGACATATATGTGAAATAAATGTGACATGCTCGTACTGTCGCAGAGCCTTGGATAAGTAGCTCCTTCCTAAACCTATCGATCGATTTCAATCAAACTTGGTACACATTTCACTATCTGAAAAGAAATACTGTGGGGATACGAACCAGAAACTTCCTATCGTGATGTAAGTGATAACGAGAAGACAGAAGAACGGAGGAAGCGATGAACAGACAGACAGGGGGATGGAGGACATGGAAACGGATATTAGGGAGGAGGACATGGATAGAGGAAGGTAAAAGGAGAAGATGGACAGAGAGGGGGGAGGTGAAGATTGACAGAGGAACGAAAAGGGTGGAGAGGGACAGAGACAGGGAGAGGGGGTGATAGTCTGTTGAGAGGAGGGAGGAGGAAATGGACAGAGAGAGGGGGAGGAGGGGATGGATAGACTGAGGGGGAAGAGGAGATAAAGGGAGTGAGGAAGAGATAGAGGGACTGGAGGTGATCGAAGGGGGATGAGGATATGAACAGATGGAGAACGACCAGATGGACAGAGAGAATCGGGAGGAGCAGATGGGCACAAAGGGAGAGGAGGAGATACACAGACAGTGGAGGTGGAGGTGGTGGACAGAGAGAGGAGGAAGACGGAAATGGACAGATATGAAGGTGGAGTAGATGGAGAAATATAGGGAAAAGGAGGAAATGGTCTAATGCGATAAATATGCACTTGGCCAACGCCGTGTACGTAGCTGGTTATTTGTAAACATTTTACATGTTTTAAGTTTCTTCCCACTGGTATGTACAAACTGGTATGTACAAAACAAGAATTAAAGGATATTCCTGCCAAACTATTATAATCTCAGCTACTTCAATAATTCCTAAAGCACATCCCTCGTACATCCGTAATTTAGAGTTTCATATTAACCAGCAAATTCCTCTCACTTCTACGAAAGTAGAACAACAAGCTACAGTCGCTGGATACATAAAATGTCTTATATTAATATGTAATTACAAGAAACTATTTACACATTCATAAAGACATGGGTAACAAAACATTTTTCTGTGCTGTATTTCATCTGTTGGCTTTTCCTTACTGAAGTGTGGGCGGTAACGGTTTGCTGATTTATAACTGTAGTCACCATAATTTACGGAATTAATCTTTTTTTGTTGGGATGGATGAATGAGAGACTATTTCTTTACATTATGGACAGCGTTAAATGTAAGAAGCGCAATACGTAATGCTGTGAGAACGTCTGAGAAGCAGGAATCGGAAGAGAGATTTTTGAAATTTAATTCTAAATGATTCGTCTGTTTTATTGCAACGATTACGTTTCCTGAGACTTTTTGTACATAGTTTTCATAAAGCAATAGCTGTACATAATTCCCTTGTAACCTCCCAAATATTTACATGAATACTGCAGCAGTCCAGACTGTTACGTCCTGTAATACCTTTCATTTCTCCTGGGTCACCTATATGACGAAGTAAAAGGTTGTTACATCACGATCGCAAGCGCAGATTGTTTTAGTGATAACAAGTTTCGGTTTATGCTTACTGATTAGAACCACCAATATCACAGTAGCTTGCGAAATAAACCAAAACACATAACGGCCAAAAAAATTTGTACTTGTGACGCTGAGGAGTGATTACAGTGTTTCTCGTTTGTATAAGCTCTAACGTTACTGCGAGAGCACTATGGTTCTGAGAATATTATAAAGTCGTTAAAACTCTATAGTCTCTACACAGGAAATGAAACATCGTCCATTATAAGTGTTCGTCCTACAGCCTCACGTGTGTTATTGTAGGCAGAGCCAAACGAGAAATACTGTTCGCTCTTGTGGACCGGACAGACTGCCAGCCAGTGGGACAGAAACCACAACTGGTCTGTGGCGCCTCAGGTCATATTCTCTGCAAAGCGGATCTGCATCGCTCCTCTTACCACACCAAGCGCAAACATCGGACGACTTGCCTCGAATTCAGACCAGCTGGTCCGTCGTAGAAGTCTCACATTCGGGGTGTCAGCACTTTCTCCAAACCGCGACGATTTTCTGTGGTCTGTAATACGAGTACCACAGCTTCTCTGTTTCCACGCCAGTGTCACCATAGGTGATAAACGCAAAAAGCGGAACGGTCAGAAAGAAAGTTATTGTCTTTCCACCGCAAGAGAGCAATTCGACAACGAAGAAAAAAAAACGATCAGTAGGTTGACTTTTTAAAGGTACTTGGTGGAAAGTAATGGGGTAAAGGGGGGGGGGGGGGGGGGGGTGAGCAGAACATACATAAAAGACCTTATCGAGTTTCTCTTTGTGTAGACTAAATGCTACGAATGCATGCGTATCGATTGCTTTAGTAATACTGTTCCAAAACCTATAAAATTAGAATAATGGCCTTACAGGACTACAGATTTCGTTCCCGCAGTCCTTAACATATTGTGAGCTTGTGGGGCAGGGTGAGGAAGGGACGGGGGGAGGCGTGAAGGGTGACAGTATTAATTTTGTGGTGGAAGGAGAAAAGGAATTGGCTGAAACAATTTCTTATAAAATAACAGTCAAAACTACTAGACAAATTGTTCAGTGAGCACTAAAAGCAATAATAATCCTACCTTTTATGATAGTTACCCACTACCTACAACGTATTTTGTGAGGTGCGCATGTCATATTGGTCATTACACAATCGTTAACTTCTTATTTTCATATGTCGACATGCACATATCTGAGAGCAAGGCATGTTCATCCGCGATCTCTGGTTGTGCTGCTACACCATCTCTGCTGAGGGCGCTCTCACAGAAAGATTATTACTAGTGGCGGTGTGTTGGGAAGCACACGTGAAACTAAATGGTCTGGAAATTTTCAATTAAGATGCTAAATATTTAACACAGATCTGCTGGAAATGATTGAGTAAGATGATGATGAGAGTATTTATGAATTCTGAAAAAAGTTTTGTGAAGAATTTTGATGCAAGGTAAATCCGCTGCTTTGCGTACTTGCGCGTAGTTACCACTCCATAGTAAAATTAATTGTCGTACCGAGCTTTGGTTGAAACATTCATCCCACGAATTGCTCACAGCTAGTGAAGTTAGTTCTCCTTCCTCACATACACAATTTGTAAAAATAATAGATATCGTTTTAGTTAGGTTAATCTTTTGTGCAACATAAATTTTGATTAATCTGTCAGAATTTTTTCTAAAACCTATCATTTTTGCTCAGCCATTATTGTTCACAGTCTTGAAAGTGAACTTAGAAAGTCATTCTTTTCTATAAAATTATTTTTAAAAACTCATCTGTAGAACATTAGCAACCAAAATTAATTCCATGAAAAAAAATAGTGTGTAGCTTGTATTCGCAATGCACGTAGCGGTACACAAGCTTTTGAATGTCAGTTTTAGTTCACCACTTTAATTTAGATTTGCTGCGGCGCTGCTTGCTGTGCTCCACTTTCCAGAGAAAATTTTTACTTTATCGAGGTAAGTGGAAGAATAGCTCAAGGCCATAACCACACAATCACACTATGTATACAGAACAATGTCACTGCACAGTTAATCAGTGACTAGGTTAGATAGCTAACGTTAAGGTTGGAATTTATTTTCTTGTTATACCAAATTCATTTCAGTGATCTGTGTGACATATCTGTGTGTGAAACATTTTTCGTATTCTGCGTTTTCTTTCGTAAGTTAGCTACGTAAATCGGCAGTGAACTTGTATTAAAGTAATTGGGATAAATTATTCAGGCAGAATTTAGTAGTTCATTCTATGTGTAATTTTTGTTGGTTTTATTTCGGCGTATTTTCGAGATGTTGAAAACTGTCCACTGTGACGTCAGGCAACATACCTCACTCGACCGCGTAATGCAGGGCTTTAGTAATATCATTTTTCTGTAATTATTTACGTGTACAACACACACACACACACACACACACAGAGAGAGAGAGAGAGAGAGAGAGAGAGAGAGAGAGAGAGAAAAAGAGAGTTACAAAGAACGTAAGTTACAACTTGTCTGAGACATTCTATTTTGCAGGAGCTTTGCACATGTTATTTTTCTCTCAAACAGGTCACTATTAGATGTGTCCGCAGACTTTATGTTATGGGAATTCATATCCACCTAGCATGCAAGCAACTATTCTTTGTACTACGATATTTCACTGACTGTGTTATTAGGTGAACTTTGCATCGTAATCAGAGTAACACAGGCACTGCAATATCGTATTTATCTGCCGAAGCCGGGCAAGCGGCTTCCAAGTACAACGTCTGACCGTACGGGAACATACATAATGGGTGCACGAGTACAGGTCGCAGACGCATGGTTGACTACATATGCAAGTTTAGGTCTGACCGTGAGTCTTGTACGCATAGCCGAATGGTCGTACTCACTTCGGCGGTACATATACTAAAATTGGAACGATAAGGAGAAGTTCAGACGCCGGCACGGTAGCTCAGCGTGTTCGGTCAGGGAGCTGGTTGGCCTCTGTAATAAAAAACTGAGTGAAAGGATCAGCAACGAACTTGAACGGATGCCATGTGACGTCCGCAACGGTCAAACACAGCGATCAACAACGAACAAAATGAAAAAAGCGGGAAATCCAGGTTCGAGTGCCGATCCGGCACAAATTTTCGCTATCGTCATTCCATTCTACAGCTGATGGTTGTCCTCATTCGCAAATACGAATTCATCTAATGTATTCTTTGTAATTTCTCAAATAATTTTCAGCATCTCTGAGCCTTTATCAGTGGTTCCTTTTATTCGGTACCGTAAAACGCAAAAGTGTTTTAAGTAATAATTGCTGAGGCGAAACTAGGAATAAAAACGTTTCCTACCTATTGTAAAATGCAAACATGTTTCAGGTAATAATTATTGACGTGAAATTCGCACTAAATATTTTGTTGGGACAGATATTTATAAATTTTAAAACCATATATTCGGACACACCTAAGAGCCCCAAAAAGTAATACCTCACGTAGCACATTTGTTGACTACGAGTACTTAGTATACCATAACACCTCCCAACTACCAGTAAAATAGGTTTAAAAACGGTAAAATCCAACCATAGTCTATACCCAAAACTTACCACGAAGAAAACTTCAATTCGCAGAAGGCAATGGCAGAAGGAAAACAGATTATAAACGACTACGCCACACTATGCAGTGGCACAATAAACTAACTACTGAAGTCCCGAACAGGCGTCGGACGGTCCAACGGTACCGTCACACCGCCCTGTAATCCTAGCTGATAGGCTTCACTAGATGCAGGTATGGAAGGGCAAGAGGTGAGCACACCGCTCTCCCGGAGACGAACATTAGAAACTATCTCCGTGTTCGGGAGGCCTTATCTTGCTGAAATGTAAGCCCAGAATGATTTGCCTTGAAAGGCACCGAAAGGAGGCGCAGAACATCGTCGAAGTGCCGCTGTGCTGTAAGGCTGTCGCGGATGACAACCAAAAGGATCCTGCTACGATATGAAACGGCGCCCCAGGCCCTGACTCCTGGTTGTTGGGGCTCAGATCGAAGCTGGACCAAGCACTGAAGACAATTCTACTACAGTCAACGAGATGTCAGGCCGAAGACGTGTCTGGAGACACCCTGGACAGTGGTGGGACAGCAAAGTGACTGTCACCCGCTAAGAGTGTTGGTCTGGGGTGCCATTTCTTTTCATAACTGGACCCCTTTGGTTTTTATCTGTGGCATACTTGCAGCACAGCGGTTACGTCGACGATATTCTACAACTAGTCTTCTTGCCCTTTACGGCAGGCCATCGAGAGCTTATATTTCAGAAAGATAATGCCCGTACGCACACGGCGAGACATTCTACTGCTCTTCTTCGTGCTTGCTAAACTCTACCTTGGCCAGCAAGATCGCCGAATCTTGGACCAATTGAGAACGGCTGGAGCATTATGGGCAGATCCCTCCAAGCGGGATTCTGAAGATCTGACACGCCAGTTGGACAGAATTTGGCACGGTATCCCTCAGGAGGACATCCAACAACTCCGTCAATCAATACCACGCTGAATAACTGCTTGGATAAGGGCCAGAGGTGGACGAACGCGTTATTGACTTGCTCAGTTTCTGAAGTTCTTTCTCTTGAATAAATCATCCAAAAGATCTTTCTGAAAATTGTGTTGTACATGGACATCACATCTGCCGATTTCCATTGCATTTGGATAATTCCATTTCGTAGCAGTTTTAAAGTCGAACATGGTTGGAAATGAATTCTGACACTGTACAAGTTTGTTCCAAATTTAGGTGTTATGCCTAGTTCTGGACACAATTTTCAAGCATTTGAAGCACTTTTGTGGAAGTACAACAAAAAAGCAAAAGAAAAACAGAGAGAGGGAGAGATGAAGAGAGGAAATGAATGTTATTCCTCCGCGTACTACCTTTTTGCTTCTGCTTTGTTTACGCTTGACTCCAATTCTCTGTCATGATTTGGCATCCCAGCCATAAAAGAAACATTCAAGCCACTTGATGGACCAGTAAAATAGTGGATAACTGAGGCGGTTAGATCTAGCAGACAATTGTGCATCTCGTACCTAAAGCAGGACATAATCATTTCACTTCGTAAAAAAAGATGAACTGATGCTGTGTTGAACTATTGAGCTAAACCATTTCTCGGATTTCTCTGTAGAAGAGTAAAAGTACATTGATTGTTTTTGTCTGTAACCATTTTACTTATCGTGTTAGTAGGCAAAGCAACAAAAGATATGAAGATGAGGATCTGTAAAATAAATACGTTAGTATATACTGATGATATAGCGTAATGATTCAGTTGTGAGCAGGATGATGGTAAGAGAGAGAGTGAACTGAAG
Source organism: Schistocerca americana (assembly GCF_021461395.2). Lineage (NCBI taxonomy): Eukaryota > Metazoa > Arthropoda > Insecta > Orthoptera > Acrididae > Schistocerca > Schistocerca americana. The sequence continues at coordinate 340,797,602 of NC_060122.1, read as the reverse complement.
CGGAGGAAGTGGAGATCAGTGTAAACAAAACCTTCATGTTGTTAAAATTAAAGAAATTGATATTGTGAAACACTTAAAATATTAAGGAGTTATTTTGGATGGTAGCTTAAATAAATGTGTAATAAAATTAAACCTGTTTTCAAGTTCTGTACTAAACATATTTAACGGTAATGCTGCATGGATTCCAAAACAACATTGTAGGTCAGACACTAGTCTAATAATCTCGAATAATAGCCGGCCGCTGTGGCCGAGTGGTTCTAGGCGCTTCATTCCGGAACCGCGCCGCTGCTACGATCGCAGTTTCGAATCCTGCCTCGGGCATGGATGTGTGTGATGTCCTTACGTTAGTTAGGTTTAAGTAGTTCTAAGTCTCGGGGACTGATGACCTCAGATGTTAAGTCGCATAGTGCTTGAACCATTTTTCGAATAATACGTACAGATAAAGAGTAAGGAACCTAATCAACAAGTCGGATTGGATGGGATCCTGATTGATATTATAGAACTCAGAAGGTTCTCAAGGGCATTGGAAAGATTTGCACTAGTATGAATAATGTAATTAAGAGCCTAAGATGAGCAGGACAACCTGAATGAGGCTCACATACAACTGAAGTCGTGTCGCTGGGTCAGCGGACAGGAAGAAGAAAGGTGAGAAATTTATGTAATTGCGGTAGTCGACAAGGTTATTAAGAGTCGAAGTATAGGCTTTGGTTGGACAAGGATAAATAACGCCGGCATACCACTGAGTTAAGAAGTACGAAAAATCTAAATTTGGACGGCCAAACAATTCTATTCCTCTTAAATACAAGAACAGTCAGCCCTTAACCACTATACCACCTTTCTTGGTCAATGATCAAATGTTAATGCCACATATAGGAAATCAGCACAAAAATGTAAAGAGACAAATGGTCCAAAGGTAAAAGATGAACTAGAACTTGTATTAGTAAAATACTGCGCATGGAGACAAAGAAAGCACCTCATACATCAGATGCGGAGTTTATCTAAGTACTCAGTGCTGACAACACAGGATTGAGAGGGAAAATTAACACCCTCTTAGAGTAAAGTTGCTTCTCGCATGATACTGTGAAGAGTCTTGATTCTTATTATGCTATCCGTCCTAGTTTATGTAGCCTCCCGAAGATACATAAGAGACGGTTTCCTCTCACACCTATTATCAGTAATGTAGGTGCTCCGGCATAATGTGTAGGAAAACACTTTGCTACCTATTGAGTCCTCTAGTAGCTGAGTGTGTACATTACATTAAGAATTCAGCAGATTTCGTATGTCGCTTAGGAGTTTGCGTTCCAGCGCGTATAAGCCTACACTGACTTCACGTTACGAAGCTTACTTTTATGTATCGTCCAGGTGTTACGAACAGAGCTAATCCAGGTATACATACACGAAACCACGAAATAAAGTCTGAATCACACACTCATGACCATCTCCATATCACTTTAGAAACTGTGCTTTTTTGCTGCAGGTAGCGACAACTCACAAACGCAGTCACATTCAGTATCTTTATATCTTTTCCTCTTCCTTTAATACGGTTACTTGTTAAAACTGACTACTCGTTTTCCATTCTTGGTTGTTTAGTATCACTAAGCGTAGAATAGTTCCACAACTTCATCATTAATCGCTTCATAATTTTTCACATCCCTGCAGTTTGTGATGTTCTAACTAATCACTTTCTAAACATTAACTTAAGGTAGTATTATATTCGTGGTCTTTTTATTTAGTTCGTCATTGTGCTGTACAAGGGACAGTCGACCAGCGATTAATTGCAGATAAAGTCGAAACCTCAAGAGATTTTTTAATTATGTCTGGCAATAGAAGAACCACCAATGACTCGACGATGGAGAAGAAGTAATGTTAATAAAGCTATAATTATTTCATTATGAGCTTTTTAATTGCTTCTTTCTGGTATGACTTACTGAAACCAAGATCTTTTTTGCATTCAATTAAACAGAAGCATTTAATTGTCATTGAGTAGAGTTTCTCCGGCGTCACACTGATGTCAGAATGCTTTCTCCAACTTGATGGATCGTTAACGTATTATTTACTGACGAACAGAATGAAGACGCGTATAGACATCTTAAAAAGTTTATCTATTTACATTCTAAGAAAAGAATAGTCACTACGAAGGAGTTATGGAAATTTGTCACAAACTGACATACATACATCTATCGACGGGAAATACAACATTATAAACTTTGGCGGCTGACGAATGAGTATGTGACTCTGAGGCGCAATCTCATCGTGCAGCTGGCAAGGATAGTAAACAGGAGACATGTCGATACCAGGGCATAAATTCTTCTCAGATTTCATTCTGTGTACTCAGATGGACAGTAACTACGTCTTGCAGACAGGTGCTTGAACAATATGCTATGACGTCAGCATTTGAGAGATCTTCGTTGATCTATTATGGACCGTTGGACAACGGCTGGCATGTATTTCTTGATGCAATAATTTACGAACAGTCTTATGTATTGTAGAAATTTATTTTATGAACAGCCAAGAGCTGTTGCATAACGATTTGATTCACAGATACAGTTATATGGCTCCTTCCATGTATAGCGATTTTACGACTATACGACTATGACGTGTTGGGGTCTGAAGATGGCATCAATGTAATGCCGAAACTGGTAGCACATAGGAAGATCATAAAATAAATTTCTACAATACATACAGCTGTTGGTAAATTATTGCATCAAGAAAAGCATTTGAGAGAGGACGTGTAGTTCCACTCAAAGAAGCTGGTAGGAGTAATTGGCGATTCGCTCGACATTTGAATAGGGGTAATGATACTATTCGACGATGTTGGCACCAATGGGTGAATTACGCCCAAACAAGTGTAAAGACAGACGACAGAAAGCGAGTCCTAACTATTTTAGACATAAAAAGTACTGTGATGTGTATTGAACTGTCAGCTGGTCTTTTAGCGGAACGAAAATGAACAAAACTGGAAGATAAAAAAGTAAAAAAAAACGAAGGTTTTGTGAAATGAATTGTCTAAAATTAAGAAATGAAACAGTTCAGAGAAGCATTTGACGTGCTTCCCAATGATGTTCGAAACCATGTACAGGAGCCGAGAGGTTCAAATGGTTCAAATGGCTCTGAGCACTATGGGACTTAACTTCTGAGGTCATCAGTCCCATAAACTTAGAACTACTTAAACCTAACTAACCTAAGGACATCACACACATCCATGCCCGAGGCAGGATTCGAACCTGCGACCGTAGCTTTCGCGCGGTTCCAGGCTGGAGCGCCTAGAACCGCTCGGCCACTCCGGCCGACGAGCCGAGAGGCTCATAAGCTAGAAACGTAAGGAGACCAGTCAGTGAAATTCCAAGTGACAAATATCCTCCAGTACTATTTAAAATTCAAAGATTCCAAGTTAAACATTGAACTTTAAATTCTCAATTGGCATCACATTTGCTGTACATGATTTCGAGCCTCTTTCAAATTCGACTCGAGTGTTTCTCTAATCTTTTTTATTCCTTAATTTTAGATAAATCGTTTCACAAAACGTTTAACCGTTATTTTATCAGTTTTTTCTTCTTTCTATCGGTAATACACGACGTGAAGAATTATAAGACTCTGGGTACCTCAACAAAGAATTTGCTGCTACACAAAATGCCTTTCCCGACTGACGTCTTAGTTATTCCCTTGCTGATCTGGTACTGCTGGGCGTTATTTTCATGGCAGGAACTGATCAAGGTGACGTGGTGGTTTAAAACACCGGACTGTGTGCCGGTGTTCCGTCTTCCTTCAGACATCTACGTCTCTGTATATGCTGCGCAATCCACTGTGCTGTGCATGGCGGAGGTTGCTGCACATCAATGTCAGCAATATTGTGTTGTATTTCGTTCGTGTATTGTCGAGGAAGAAATGACAAGGTGCCTCTCTATGAGCCCTAACTCTTTTATTCTCATGACTTCTGCACGAAATAAACGACAAAAGTAGCAGCGTGTTCCGTTATTTCTCCTAATTTGTCCAATAAGGTCTCTGTCATTTATGTTATACCTCCTCGATAAGGACTGCAAACGCAAATACTGGTTGGTAATTGGTGGAGTATTCCCAGAAAAGCCAGCAACTCATATCTTTCGTAGAAAGCAGGCACCCCATGTCATACTGGAAACTGAGAATTAGTTTAAACTTGTACAGTAGGGGGAAGTTTCGGTAACATGTAGATCGTATATCGGAAAGATAGATTACATTTCCTAGGAGGAGGAGGGTATAGCGACAAGCAAGAACAATAGGTTTCTAAGATCTAAAATGAACTCGACTAAGAAAAAGATATGGTCTAGAGTAGCCAGGGTCGCTGGATTTAGATTAATAGTCGTATGTTTCTACCAGTCACAAGATTCAAACAGATCAGTGGTAGAATCATTGACAGACAACCCAAAATCGATAGGATTTTAGTACCCGAGCATATGGTAGTAGTAAGAGGTGACTATAAACTGTCCAGTATCTACTGGGAAAATATCGCATATGTTACTGGTGGTAAGGCATAACAGTCTTGCGAAGTAATACTGAATTCATTGTTTCTCAACAGCGTCGAGCAGCTGGTCCGACAGTGCATACACGAAATAAATTTTTCAGACGTCCTTGTTACAAAGAGTCCGATCCTTACGAGAGTGATCAAAATTAGAGATGGATTGGCGACCACGATGCTATTGGAGCATCTATGGTTACAGAAGGCAGATAATATAATTGAGAAACCTAGGAGAGTATTTATGTTTAGTCGAACTCATACTCATATTTGTTTAGGTTTCTCTTAATTTTCCTATATTCCTTCATAGTAATATTGAATTCGTTCCTCCAGTAAATTCACGGCAGATTTCCTTCCACACAGCAGCAAGTTCTTCGGCTATACAGATGTTTTCATGATAGAAAATGCCCAAAATTCCTTAGCTGATAAGATTAGCTGTAAGAGAGAACTAACAACCAGTAGCACGCTTAAAACATTTGCCAATCTAGAATCACAGCTCATAATTAACGAGCAACATCTAAATCATTCGGAAAAGTCTTTTGTTGCATCAACTTTATGATGGTAATTTCGACTGCTATCATCTTTCTGTATACAGTAGAAGACAAAATTCTTCACTATGCCGCGATTACTCTCTGTGTGATCACTACGGTGTACTGGTAATACTTTATTTTATGGAGCGAAAGATGCATAGTGTCGTACTCTATTAATTATACTACAATTGAAGAGGGGCGCTATGTTATTTATCTCTTACCCGAGTCTTCCAGATCGGTCGTATGTATTCCGGTATCCCAAGACGGCTTGAGATAAAACTGGATGACATACTTTGGCCCAGAAATAGTGAGAGAGATCATAAGCTACGGAAGTGAGTATGGTTACAGCAGGTTTATATATCTTATAAGCGCAATGAAAGGAACACAGTTCTGCATACTTCGCAAGGTGCGGTAATGAAAGAAGACCGTAGACATTTCAGATTTGTTCTTGTTGTTGTGTGAATGAACTTGAGGCCCACGAGGGTTTCTTAAAGCATTCAGCAGTCCAGCTTCTGGCACGGAAGAACTTGTAATAAACAATCGCTCCATATCAGGTGCATATTATACAATATCTCACATTTTTATGTTTAAGGAATGCAAAAGCACAAGACTGTTTACAGTCGCAGATCATTATGGTAGTTTTATGGCTATAAAACGATACTGCGAAGCCAGCTTACTTTAGTTTACTGCCCATAACTGCAGCTAAGACCTCCATAAGTTCCTGTCCTGACAGCAGTGAAAGAAAACTGGTATAGCTTAACGACCGAAACGAATATAACGCACGTCTTATTCACACGGAACCCGACGTTCTGAAACCGAAACGCGTAACTAACACGCCACGAGGACGCCGTAAGTTACGACATAAGCAGCAGCGATGCTTTGTGTTTATTGCTTCGAGGCACCGTCGGTTAGTCGTTCCAGCCGTTTCTCGTTGTATTACACTGTAGCTACCACAGCTGAAAAATCTGAAACTACAACAGAAAAATCGTAACGAACTAAACCCGTGTTGAAAAGACACATAGGCCCAATCCTTGACGGTAAATTATTTTAAGGAAGAGCAGTGACTTCTGTATTTGTGCATTTGGAAAGTATCGAAGAAGAGACAGCTGTAGTCTTGCTACAGTTTGAGTAATGTCACATCTCACGCTACCAATCATCAGTTTTAAAATTCTGTTTCAAATTTCATGTAATAAGGTTCAAAGCGGAAAATTCCCTTTTTTGAAGTGTTATTGACTGTAATTAGGCCACTAGATATAGTTCACTACTGAGCGAAGTGTCATTAAGGAATCACTTCCGGCTGTTTTACGAATTCCTAAAACAGAACTTCGAGATGGATGTGAGAGACTGCTTGTTAGCGCAGCGTTCGTTCGAACCGAGCGAGGTGGCGCAGTGGTTAGCACACTGGACTCGCATTCGGGAGGACGACGGTTCAATCCCGTCTCCGGACATCCTGATTTAGGTTTTCCGTGATTTCCCTAAATCGCTTCAGGCAAATGCCGGGATGGTTCCTTTGAAAGGGCACGGCCGATTTCCTTCCCCATCCTTCACTCACCCGAGCTTGCGCTCCGTCTCTAATGACCTCGTTGTCGACGGGACGTTAAACACTAATATCCTCCTCCTCCTCCGTTCGTTCGATCTGTCTCTCACTGTATGCATTCTGGCGAAAGCTACTTTTCAGGTAGGCTAACTCAGCTGACATGTTTCTGGCTCTGAAATGATGTGAGTCCTATGAAGCAAGATGAGAAGTACTCCTTCGACTCAGATCAGTGTGAGTTACCTTCCTAAAAACGGCATGTCACGACGTATCACCACACTTCCTCCCGACTAACGCATGAAGAGAGGTCAGGTAGCCATCATTTTCGACACCAATACTAGAGAAATGAACCGAGATGTTAAAAAAGAAGAACGTACAAATTCTCATCATCTTTACGTCAAATAACGGAAGTATCATCTACGTTAAAAAAGTGGTAGCCGACATTTGCGAAATAGGCCAGTTAATTCGACATTTCACACATGGGATAAGAGAGACCACATCAAACCTTACTAAAATGGAACGCTGACTAAGAAGTCAACCAGTTTCAGAGAACTGGACCAAAATCTCTATGCTATCAAGAAATGCGCCAGATATACAGGTCTCTTATGTGGCCGCAAATACTTTTTTATAGAAATTTATAACGCGCACCAACTAAGCGTTTTTGTCCTACTAATGCATAGCAATTTCAGTTCCCGCGACGATGGAACACGTGGCAAATCGAAATTTTTGCATGCAAATTTTTGTATCTGTCTTTCTGTAGATTGGTGACTGGGTTTTACTGAATAAAGAAAAAAGTAAATAAACGATAAAAATAACAGATCTTTATTAGAATCAGCTAAGAATACTAGATTATTCTATAGATAAGTTTCTAAATTATTTTAAAACAATATGGGCGGAGCTTTCTACGTCTTTGCACACAACGCAAATGAAACTGTTTCTGTTCTTCGTCTGCAGTGATCAATCCATGAGAACATTACATCACTTTTACAACACCTTCTGCTGTCCCACTTACACTGAACCCCGCTAGCACGCAGAAGTGTCGCAACACAACGTGGCACGGACTCGACTAATGGCTGAAGTAGCGCTGGAGGGAATTGACACCTTGAGTCCTGCAGGAATGTCCATAAATCCGTAAGAGTACGAGCGGTTGGAGATCTCTTCTGAACAGCACTTAGCAAAGCATCTCCCATATACTCAAAAATGTTCATGTCTGTGGAGTTTGGTGACCAGCGGAAGTGTTTAAACTCAGGAGAGTGTTCCTGGAGCCACTCTGTAGCAATTCTAGACGTGTGGGGTGTCACATTGTTCTGCTGGAATTGCCCAAGTCCGTCGGAATGTACAATGGACATGAATGGATGGAGGCGATCAGACAGAATGCTTACATACGTGTCACCTGTCAGTGTCGTATCTAGACGTATCAGGGGTCCCATATCACTCGAACAGCACACGCCCCACACCGTTACAGAGCCTCCACCAGCTTGAACAGTCCCCTGCTGACATGCAGGGTCCGTAGATTCATGAGGTTATCTCCATACACGTACACGTCCATCGACCCGATACAATCTGAAACGAGACTCATCCGATCAGGCAACATTTTTCCAGTCATCAACAGTCCAATGTCGGTGATGGGCCCAGGCGAGGCGTAAAGCATTGTGTCGTGCATTTATCAAGGGTACACGAGTGAGCCTTCGGCTCCGAAAGTCCATAGCGATGACGTTTCGTTCAAAGGTTCGTACGCTGACACTTGTTGATGGCCGAGCACTGAAATTGTAAAGTTCTTTAAAAAAATATGAAATAAAAAACTTTAAGAGTCGATTGGGCAATGCAACTCCCAATGCCAGCAAGGAAATACAGTCACTGCAAAGCCCCTTAGGCACTGAATCATCTGGCCCTGTTCGCATAATAAATAAATTAAATTGTCTTACCTCTAAAGCAGCAACGGAGTAACTCGATATATTCTGGTCTCTCATCAAAAATATAAGTATGCTAACTACAGGCTCAGTAGTGTGCAATGTTGGCCGTTATACTTGAAATGCACATGAAACTCTTTTGGCTGATAAACGAGAACATTTAAGAAAATTCAACCTCTTTAAAAAATATATGACCTGGACTGGGAGGCTGACTGTGGTGAATTACTAACTCTCGGGTTTTTTTTTTTTTTTTTTTTTAGCAAAATTATGTTGCAAGTTAAGTTTGGCTTTTCAAAAACATCTGACGATTGAAGTTACATTACTCACAAATGATTCACAAACAATGATATTTAAATAGCAAGTATTATCCCTAACTTCATTAATCCAACATAAATGCAAATTATCTAATTTCAAATAGCTCTCTTCACAAACCTCAAAAGAATTACAAAAATGAAATATTTAACTGGACTTTTTATCAAAATCGTTTACGTACATTCTTGGGTGACTCAACAATTATAAATTATCAGCCAACTTATCTATACTAACACGCTGGCTAAAACATAATTAATTAAATCTTTACGTTATTTGCCTGAAGACTTCTGCTTCCATGTTCAACAAAATTGACATACCTACATTAATCTGACTCTTGGTGGCTTCGTACAGCACACCACTGAAACTGCCTACTCCATCGTCTTTCCCTCACAGACAGCTACCTACAACTGTGCATCCACCGCTCTCTTTCTCCATGAAAGCAATGCAGTATCTTTGGCTCTGTGTTCGTGCACAGTCATCGATTCACATTATCGAGCCTATCAGAGGCATTCATTGTTTATAGTACACTAGTTTCACTTTAATTTATTAATATTCTTATCTTATTCTGGTGCCGCCTATAAGTGTGCACTAGTATACTCCTTTCAAAACCTGCAGCAATTTGCGGAAGGGTTGCAATTCTGTCACGTTGAGCAATTGTCTTCAGTCGTCGTTGGTCCCGTTCTGGCAGCATTTTTTCCCTTCTGCAGCGATGTCGGAGATATGATGTTTTACCGGATTCCTGATAATCACAGTACACTCCTGAACTGGTCGTACGGGAAAATCCCCACTTCATCGCTACTTCGGAGACGCTGTGTCCACCGCTTGTGCGCCAACTATAACACCACGTTCAAACTCACTTAAATCTTGATAACCTGCCATTGCAGCAGCAGTAACCGATCTAATAACTGCGCCAGCCACTTGTTGTCTTATATAAGAGTTTCCGACCGCTGTGCGGTCTACTGCCTGTTTACATATCTCTGAATCTGAATGCGCATGCCTATATCAATTTCTTTAGCACTTCAGTGTACGTCCTTCAGAGATGAAAAGTTTCCAGCTGTCTTTATTTGTGGTGTTCATTTGTACATCACCAATTTCGGAATGATGTAACTGCATCATCAAGTTTCCATACAGCTATTCAAATCATCAATCGAGCTGCTTAAACAGTGTGAGCGAGAGGTTCCTGCAGCACTGGGTTGCTGATTCCACTTTAGCCGGCCTGGGTGGCCGAGCGGTTCTAGGCGCTACGGTCTGGAACCTAACAACCGCTACGGCCGCAGGTTCGAATCCTGCATCGGGCATGGATGTGTGTGATGTCCTTAGGTTAGTTAGGTTTAACTAGTTCTAAGTTCTAGGGGACTAATGACCTCAGCAGCTGAGTCCCATAGTGCTCAGAGCCATTTGAACCATAGTGAGTTCGCTCGGGAGCGAGTGTCTCAGGTAATTTACACACAGCGAAGCACATTCCCGTCAGGCTTACTTATCGTATACACCAAGAATCTATAACATATAATACTGGATTATCAGGTGATAGTTCCTCGAGCCTTGAAGTATTTGCCTGCTCTTCTCCTCTGAAGACAATGTTACGGCGTCCAGCTAGCTCTGCTTAAATTTCTTGCTTCTCCGAAGTATTACAAGTACCGGCAAGGCGGGTAGTTAAGCCAGATGAAATAAGAAACTAGGAAACGAAATCGATTTAGTGCTGTAAGAAATAATATATTTCACATTATTAGTGAACTAAACAAAAATCTAAGTCATCTCTCTACGATAGACAGGAAAAGGCAGACAGTACAAGACTGATGAAACATCCGATAGTAGCTTTTACAAACATAAGAAAATTAGTGTTCATCTTCTCTCGCTAGTTTCACAGGCTGATTTCTGCGGGAATACCACGTTTTAATCTTTGCCGTAAAGTTCTTAGGCGAGTGAATGGATAAAAATAGACATAGTAAAACATATACTCAAACACAGGTAAACCAGCAAAAGTTCCAACACAGCGCCCCCTCCCCCCCCCCCCCCCCCCTCTTACTGTATACTGCTGCGGTCCACGATTACTGGACGATAGTATACAGTAAAGGTGCTCTTTCTACGTACAATCATAAAATATTAAAATTTATTTTGTTATAACTCATATTGTCTTTGCCTGACCAGGGTTTAAAATACCTTTACTGATGTTCAATTTTGTTTTAATGTAGACCCTAGACGTGCCAGCTCTCTCTTATTTTCCATTTTTGTGTATAGATTCTGAAAATTTAATTTTCGAAGTCCATGCCGCGACGAAGTGTATGTTCAAATTTAGAGTCTGCGGCTGCATTATTGCGGAGCAACCGCTACACGCCTTCAGGGTGCGCTTCACGTAAGTCCGTTGGTGCAACATGGTTAGGCGGTACAGTTTGTGTCCACAGTTTGTAGATAACGACAAATTTCATGTCGTTAAAATGTCCATACAACTGCTCCGTAAGGTAGTGTGTAGAGGCGAATGCGTGACTGAGCGTTTCTGAAGCTGCAACGGAAAGGCTCATCGTTTACGACCTTTGGCGCTGGAACCGCTTCGTGCCTCACGTATTTCAGTGTCCAAGGCCAGCTCGTACATTCAGCATAACGTCGAGATATCACCAAATTTCACGTACGTCCATAAACGTTTTCACTTTATATGCTACCTTGCAGCAAAGTCTATCGTCACTCGCTACAAACGAACCGAAAACGTTTGGCTCATTATAAGCTCCCGCACCTTCACGCACTGTAGCACACGTAAATGTAACCTTTTTACATTGCATGCCAAGCGTTTGATAGTTGAATAGTTCCTCGTGACGACTCTTTTGTCAAAACATACATGTTTTCACATTGCATATACAAAATAAGCATTACACTTCAAAATAATCTGATTTATGCTAAGCACACATAAGCCTTCATCTACATGTTTGCTGACAAAAAAATGGTTCAAATGGCTCTGAGCACTATGGGACTTAACATCTATGGTCATCAGTCACCTAGAACTTAGAACCACTTAAACCTAACTAACCTAAGGACAGCACACAACACCCAGTCATCACGAGGCAGAGAAAATCCCTGACCGCGCCGGGAATCGAACCCGGGAACCCGGGCGTGTTTGCTGACATATCGGGTACATACATAGTATAATTTTATACATACTCACATCTAGATTCATTATAACATTTAAACTTGTGCACAAAACAACATTTTAGTACCACTGTACGTCCCTTAAGATTTCATTTTCACCCTTAGGACGCATTAAACAACATCTTATGACATTGTAAATACCCAATACCCGACATTTTCTCTGACCATTCAAAGGCTACTTGTCTCTTACAGATTTTTCAAGAGAAGGTAATTTTCTTAGTCTTTGAGTAGTATAACTTTACTTAGAATAACAATTAAAATCGGCAGAGCGGTTCTAGGCCCTACAGTCTGGAACCGCGCGACCGCTACGGTCGCAGGTTCGAATCCTGCCTCGGGCATGGGTGTGTGTGATGTCGTTAGGTTAGTTAGGTTTAAGTAATTCTAAGTTCTAGGGGACTGATGACCTCAGAAGTTAAGTCCCATAGTGCTCAGAGCCATTTGAACCAATTGAACAATTAAAATTGTTTTTTCAATTTCGGAGCTGAAAGGACAATATACATACATACAGTTCGAAGACATGCATAAACCATTGTCTTCACATTTCGTCTGACTCACGCACCTGTAAATCCATATTGCTAACGAAAGAGAAGGAATCTTCATAACGCGTTAACCAACAAAAGCCCCACCTGTCTCAAGTCTACGAGAAATGCGTCTACTGATCTACAAGGCATGGTGACAGGAAAAGGTTCAAATGGTTCAAATGGCTCTGAGCACTATGGGACTTAACAGCTGTGGTCATCAGTCCCCTAGAACTTAGAACTACTTAAACCTACCTAACCTAAGGACATTACACACATCCATGCCCGAGGCAGGATTCGAACCTGCGACCGTAGCAGTCGCACGGTTCCGGACTGCGCGCCTAGAACCGCGAGACCACCGCGGCCGGCCAGGAAAAGGAAGGAAGCACTTCTTTATCTGTTGCTAAAATCCATCGTCTAAACACCACAGGCTAATTGAGTAAACTCTTTGATCGCGCTTCTTTGTATCTTTGTGAAACTAATTACTTAGTGTTTGCTGAACTAATTTCATAATTCTGACAGTGCAGTATCATGTAAGTTATCAGTATTTATTGTTTGGAAGTACCTGTAGCGAGTGTAAATCAGTAATTTATATCCGTATCTTCACGATACCACTCTCGTGTATATGATATACCTGAATATATCGCTAGGGTGGACCGAGAAAATATTGTAGAAAAACGCTCAGACGAGTCGTGATCCCTTGTAAATGCATCATGTAGCACTCCGTCATCAGGCCACAAGTGGCCCATCGGGACCATCCGACCGCCGTGTCATCCTTAGATGATGATGTGGATAGGAGGGGCGTGTGGTCAGCACACCGCTCTCCCGGTCGTTACGATGGTTTTCTTTGACCGGAGCCGCTACTATTCGGTCGAGTAGCTCCTCAATTGGCATCACGAGGCTGAGTGCACCCCGAAAAATGGCAACAGCACATGGCGGCCCGGATGGTCACCCATCCAAGTGCCGGCCACGCCCGACAGCGCTTAACTTCGGTGATCTGACGGGAACCGGTGTATCCACTGCGGCAAGGCCGTAAATGCATCATGCATACTCATGTTTCGCGCTTACATCAGTAGCTTGCGCTTTTTAATATGCAGTCCGACCCCTAAACTTCATTTAACAATATTCTACGTACTGTAATCTCTTCATATACACACACTCATCCACATTGTCACATTCATACACATATTTATATACATATAAATAAATTGCGGTGTGGCCCGTTTTCTGTGATACCAGCTATCTTGTCCTTCCTGCCTTTACCAGGGCGCGCTCTTGCATCGTTACCTCGAAAAGAAACTTCATAATAACTTAGAAACTAAGAACGTAGTCGCTCCATGGCTAACTAACGTATCATTTTTCTTCTCACACACATATCTTTTTACTTTAAGTACGTGGATGTGTAAATTCATCAACTCCTTTTTCTCAAAAGAAACTCTTCTTTTATAAGAACGAAAATATTCAGAGCATTTCCGTCGTTTCGACCTTTTGTTTTACCTTTTTCAGTCCTTGCATATTCATACTAAGATTAATAAGTGTTGTTCTAAACGGGCACAACCTCGACCCCTACAATCATTCTTTATTTCCTCGTATTTAGATACTTTCCTTGTAGTATTTTATTTATGTGTACATAACTACCGTGTAAGTTTGTATGTACTGTAAACAGTAGTGTAGTGTGTACATAGGTTTCTGCAGTTAGTTGCTCTGTCTTCCTCTGTAAACTTTCTCTTATATTATAAACCTCCTTCATTTTAATGGTGATTAACTTATATAGCTTATTTGGAGGCTAGATGCCAAGTTTGCGTTGCATCTGGAGTGCTAAGTGGCGTGTTGAACTGAACTGTTTCTGCGCATGTGCTGAAGTTGCTGACCTACGTGTTAGTTCCCACTACGCCTGCGCATCCTCTCCCTCTCGTAATGCCATTTCACGTATTGTTTACACCTCAAGTGCATTATTACGTTGTATTTGGAAAACATACATATTGCAGAATGAATCGGCACCGTTGAGATTGTGTTTGATTTCCAGGTTTCATATAGCCTTTTGGAATTAAACAGAATATTAAATTACTATAAGTTACCTTGTTTCCATTTAAAAACAAATAAAGAAATAAACTGAAAATTTTCTCCTAAGACTATGCGAATAATTGTTAAATACATATTATATTGAAGTATTTCACTTGTTTATTTACAGTAATTCAAATGATGTTTAACCTTTGTCCAATCCTTTTAGTGCACAAACGCTGTTAGATCCTTGTGTGGCTAAAGTCCTTTGTCCTTTCCACTATTAGTTTAGGCTACTCTATATGCACCTGGATTTGGTATTTTAGCAACAAAAAATGGTCTACTCTACAAAAGCCGCCATTTGTGATTGAGTTTCCCATATTTCGTGGATTTAGGGTGTGTTCGAAGTAATACCTCTTATCCTGCTTGAAATTTTTCAGTGCACCCTAACCTTTTGTCGTACGATTTTTTCCGCTGTTCAGCTTTTTCCTCCAGTTTAATCAAGGCCTGGCGTACTTTTTCTTCGAGTGACATCTATCCCCTGGGTATCTTGGGCGATGGTTTTCCCCACCCATCGACTTCTCTCCTGGGTGCAAAATCGGTTGAAGTGTATGGAAATCATGAGACAAACTCATTTCGTATGCTTCTGGGGAGTGTAGGTGCATATAAACCTGTTAAATCCTATGATTGTACTTGCTATTGGGCTTTACTTGTGGTGAAATCTTGATAATAATACATGTTTTACCTTGTTTGTGTTGGTAAATTCCCTGCATTCACTGCCTGCAAATTACGTTAACAATATCTGTGACTCTCGGGAGTATCTTCTGTACTCCTTCTAATAACAGAACCTGTGGTCACAGACCGCACTGCATAAATGGCTCTGAGCACTATGCGACTTAACTTCAGAGGTCATCAGTCGCCTAGAACTTAGAACTAATTAAACCTAACTAACCTAAGGACATCACACACATCCATGCCCGAGGCAGGATTCGAACCTGCGACCGTAGCGCCTAGAGCCTCACGGCCACTCCGGCCGGCCGCTCTGCATACAACTTAACACTTTTTGTAAAAACATCACACAAGGCAATAACATATTTTACACCTCGCTTCTCTTGCAGATATGGTCGGGTAGCATCCAAGAGCTCTAATTCTAAATGTTTTGTGGCCACTGTTGGATGTAGTTCAGTTAACTTGGACTTGTTTGTGTGCTTCATCTTTTGGCAAGTAATACCTTCCGAATTGCTTGGAGAACTCTTCTCCTCAAGCTGTGACATAGTAGTGCGTATTTGTGTTGTTGGTGCATTTGGAAACCCCATAGTGACCCCATACATTGTGAGTGTATAAAACGGAATCATCTATGTAACTTTCCGGTGAACTCACGCACCACAGTTCTTGATTTGCTGTACGCCGATGAAACAGAATTCCCTAAAATATAGAGTTTCTTCAGATTCTCATCTTTGTTTTCAGACACTTTCGATGTTACCTTTTCCCATGACAGGTCTCCCTCTTGCAGTTTCTCCAAAATCTTACACATCTCTACGTAATATGGTTGTTGTGTCTTGTCCTGCATAAGCAGAAACCAAAATTTCACAATTCTGTTCTGTGAATTCTAAGAATTCATCAAGCTCTTGCGGTAACCTTGACAAGGTATCCGTGATTTTTATGTACACCACCTGCCTAGACTTCCATGTAATAACTTGCATGTCAACTGAAAAGAAAGTGCTTGATGGCCACAGTAGATTTCGGTGTGCTTGTCCAATAACTAATCCTCAACCTTCTTAAATACCCACATAACCCCTAGAGCCTCGAGCTCTGTCACGGAATATTACCGCTCGGATTCAGTAAGTGTTCGACTAGCAAAATTGATTAGCTTAGGTGATGGTGCCTATCAACTTCAGTGATCTGAAATAAGCATGCTCTTAGTGTCTGTGAAGATGCATCTCTGGTCAAGCAAAAATTCTGTGACACTTCAGGGCGGTGAAGTATGTTTGCACTAGCAAGGCTTTTTTTGTTTTGTCGAAATCTACTTGAGGAGTTAAATTAGCTATGCTAATACCTCACATATTCTTCCCTCGTGGGAGCAGCTATTAACAGGTCATCAACATAGAGACTGACTCTATTGAGGAGCTCTGGTCCCAAAACTTTGTCCAGTGTGGAAAAGAAAATACCCACACTCGCGTTCAAGCCAAAAAGCAAAACGCAAAATTCATAGCTCCTGTCCCCACACCCAAAGGCTGTGTATGTCTCACTATCTTCATGTAACGCTGTTCTCCAATAAGACCCTTTTAAATCAATTATACTGCGGTATTTGTGAAATTTCAGGAACTGTTCTTCAGTTATTTTGTTTGTATTCCGAGCATTAAGGACAAGCCTGATGCTACCGTCGAGCTTGGTGACAGCAAAAATAGGGCTACAAGATGGGGACAAGGAGGATTGTATGAGCTTCCAATTTTTCATCCTTTCAATTTCTTTCCTCCAGCTTCTCTTTTTACCCAAGGAATTAGATATGAAGAAAAGCAGTATGTTTCGTATGGGCAAATGTCCATTTTACACTCATAACCCTTTATTACACTGAGGTGTCTTTTAAATACTTGCGCATACCGAAGTATTGCTTCTTGTAACTCCTCCGTCTGATCTTCTGACAAACAAGGAATTCCCTTGCCTTGGTTTGGACAGTCTGCGGGCACATGCCTTTTTTAGACGGCTGCTCAGCCTTTTGGGTATCAAGAAACAGTGCGTTTGGATATGACAACTGTATTCTGATATCAGTACTTGTTTTCAGAATATTTTCAGTTATACTGGTTTTAAGAAAATTTAACGATAACCTCTGTTCGTTGATTGTAAAGAAACATTTTCCTTGACCTATGTCAATCTGTGCTTTGTATTATCTAAAGGTATCCATTTGAATAAGTCAGTTTACTAAAAATTTTTCCACCACCAGAAAAATACATTTTAGGGGAAAATTGCTGTTGGTAATAGGCATTAATGCCTGAAGGTTAACTCCTTGTGACTTTCCCCCCCCCCCCCCCCCCGCCATCCCTAATGTGTTCAGGGCAAAACAGTTCTGCACCAGAAAAGTTGGTATATAACATCGTCTTTGCAGCTCGTTAAACATACCTTGTGATACTACGTTGACATCTAGACCAAATACCCGTCATTAATTACAACTTTCACTGACTCCTCATTACCCTTGTTTAAGGTGTTTGCAACCTCCTGGCACAGTTCTTCTTTCATATCTATCCCTCCTCGTTGCGAGTAACTTTAACCATCTGAACGTTGTGGGTTTGACTTTGCCAGTTCGTGCTCTGTATTGTCCTGGAATTAAATTCTCCTTGACCGCCACTGGATACATAATTGTTATTTCGTTAATTATAATTACTGGTTGAAGGACTGCCGAATGATCTATTTGCGGTCGGTTCCTGTCAATTACTGTATTGGTTACTGCCACCTGCTGGGAATGTGTTGTGAACCTGCTGGCCAAAGCCCCTTTATTCTGTGTATTGTAATTCTGTTTGCAATTTTCTTTGAAACGTCGTTTGCACTTTTGGTTTCCCAGTTACCATGAATATTTCTTGTATTATTGTTGTTACATGGGGGATAAGGGTGCCAACCGTGTTGGTTATTGCCACGGATTCCGTTCCGCTGTTGACTCGTGTAGGCGCACACTGCGTACTGATGTTCTGTGGTTGCGACGGCCCCACTACATACATTAGGTCAATCAAGCTGAGTATGGATAAGAAATACTCTATATCATTTTCAGGTGTGGTGATCAGCTTTCCCCAGATATGAGCGGACAGGCGACTTTTCGCTGTATTCAATACGTCCACGTAGGAAACTGGGTTTGCCCAATGTCTGGTTTTGTTTCTGTATTTTTCGAACTACTTCCCAGTCCCCCATATTTGCTACTGAATGGTGATGAGTTGAAAATCTCTCGGTGTAGCCTCTTTTGGATTGATGTGGAGCAATATTTGCCAAAGAAAGTCCGTTCAAATTGCTCATACGTATGGCATCTCACAGCCACATCTGCTGCCCACAATGAAACGTCGCCCTTTGTGTACCTCACAATAAACAGGATGTTCTGTCCAGCTGAGGGGTAAACTGGCGCGAAAAGCTTTATAAATACAATGGAGTTTGTTGAATAAATCGGAAACTGCCTATGACGGAGCAGACCCTCATCCGCCAAGAAAATTGGCAAACATGTAGTGTTGTCTGTTGCCGGCGTGGCATTGTTCGGATGCACATGGTTATACTGTGGATATGTTTGCGGCGCTGGTATTGACGTTGGCACAGCCGGTTGCATTTTGTAATTCCTTTCTTCTCTGTTTGAAGGGCTGGAGGCAAATGGTTAATAAGTATTACCGCTGTCTATCCTACCCGACTCCATCTGATTTCTTTCTATTGCTATTGCGGAACAGCTCTCTTGTGACATCTGCAACATAGACTGCTCTGCTACCTCTTTTTCCGCTGCCTTTAAGCCTAGCTCAGTCCCAGCAATCAATTCGTTTTCCTTTTTCTTTACTACCTCTTCAACTGCTTCGACATGGGTGGGAGGGTCTTACCCTTATCTAGCATCCCCGCTTCGGCTCTGTCTTTTAAATTCTATACCTCCTTTTCGTTTGTTTCTTGTGCTTTCTTTATGGACTTAATGCCTGAATCTAAATTACTCAGTTTTACTGACAGCTCCTCTTCTTCTTCTGTCAAATCTTTGCATAAGTATGGAAACTCATTAACAGTACCTGCCATTGTTTCTAAATTTTTACAAATTACTGACTCAGCCTCTTCGATCTGAGTCTGGACGTCACTCACGAACTTTAGCTTACTGTCATTTTCTCTTGTGTCTCGTCTATAGATGACACTTTTTGATCTAGGCTGGTTATCTCCTGATACAAATCAGTGAATAATTCCACCTTTAATTTCATTCCCATAACGGCAATTTTATACATTAAATCATTGCGCAGATTTTGACTTAAATTATGGATTCTCTGTGACAGGTCATTCTTAAAACCATCAAATGTTTGCTTTCGTTCCTTTTTAAAATCACAAAATTTTTCATTAAGGTTTTCGGTTTGTTGTGTATAAAAATTATCAAAGAAATTCTTAATTAGGTCAGTTAGGCCCTTATACATGTCTTGCATTGAATGTACTGATGACGCATTAGCGTCTTGTGTACCCACCGTCTCTTGTTGGAGAAAATGGAGAAAATGAAATTTACTGATTCCGCATTAGCGTGTCTTTCACTGGCATCATGCGGAAAATGCTTCTTGGTGAGATTTGGGGAAGAGTCTCGTCTACTGTGCGTGTGGTAATGTCATATGGTAAGACATTGAGCATAAACTGAATGTATGTAATATTCCCGTCTGTCGTTAATATGATCTACATTTTCAGTGTCACTATCAAAAAAAAAAAAAATGGTTCAAATGGCTCTGAGCACTATGGGACTTAACTGCTGTTGTCATCAGTCCCCTAGAACTTAGAACTA
Organism: Schistocerca americana; assembly: GCF_021461395.2. NCBI lineage: Eukaryota > Metazoa > Arthropoda > Insecta > Orthoptera > Acrididae > Schistocerca > Schistocerca americana. Next base: position 340,777,691 of record NC_060122.1, on the reverse strand, counting down.
CTTAAACTTAACTAACGTAAGGACATCACACACATCCATGTCCGACGCAGGATTCGAACCTGCGACCGTAACAGTCGCGCGGTTCCAGACTGTAGCGCCTAGAACCGCTCGGCCACACCGGCCGGCGTGTCACTATCATTTGTCGTCACACCCATTGTGGCGACATTTTGCATCTCTACATTATTTTCATTAGTCAGCGCAACTTTTTTAACTGAATCAATTTTTTAAATCTTTTTTTTAAATTATAAATGTGAAATTAAATTTAATTTTAATCTTAAAACTCATTGCGAGAATTTTCCCGATCAGTACAGCTGCGTTGCAGCTTATTGTTGCCGTTTGCAATTTTTCTATCCACATTCCAAAGAATCAAAGTAATGTTAACCCAGATCTCTATTGCTTTAAAAAATGCTTCAAATTCATGATTGGGTATGGTAAGGTAGTGACACTACTTCTGATCGAGGCATTAACAAGGGCAGTCGTGCGAGCTATAAATTCGAATTCTTTCCTGCCTTATAGACAATCTTCTTAAATTTTATTGGTACAATTCCTTCGGTTAACCATTTGTAATTCATGCATACCATATGGTGTTTGCCGTTGGATTTCTCTCGGCATTGTTATTCCATGTGTTATATCATTTAATTATTGCACCTATCTAATCTATGTGGTACCGTCTTGGGAACGGTCGTCAGCTGTACTGATTAATTAATAATGTTAAGAACAATAATTACGATGAAAATATACTGGGCCACACAAGAGGCGCAACAGTGGCGAGTTCACTACGGAGCGTGTGTCTCAGCTAATTTACGCACAATGACGCACACTTCAGTCAGGCTTATGATTTTCCGTATACACGAAAAATCTGTAACATATAATATGAGACTATTAGGTAATAATTTTTCGAGCCTTAAAGTTATTTACCTCCTTTTCTTCTTTGAAGACAATTTTATTGCTTCCAGCTTGCTCCACTTATTCTTGCTTCTCTGAAGAAGATACCGGCAACACAGGTAGTTAGATCCGGTGGAATAAGAAACTAGTAAATGAAGTTGACTTTGTACTATAAGAATTAGTGTATTTCACATTATTAGTGCACCAAACAGAAATCCACGCCGTCTCTCTGTCATGGACAGGAAAAGACAGACACTACAAGATGGATGGAACACCCGGTAGGAGTATTTACAAACAAAAGAATATATGAAAACATCCGATAGGAGTATTTACAAACATGAGAATGTTAAAGGTCTTCATCTTCCATCGCTAGCTCCATAGTCTTGATTGCTGCAACCATACCGTGTTTCAAACTTTGCGTGAACGAAAGGACAAAAATAGACAGAAAAATAAAACATATACCTACATAGGTAAACTAGCGTAAGTTTCAGCACGGGTGTTAACATCGTCTTGTACATTTTGTTTATTTTTATCAGCATTAGCTGCACTGTGTATTTCATGTAGTTTGCGACAAAGAATACCTAAACCACTTTTTTTATTCATTTAAAATTTGTTTTGTAAATTGAAAATTACAAAATACGAGTGTAAGACAATTATTATCCGCAAACTACTTATAAAATTTTATTGTAATCAAATAGGAAACTTACAGGAACATCATTTTTTGACATAGTCTCCTTGCGTTTCAACGCACTTGGTCCATCGTTGTACAAGCTTCCTGATGCCCTCATAAAAGAAGGTTCTCGGTTGAGCTGCGAGCCAGGAATGCACCGCTTCTTTCACTGCTTCGTCAGAGGCAAATCGACGGCCACTTAATGCCTGTTTGAGTGGACCAAACAAGTGACAGTCAGAAGGGGCAAGATCTGGACTATATGGAGGATGATCCAGTACTTCAAATCTGAGTTTCTGGAGCGTTTCAGCAGTGTGGGCAGCAGTATGCGGACGGGCATTGTTTTGCAACACAACACCTTTTGACAGCAATCCTCGGCGTTTGCTTCGAATTGCAGGCTTTATCCTGGCAGTAAGCATCTCACTGTAACGTACACTGTCTATTGTTGTGACCCTGTCCCCATAATGTTCCAGTACTGGACCTTGTGCGTCCCAAAAAACCGTAAGCATCAGTTTTCCTGCGGAGGGTAGGGACTTGAACTTTTTCTTGCACGGCGAATTTGGATGTTTCCATTCCATACTCTGTCATTCACTCTCCGGCTCGTAATGATGGATCCATGTTTCGTCAGCAGTAATGATCCTGTCTAAGAAGTCCCCTTTTTTATCATAGCGATCCAAATGTTTTTTGCAGGTGCCCAAGCGCGTTTGTTTATGCAACTATGTGAGTTCTTTTGGGACCCATCTTGCACAAACTTTATGAAACCCAAGTCTGTTGTTGATGATCTCGTACGCAGAACCGTGACTAATTTGCAGACTATGTGCCACTTCGTCAATAGTTAATCTACTGTCTAAGAGAATCGTTTCACTGTGAACGCTCAATGGTTTCTTCATTTGTGGCGGTAAACGGTCCCCCGGCTCCTGCATCGTGCGTAACACTTGTGCGACCATTTCGGAATTTTTCAATCCATTCATAGACACTTCCTTGAGGCAAAACATTGTTCCCGTACTGTACCAAAAGTCTTCGTCGAATTTCGGCCCCTGATACGCCTTCAGATCACAAAAAAAAAAAAAAAAAAGAAAGTTCAAATGTGTGTGAAATCTTATGGGACTTAATTGGTAAGGTTATCAGTCCCTAAAGCTTACACACTACTTAACCGAAATTATCCTAAGGACAAACACACACACCCATGCCTGAGGGAGGACTCGAACCTCCTCCGGGACCAGCCGCACAGTCCATGACTGCAGCGCCTTAGACCGCACGGCTAATCCAGCGCGGCACTCCGACCACAAAAAACGGATCACTGAACGTTGCTCTTCTTTGGTGCAAATAGACAGCGGAGCAGCCATGATTAACAGCACGGCAGCGATAACGAAACTAACCTAACAACTTGAAAATTGCAAAGATATAACAACAAATAAACAAAGCATGCGTCATCATATAACTAAATTGAGGATAATAAATGACTTACCCTCGTAGTAGAACGAAGAAAAACACGTCCATCACTAACCGAAAGATTCTACTGAATGATATGAATAATACAACGCACACTAAATCAGAGCGGTGACCGTTTTTATCAATGCCTAATCGGTATTATTTGCTTTTTGTCGCATGTCAAAGGCGGCCGAAACCCGACGCAGTATGTATAGCGAGCGTGAACAACAATCACATCACGCGGTCGCCACGTTCCAAAAAGTGTTACAAGCAAATTTAAACCATAGTAAATACTAACGATAGAACGTAATGTTGTAAAGTTTTTAGTTAGAGTTGAAGTTCAGAGATGTAATACAAAGGAAAATAAACCTTATATATGCGACGTTTATGACTCGTCCTCTCCCCGTCCCCCCCCCCCCCCCCTCACCCTTTGTTACACGACGTCAAACTTTGTTGACCTCCTCCTACCCTTAACCGTGTTGACCCCTCTCCCCTTAACGGGTAACGTAATTTATTGATCGCACCCAAGGATGTAGAACACGTCGTAAAAGATGAGCTAGTCGTAAAAGATGGGCTAACTCACGACTTGTGGCACAATTACCCCAAGCGCTACCGATCACATATCGTTGTGAAATCATCATTTCTTAATTGGTTGACACGAAAATGAATTTTGTTTTACTTTCATCTTTTCCCTGTGGTATAAATAATGTACATCTACTGTGAGCCGTTAATTTAGTACAGTCTAGGCTTCGTAAATCGCATGATTTTGTGTACCTTGAAACACGTATGTAACATAGCAGCGATGGCGAGGCATTGTAGCATCTGTGACCAGAGAGTATGCGCTTGACCGCGCGAGTGTTGCGAGCGGGTCTCAGTCTGTCGGTCAGTCGTTGCGAGTCTGTAGCTCTGTCTAGTTGAGGGCAGTAGTCTGTCAGTAGTCGTCGCGAGCAGTAGCTCTGTTCAGTGGCGTGCAGAACGCTAGTAGTCGTCATGCAGAGCGGTCGGTCAGTGGTAGCAGTCCAGTGGGATTGCGTGATGTGGTCTGGCGACAACACTGGTCAAGATGCTGAATGAGGTATACTGTTAATTAAGATAATCATCGGATAATGTAAAGTTTAACTATTGTAACTAATTTTCAACAAGTGCCCTCAATAATAACTTTGATTTCAAAAGCAAAAAAAAAAAAAAAAAAAAAAAAGGGGATATTATTATTTGCAATGCAGTTCCTCCAAGCGGTGCGCAACTACAAGAGCAGAAATTTGACTAGGTGTTGCAATGAGGTAAGAATTTAATTTTGATTTTTTGCACAGGGCCAAAGACCGATATTTCGGTTTAATTGAATCATTATTATCATTTTTCTGAGATTTTCTTATCACTGAATGGACCTTAATTTTTATGAAGAACTTATACTTGAGTCAGATTGCGATTCTCACTTTTATTGTCATTAAATTTAATTGCTAGGGAGGTTACGTTTGGCTCCCATTTCTATTAAGTATTGTCATTTACATTCATATAAAATTTTTGTGGGGAGGTTACACTTGGCGACACCCAGTCCAGGATCGTATTTCATTGAGAGTCTTTTGAGCAACAGTCAGATATCTGCTCTTATTTGCTTAGATATAATTAGGATTTGGCGCAACGCTTTTACTAATCTTGTGACTTTCCTTCTACAGGTCAACGGCAATTTGTTGCTTTGTTATATTTGTGTGTTGCTTTTGCATTGTGTTTATTTGTTTTGTGAAAAATTTTGACTATTGTAAAAATGCCGCGAAAGACCGTGAATAGTGCATCGCGAGGTATTATGAACGAAATTACCGACTCAAACAACTTTACCGATAGGACATATGACACGCAGTGTAATGATGACAATCCTGCGTCCACTAACAATCAGTGCATCCCAACCACTAATGATGACTTTCACCTTAATGATGAACAAACTAACTCAATTGTCTCGTCTGTTAATTTGACGACAATTGATGACGCAGAACGCTCTATTGTAATGAGCGCTGTCCAGCTTAACACACCCGATTCGGGAAACTTAAGTAATGTACAGACAAATTTGTCTAATGAAAATGAACAGGATACTCAAAGTACGATGGATCTATTTAATTCCGAAATAATGTCTGACAGTGTACATCCGACTGATAAACCTTTCTGTAAATTACAGAATGACCAAATGGTCACGCAAAACAAGACAATTCCAGATCCACCATTAAACACCACAGAGAATAGAAATGCTAATTTTGTGTCGGATCCACTTAAGGCATTGTTGCTACAAATTCTTGAAAAACAAGACAACAGTAGTAAAGATTTCAAACAACAATTTAGTGAACAGGATAAAAAATTTAATAAAATTAATGAGAAACTTGACAACAATGACGAAAATCTCAAACAACTTAGTGAACAGGTCAGACAACAGAATGAAAAATTAGACGACAATTCCAGACAGCTTAGTGAACAAATTAGAGCCGTTGCCGCGCAGTGCCATGACACTAAGGAACAGTTGCGCGTGGAAATTGAGGCTTGTTCACATAAAAATAGCGAAGAAATTAAGTCTGTTGCGCAAGAATTAAGGGAAATGCAGACAGCCGCAACAGAAACACTCAGAGACGAAATTAGCGGAGTCGCTAAACAATGCTCTGAAAAAGCTACACAATTACGGGATGAGTTTAAAGCAATGACGGTAGAACTTTCGCGCACAATGGACGCAATGATAGACGCGAAATTCGAACAACAGAACACTCAGATGAACGAGCGCTTTAATCAGCACATACAGAACAGTGATACGCGTTTCCGCAGATTTATTCAAGATCAAAACAAAGTAAAACGACAAGTCATGGAAACAATCACTGCACAAAGACAAGAGGACAAACGTAAAATGTTCGCGAAAGCAAAAACGTATGTAGACAATAATATTACTACAGTGTCCGACAAAATTAATACCATAGAACAATTGAACGCGGAATTAAGGGATGAAATTTCTGATCTTAAATCAAAAACAGATACACACACAGTAAATATTCAAACAGTGACAGATAGATTCGAACAATTAGATCTAACACAGGATTGCGATGTCATCAAAGCTGATGTTAAAAAACTGAGCGAAACTACGCGTAAGTTACAAAAACAGATTAATGCGTCCGATTCTAAAACCGATGATCAGGTTAAAATACTGACTGAAAAATGTGATGAATTGGCCAGTCGTATTGATGTTATCGAAAATACTAATGACAATAAATCAGACGATACTGCACCGGTTTCATTTATCCAAACACCTGAATTTCAAAATTTACAGCAGACAATTAATGAGATCGATTCATCTAACAACACGTTACGTAGGAAGTTATCAAATTTACAACAAGAAGTAACAGAGATGAAAAACATTTCAGTTAATAACATGCCACAACAGACGCCACTTTATGAACATGTGTCAGACTCACGCAGCGCGTATAATTTGGGTAATCTACAGAGAGTACGGGACTTAGATTCCGATCAACCACAGTTCAATAGATTCTCTTACGATCCTGAACCTGTTCCATCACACAGAGATGATAATTTCGACTATAAACATTTTCTGTCAGTGAGAAAGTTTAAGGTTTTCAAAAACGATAGAACGCAGATTCACCCACTGGATTGAATTCAACAATTTAGCTTTGCTCTTCCACCGACTTGGCCTGTAACACATAAACTTGAATTTATTTGCAGTTTTCTGGAAGGCGAACCGGCAACTCGTATGAGACCGATCGCGAGGCAATGCTATTCAGTAGAAGAGTTTCAGAATGCTTTTCTGTCAGCGTATTGGTCGAAGACGACACAGCGCGGAATTAAAGATCAGTTAATTAGTTTGCCGAATTACGAGAACTCAAATTTTCCCAGTGTGACGCAATTTTTTGAGCACATGGTACAACAAAACCAATACCTGAGTGATCCGTACAGTGAGTCCGCACTTATACAATTATGCATTTCCAAATTACCACGGTCATTACGAGTGTCACTTCTAACAGGTCAGCAAAAAGAAAATATTTCAGCGTTCAGAGATCTTTTACAGCTCTTGGAAGTACAGCAATCTGATTATTCTTTTGTAAACAAAAACTTTTCTTATAATAACCAAGGTCAACAAAAGTACAGCAATTATGATCAGACACGTAATTTCAATAGGAAAGATAACAGACGCTTTAGGAACGGCAACTACCAAAATTCTAATAACAGCCAAAATTTTAATTATCAATATCGTCAAAATTTTCAGCAACAGGAACCACACTTTAGTAACAATAGAGGTATTTCACAACAACAACATCAAAACCAGCCGGTTAGCATACCTAACCAACAATGGAATGCACAAGGTCAACCAGGCTTTAATGTTCCGCCGCGTGCACGTATAGTCCCTGATGCAAGAAATAGTAACGTACGGCAGCAAGGAAACAACTACGTACAAAGAAGACAGTATTTCAATTCCTATCGTAATGCACCGTATAGAAATTACTATTATGACAGACGTAAAAATAATGAGAACAATTTTCAACGTACATCCAACAACAGTCGGACATACCAACAGCAAAATTTTACACAAGAACCTACTCTCATGAATGAACCCGACAGTAGGTATCATCCAGAGCGTAACACGTCTGGAAGAAGTAATAGGACAGTTCAAATAGTAGAAATGCCACAGAATCCTCCTAATAACAATAACATGTCAGATAGAATCTGACTAGATACTGTACAGAACGCATTTTCCAATAGTACAAGCACTACTTCAGACACGCAAAATGTTGTTCACGAAAATGTAATTACTTTTGACGATATCAGAGACACTCTCTTGCAGGAAAGACCAGTTATTCAGAAAACCATTACACATCCTGTTATCGAAATTAAAATTGGTTCATCGAAATTCTCAGCAGTAATTGATTCCGGCTCACCTATATCAGTAATAAATGAGGAGACTTTTAACGAGTGTAACAAAGAGAATATTTATCCGACATTACCTTTAGGCAAAACCAAAGTGAAGGGAGCAGTATCGAGTAAAGGTGTAGACGTTAAATTACAGACGCATTTATCTTTTTGTATTGGAGGTCATACTTTCCACTCAAATTTTTGGATTGTTCCTTTATTGACAACAGACGTAATTTTAGGTACTAATTTTCTCGTACAACACGATGCAGTGGTTGATTTTCAGAATTCTTATTTAATGTTAAAGGATGAAAATGTGCAATTGGCTTTAGAATTTCAGCACTCTTTATCTGCGGAAGAACAGACAATTAACCGCACAGAGGTCATTTCCGCAACACGTAACATAGACTGTAATCCCACATTGTTCACGGATACGTACGTGCACAACCATAATACTCCAGACGAAGCTGACTACGACGTAATGCAATTGATTTCTGATAAGGTTAAAGAGAGCAGTGCAACTACAGACGACGAACGAACGCAATTACACGAAATTCTCTTACAGCAAGCTCCAGTTTTTGACAATGTTCCTGGTACTATGTCCGGATTTATGTATGAATTTCAAGTCAAGCAGCACGATACATTTAAAGCTAAGCATTATCCTATTCCGTATATTCATAGAGAACAAGTTAAAAAAGAATTGCAGGATATGCTCGACCAAGGAATTATAGAACCAGCAGTTAGTCCGTACATAAACCTGCTACATATTGTTAAGAAAAAAGATGGCTCACTTCGCCTTGTACTTGATTCACGTCACATTAATGACATTATTATTAATGAAACAGATCGACCACAGACACTAGAGGAACTTTTACAGAAATTTCATGGTACAGCTATTTATTCTACACTAGATTTGAAATCGGGATTTTGGCAAATTCAACTTCATCCGAATTGTAGAAAATATACAGCTTTTCTCTGTTTCGGCGACTGTTATCAATTTTGCAAATTACCGTTCGGCTTAACTATTTCTTCTGCAGCTTTTATTCGCGGTTTGAACACAATACTTCCGACAGAACTTAAGGACAGAATTACGACGTATGTAGACGACATTCTTATCGCAGAAGCTAACTGGTCTGAACACAATCTGATTCTTGAACAACTGTTACAAACTTTTCATGCACAAGGACTTACAGTTAATCTTAGTAAATCGCACTTTGGCAAAACTTCCATAAAATTTCTTGGACACGTGATTTCAGCAGAAGGCATTGCACCAGATCCGGAAAAACTTCAAGCTCTACGTGACATTACTGTTCCTACGACAAAGAAGCAATTACGCAGTTTTTTGGGCTTAATTAATTTTTTTCGTAAATTTATTCATCATTCTGCTTTAGACACACCCAGATTATGCCAATTAACAGGTAAAAACAGTATTTGGTCTTGGGATAAGCAAGCACATTCTGAATTTGTGAACCTGAAACATGCTCTGTTGAATGCACCCCTTTTATCGCACCCAGACCTTACTAGAAATTTTTCCATTGCCACCGACAGTTCTAACACCGCTTTAGGCGTACATATTTTCCAGGAAATTGAAGAAGATGGTTCTACAGTAATCAAAAACATCGCATTTGCAAGCCGCATTTTGTCACCTGCTGAACGAAATTATTCTGTTACAGAACTGGAAACATTATGTGTTGTATGGGCTTTCACGAGATTAAGGCATTTTCTTTACGGCAGACATACCACCGTCTACACAGACCACAGAGCAATACAATTTTTACTTTCGGCTAAATTCACTCACGACAGGTTAAGTAGATGGAAACTATATTTACAAGAATTTAATTTTACGATTGTCCACATTCCCGGCACGCAAAATGTTATAGCAGACGCACTATCGCGTTCTCTCGGCAACAATCAGCAAGACGTAGCAACCAACTTCTGCAAAACAAATTTCAGTGTCATGTACATTCAGCAAGTCGCATTTGAAAACTTTATTTCATCATCATTACAGGACATAGCACAAGAGCAAAATAAAGACGATGTGTGGAAAGAAATTAAACACCTTTGGCAAGATAGGAATAATGTTACGATTAGAAACCATTACACTGTACGCAATGACATTCTGTTTCGCCGCTCTCATCCTGACAGCAACAATTGGTTATTATGCATTCCTGACGAACTGGTTAACAAATTAATCTGGTACACTCATTTAAGTTACGCACATTACGGAGCACGAAAATGTTTTCTTATACTGAGACAGAACTGTTAATTTTCCAACATGGAGAAACGTATACGACGAGTTTTAGCGTCTTGTAAAATTTGCCAGAAAGCTAAATCAGACACCACTTCACATATTCCTCCATTATATCCCATTATACCTGTTAAATTAAGACACATGGCCGCAGGAGACATTTTTGGTCCGATTCCGAGAACTAACAGAGGTTTTTGCTACATCTTTGTCGCTGTTGAGCTCACTTCAAAATTTGTTACTTTCACTCCGTTACGCAAAGCTACTGCTAAGACTGTTTCGAAAGCATTTGTAAAACATTTTCTATTTCATGTAGGGCATGTGATGAAAGTAATTTCTGACAATGGATCTCAATTTCGTAGTAGCGTATGGACACGCATGTTACGAGCTAGAAACATTTCTCCGATTTATATATCCAAGTACCACGCTTCTTCGAACCCCTGTGAAAGATTAATGAAAGAAATTGGTAAACTGTGTAGAGTATACTGCCACAGAAGACATATTGATTGGGATACACACATACTCTCATTTCAAGACGTAATTAATTCCATTCCAAATGAATCCACTATGCTATCTCCGTCTATTATACTGAAAAACGTTGAACCACCAAACAAAATTAAAGAATTAGTAAACTTCCCTACCTGTCGTCGACTAAGACACCACGAAATAATTGACATTGCGCTGAACAACATCAAACGTGCCGCAGAGCGCCGGAGAAGACAGCAAAAACAGGTTTGTACACGCCGCGACTTTCACGTTGGACAGAAGATATTAGTACGTACACACTATTTATCCAGCAAATTAAAAGGTAAGTGCAGTAAATTTGAACTTCTATACGCAGGTCCGTATCGGATTCGCAGCATCCCTCACCCCAATGTTGTACACGTCGAAACTTTGAGAACCAGAAAATCGAAAGGCAATCACCATATCTCAAACATTAAACCGTTTATTGAGTGAAACCACTTTATGATTCAACACACTATGATGTCATTTATTAATGCAATTATTTCACGTGACTAATTACTGATGATTATCGCATTTTTTCTTGGCAAGTGCCCGGCAAGGTAAGGTTAGCAGGTCGCTTTTCTTGTCGTTACACATCAGACCGTGGACATTTTCCACTTTTTTTTTGTGTATATGATTGTATTCCAGTTTTGTTTATATGCACTGTGAAATAGTTAAGATATGACACACACCAGTTGACTTTGACATTTTTTGCTTTATGACATCTCAAGATCGTGACTGTTTTACATTCTTTTGCTGCTGCATTGTGATATTCTCTGTACATTTTGGCTTTGAACACTGTCAATGTCTTTGACATATTACGTTTTCTGTCATGTTAGGCTGTATGCTTAAGTATGTTACCATAAACCAGTCATTATTTAGTGGATATATGATTTAAATGCAAGACATTAATCTCTGTTTATCAATTTCAGAAAGAAATGATGTATGTAAGAAATAAATTCAACAGAAATGGGAATTTCACCTACGGAATAAACGAAAGAGGATGCAATAACTTTATGAGGAAGAGTAAATGGATCAGGATTAACAAGAATATACTATACTCATCGTAGAATAGCAGTCTTAACTAATTTTTTCTTTCAGAATACAAGGTGATTGTTGCAGGCTGTCAGAGAGAACTACACATCTTAGTTTTAGTGATGAAATATGCTAGAGATAAGGAATAGTTGTATAATGAGTAATGAAGTGATTTTTGCAGATGATAATGAATGCTGATGAATAATGATGAAGAATATGCTGTTATGAATAATGAAGTTTTTCTTTACAGGTGATGATAATAAGGATAATGCTGAAGTTATGTATTTATGTTATGTAGTTATTTAAGTATTTGTTGCAGTTTGCTTTGACAGCAGGTGTTATATTGCATAGTAGGATGACGGAAAGTTTTGGAAAGGACAGCTATGGAACACATTTTATACACATTTCACTACCTGTTAATTCGAAGTTCACTACTTTTCAGCATAGTGTGCGTTTCTTCTTTCAGGTCAATAATCCATTTTGTATTTTTTCCAGGAGAAGCTTTTCATGATACTTACTAAACCTGTTACTTATTATACCTGTTCTAGTACTTGCATTTTTATTTTTTACCCATTTGTGTCTATCATTTATAAATGTGATCACATATACTGCCTTGTTACATAACCTTGCTACAGCTGACTCATGACGAATGACGTTACCTATCCTCATTTGCAGCAATAAGTCAAAAACAAATAGTATTATGCCTCAGCAATTAATTATCGATCCCAACGCAATGCATTGCTAACAAAAAAATGTATTAACAGTCCCAAATAGTGATACCAGTTCGAGAAAGTTCTTAATAATACTGATCAACTCTGAATAGTATGTCACTTCAGTAATGACTTCTTAATGATACAAAAAATATATATATACATAAAATAATGCTTTGTAACTGGCTAATAATTGCCACTGTTATTGTAATGAGACTACTTATAATCCCCATGATTATTAATGCTATGACTATAATTAACTGATTTTTAATAATGACTTCGTAATGATCTGAATAATAATGAATGAGGAACAATGCTTTATACTATTCGATACCTGATGGCCACTGAGTGCCAATAATTAGTGTCACTTAATGAATTGTTATTAATTATGCCATTAATTAGCTCTTGTTTTCAATGTTCATAGTTTATAATTGGAAATGAATGTGATTGTTTAATAATGCTTTGTGATTAGGAAAAAGCTAATGATTATTACTATTGAAATGACAAATGATTAATTAACTATGCCATACTTTATAACTGGAAAAGAATGCGATTGTTTCATGATGCTTTGTAATTAGGAGAAGGTTAATGATTAATACAATATTGGAATGACAAACTATGCCATACTTTGTAAATGGAAAAGAATGCGATTGTTTCATGATGCTTTGTAATTAGGAGAAGGTTAATGATTATTACTATTGAAATGACAAATGATTAATTAACTATGCCATACTTTGTAAATGGAAAAGAATGCGATTGTTTCATGATGCTTTGTAATTAGGAGAAGGTTAATGATTAATACAATATTGGAATGACAAACTATGCCATACTTTGTAAATGGAAAAGAATGCGATTGTTTCATGATGCTTTGTAATTAGGAGAAGGTTAATGATTAATACTATATTGGAATGACAAATGATTAATTAACTATGCTATACTTTATAACTGGAAAAGAATGCGATTGTTTCATGATGCTTTGTAATTAGGAGAAGGTTAATGATTATTACTATTGAAATGACAAATGATTAATTAATTATGCCATACTTTATAACTGGAAAAGAATGCGATTGTTTCATGATGCTTTGTAATTAGGAGAAGGTTAATGATTAATACAATATTGGAATGACAAACTATGCCATACTTTGTAAATGGAAAAGAATGCGATTGTTTCATGATGCTTTGTAATTAGGAGAAGGTTAATGATTATTACTATTGAAATGACAAATGATTAATTAACTATGCCATACTTCGTAAATGGAAAAGAATGCGATTGTTTCATGATGCTTTGTAATTAGGAGAAGGTTAATGATTAATACAATATTGGAATGACAAACTATGCCATACTTTGTAAATGGAAAAGAATGCGATTATTTAATAATGCTTTGTAACTAGGAAAAGAAGATTACTGATTCTATGTAAAACAATTAATGAACATTTTTCTGTAATACTACATACATGGTACAGAAATGTTCAATAACTGGGCTATGAATGCCGCAAACTACTACTGTAATTGACAATACTATGTGACTTAATGTCCTTCACCTCATGAGCTAACTACCCTGAATTACTGCGATGTCCATTTGTCCTGTTTATCCTAGTGATCATGGAGCACTATTTTTGGTTCTGCACTAATTCTACGTTGGCGTGCCTTGTAAGAGCGTGGTGTTGACACGACATGCTGTCCACCACCGTGAGCGATGAAGACGTTATTATGGTCCCACTGTTTGGTGTACCTAATATACTGCCAAAATGAAAACATGAAACATTAATACGACAGTTCAGTGTCTTGGCTACACTGATAAATTCTGAGGGGAAAAGAACTTCAAGTTGTGTCACTTGGTGTTGTACTTCTGTGGAAAGATATGGACTTTCAAAACAGCTGTGTGCAATCTAAAGTGCTACAACCATGATGCAATCCTTCCCTTTCCTATCCTAATTCTTGTCACATAGTGAAAATCATTTTTTGCTAACATTATTTATGTTCATGGGTTATACATTTTTTTTCGATTCGCTAAACTCCAGTGCGAGTACACTTATGTCACTGGTCGACATGATTTTTTTTTGCTATTATGTATATTTATTGCCAAAATGCTAAAGATATTTTTTTTGATTTATTCTGAAGTACAATATATGTGCACTTTTGTCTTTTATATTGTATATACATTTTTTATCTTCTGAACTACAGTGCATGAGCACTTCTGTTAGGTGTTAATATGTTTTCTACTGAACTTCAGTGCCTGTACACTTTTCTCATTTTTCAATATGATTTCCACTATTCTGTATATTCAATACTTTAATGCGTATGCACTTATGTCATTTGTTACTAATTGTACATACATTTCATCAATTACTGATATGTTCTCAACTGCAGTGCATGTGCACTCATGTCACTTGTCAACATAATATTTTGCCAGTCTGTTTATTTGTTCTGAATATGCTAAAGAATTTTTTTCAGTGCCTGTGCATTTTGTTATCTGTCAGATAATTTGTATATACATTTTTCTGATTTGCTACTATGTTTTGTACTCACATTTTGTCTTTGTCTGATATATTTTGTACTTAGTGCGTGTGCACAACATTTAAATATTATGTAAGTTGTAGAATTTTGTTAATTAAAGAAAAATTTTGCCGCGCTTGGCAAGTCCAAATGACTCACCATCGCTGCCAAATTTTTGCCCCCCCAGTGGAGGGTTATGAAACACGTATGTAACATAGCAGCGATGGCGAGGCATTGTAGCATCTGTGACCAGAGAGTATGCGCTTGACCGCGCGAGTGTTGCGAGCGGGTCTCAGTCTGTCGGTCAGTCGTTGCGAGTCTGTAGCTCTGTCTAGTTGAGGGCAGTAGTCTGTCAGTAGTCGTCGCGAGCAGTAGCTCTGTTCAGTGGCGTGCAGAACGCTAGTAGTCGTCATGCAGAGCGGTCGGTCAGTGGTAGCAGTCCAGTGGGATTGCGTGATGTGGTCTGGCGACAACACTGGTCAAGATGCTGAATGAGGTATACTGTTAATTAAGATAATCATCGGATAATGTAAAGTTTAACTATTGTAACTAATTTTCAACAAGTGCCCTCAATAATAACTTTGATTTCAAAAGCAAAAAAAAAAAAAAAAAAAAAAAAAAAGGGGATATTATTATTTGCAATGCAGTTCCTCCAAGTGGTGCGCAACTACAAGAGCAGAAATTTGACTAGGTGTTGCAATGAGGTAAGAATTTAATTTTGATTTTTTGCACAGGGCCAAAGACCGATATTTCGGTTTAATTGAATCATTATTATCATTTTTCTGAGATTTTCTTATCACTGAATGGACCTTAAATTTTATGAAGAACTTATACTTGAGTCAGATTGCGATTCTCACTTTTATTGTCATTAAATTTAATTGCTAGGGAGGTTACGTTTGGCTCCCATTTCTATTAAGTATTGTCATTTACATTCATATAAAATTTTTGTGGGGAGGTTACAACCTGAAAGAATTACAAAATTCAACTAAAAAAATTAAAAATGGGAAATCTTCAGTTGCCGGAAAAATTCCCATTGAGCTGATAAAAGAACGCAACAGAAGAAATCCTAAACTTAATTCAACTTATGTTTAACAAGTTTATGATTAAACAAGAAGACCCCCAGAAAACGGAAAAAAGCATGCTTGATACCATACTAAATCATTAAAAAAGATGACAACTATGAGGGCACTGGCATTACCGCATCAGTGGAGGGCTGTATGGTCGAATTATAAAACAACGACTGGAGAAAGATATTATAATAGGAGAAGTATACAGTGTCTTTGCCACAGGCCAATCCTATGTAAATAACATATCCATACTAACATAAGAAATGCGAAAGTAACGGTGTCTGTCACTTTTTCACGACCTAACCGCTGAATCAGTTTCATTGAAATTTGGTAAGAGATAGTTTTAATCATGAGGAAGAACGTAGGCTACTTTACAAAGTGTGCAGTACAAGATATTTATTCATTTGAAGCATATTAAGTGAATTAGGGAAAAATATTTATTCTTTGAAAAACCTATTTACTGTTACACTTTCGAACTTTATCATATTTATGTAAATGTTTTTATTGGCTGATATGTTCTACGTAATATGATTCAACGTAATCAATACAGTGCTTATTAAATTCTCAGCGTGTTTGATCAATACTTCCATACTAACATCAATATTAGTAAATCCGAAAGTATCTCTGTCTTTTCAAGTCAGCTGCTGAACCGGTTTCGATCATAGGATACTTTAGAAAGTTGTGTTTTCTTTCTGAGTATTATTAACGTTTTTAAATATGGTACGCGCGAGTGGGATGCAGACGAAACTGGCGTGATATTTATAGGTTATTTCGTGTCCGATGTATCTAAATTGTCGAAAGCACGGAGAGAACGCACTTTTGTTTACAGCGAGAAACAAATAAAAAACTAAAATCTTAATGGCTACCTGCATCTCGCTCTTCATTGGCCGTCTACATTTCCCAGGTTTCATTGCGACGGTTACCAGCATGTACATGTCTCCTAAAATCCGCTGACCCCGTAACTGCACTTCAAACCATCAATGTTATCGTGTGAGTTGCTGCGACTTTTTGTAGAGATACGATAGTAAAATCCGGCGGTAAGACCGAGAACCATATTTAAAAATATTACGATATGCTTCGAAAACGGGCAGAGATCAAAGAGAACTCGAGCCGCGAAGGTTACTTGAACGCAACAAACCTCAGAGTAATGTCCGATGCTTAGTGAGGCTGCATTCCGTTGTGATCTATTAATTTAAACACATTAATCATCGGTTAGTCATCTTAGGGAGAATGGATCAAAAATGTTGGCATTGTAATGCGTTGGAATGGAAGGGAGAAACAGCTGGCATATGTTGCTCTGCTAGCAAAATCTCACTTTCAATATTGGATGAGCCAGAAAAACCCCTACAAACACTACTTTTGTGCAGATATAATGAACTGTGGTGTTATTTAAATACAATTAGAAAATATCATGCATGCTTTCAGATGACATCATTTGATGTAGATGCAGAAGTCAAAATGCCAAATTTTTCGCCTACTTTTATGATTTAAGGTTAAATTTACCGTTAAATTGGCTCTTTGCTTGCACCAGGTAATCATCATCGATGAAGCAGATTGTAGGTATAGTAATATCCAAGGCGTGCAAAATGAGATGCTTCTGAATGTTCAGAGAATTTATTCATGAGCTACGTTGTGCTAGCTCTACAAACATTTATTCATTCATACATACATATCTATAGTAAGGTAAGCACAGATAATTATAAATTACTAGCATTCTTCCTCACCACCACTCATCATAAGAAAAATGCTGATATGCGAGCACAGCCGCAGGTAAGAGATAGTTCACTATTAAAGAGACTACTGAAAAATAAGAGCCAGGGGAAGAGACTACCTATGATTTCATAGATTTATAAAAATCGTGTGTCGATATCTTGATGAGAACTCATTAAATAATATTAATGTTCTGTAGTTCAAAAATTTGCAAGGTATTGGAGAAAAGAATTAAAATGAGAAGAACGATATCCCAAGTAAAACGACCAATCAAACGGTTTATACAAGGGGGATGTATAGCATTTACTCTGTTTAAATGGATGAAGAAGTGTGAAGGATTGGGGATAGACATAGATGGGGATTACCTTACGAGTTTACTATTTGCTCACTTAATATTTACAGCTGCAGCATGAACAGTCTTGGCTCTGGTTTGGTAGTTAAGGCCGTGCATTTAAGAAGGCAAGATCCAACCTAGCTAACCTTGAGCTAATGCAAATAATGAATAATTCGTGAAAAATAATGGTCTGTATTCAATTATTGTGAAAGGAAGTGTAGAATTCGCCTTGGGTCAGAGGTGGACGGTGCGTAGGATGAATTTCAATTATGTAAAGCCTTTATATAGTTACGGGTGAAAATGAACATTTATTGACTTCAATAACTTAAGTAAAACACTTCTGCAAATAATAAAATGGGACGATTGCTATTGCCTGATGTTAATTATGCTCCATACTCGATAAATATTAAACCTCGCTTCTGAGGCCTCTAACAAATTCGTGGTTAATGGAACGGGAGTAATCAAAAGCTGGGTTAACCAAACGCGCGCTTAACGCCAACATGCAGTTGATGAGGTTTACACAGAGGAGAAAAGAAAAGAACAAAGGCTCTCCACCATGAGCACACTTCGTAAGCGAAAAGATACTGCTCCCTCGATTTTAACAAGCGAACTGAATATCTGACTTTACCTCTGAAATACACGAACGAAGACCAAAGCATGAGCCATGTAACACATTTAATTTAAATACACAGTGTAGTAGGGAGTTATAGAAGCTGCAGCACAGATGGATCTTAAACCAGAGTACGTGCACGTAGTGATAACGAAGAAAGCAAGTACTGAACAAGAAGGAATTTCAGGATAAACGGATTAGAACTGGACTGAACTTATCTCATAGGTCTCAGTCCATGAGGGCTGAAGGCACTTAAACATGAACACTAATACGTGCTGCTAATGAGCAAAGCAAGAACCAAATAATGGAAGGAACAAAATAATCGGACCGAAAATTCAACGGCAAAATCGCAGTGTATAAAATAGATAAATAAAAAATAAAATATAATATTAATTATTGCTTATGTATGATAGTGATTGGTTGTAATTAATATTTGCTTATCTGGAACGTGGACGTTTAATTATTTGGTATCAGACGCTTGACAATGGCTTTTTCGTAAATGCAATGTTATTCGTAGTTGACCGTGAAATAAGACTCAAATAATCGGACTTCGTATTTAAATCGTTTCCAAAGACTGCTGCGGTAGGTGCGGACTGAAAATCTCAATATTAGAATAATTTGCCAGCCATGTCAATACGTCGTTCAGAGGTGACTGTCTATTTCATAAATATAGAATCTTTACAGAGTCGAGTGCCTAGTGAGATTGCAACTCGCAGTGTTCTTATATAACATCAAGTATGACGGTGTACCAGTTAATAAAATATACGTGCTTCCCGCACCAGTTGTTGTACATGACCTACTTCTTCTTAATGAAACATGAGAGTGTCATAACTGTATTTTGTTTTATCAGCGGCATAGCGCTGCAGTTCTGTGCCATAGGCTTTATTTATTTGTCAGAGATTAATTATTTAATTAAGATTTCGTGTTTCCGAGGAAACTCACGCACGGCATGCAAATGTGCCTTTATAAGTGGTATCACACAATGCACTCGCAGTCGTGGGTAGGAAAATGAGATGCCCGTTGAACTGAATCTTTACCCATTCAATATACTTCCACGTGTTCAAGTGACTAGTTGAATCCAACAATAGCCTACGAAATCATCTAAATTTCAAAATATTCAGCACTCAAGATATTAAAATAAAATTCGTCACACGAACTAATGGACTGTAAAGCAGTAGGATAAAAGCGTTAGGGCTTCAGTTCGACTGTAAACTTGCACAAATTCAAAAGAATCTGTTACGAGCAATCGATCTTACCAAGTTCCCAACAAACAGTGACGAGATCCCCTCATGAAACCGGGATTTGTGCTTCCAACGGAAGGGACCTGAGAGCAGGCCTGCTGTATTGAAACGTTATAAATGTGGGTGTGTGACTCAGAGAAGCAGCAGAAGTTAACGGACGCGCATCTGAATCGGACAGTTTGCGGACAAACTTAGTATAAAATATGAAAATATGTAAAATGTGGCTGATATGAAAGGACTCAGGTGCCGTACTAATTTCAAGGTCAACTGAGCTGTCAGAGATATTGAGATGAGGTTACTTTCAATGAAATCTCATGAAGAGGTTCACATAGAGAGCCATCATCACACACAGTCTCCGAGGAAAAGACTATGCAGGGAGTGGTTTTACCATGCAAGACGCACCCAAGCAGGCTTTAACTCACGCCAACCAATGAAGAAAAATTTTAGAATTTTGTAAGGAATTTTAAACAAAAAAATCAGAAACACGAACAAGCAACCAGTACCATAACATCATTATGTGAATACTCATCGCCTCTTTTTCGCAGATGTTTTGACCGCTAAAACATCAGACCGCTAGTTGTTAAAACATTGTTTACGCTGTTCGGATAGTGTCTGTCCTCAGAACATCAGATAAAAAGACTTCATACAGAGGATCGTGTCACATGATTTCAATTTTTATTAGTGTAGCAGCAATGTTACGGTTGAAATCACATGACCAAATAGTCCATTGTTTCATCTGACACCAGCCGACAAAACCGGCAGTGCCTGGGTATTCATTTGCCAATTTTCTATTAGGAACGAAAATGAAAATTGAACTGTATTCGTAGTGAATTATCGAAAAAAAATATTTCCATTTATTTGTGAAAATAGTCGTACCAAGAAATTTGCATAATGTGCAAATGTATAAGTACAGCACCCATATTAAGAAACATGAGCGTGGACAATTTCTGTACGCTATTAAAGCTTTATGCATGATGCGGCAATTTTTCACGTATCTCAGTGTTAATGACGTCATCTCTCTTCAACTATGTATCAAAAATGCTCAAATGTGTGTGAATTCCTAAGGGACCAAACTGCTGACGTCATCGGTCCCTAGACTTACACACTACTTAGACTAACTTAACCTAACTTGGGCTAAGGACTACACACATACCCATGCCCGAGGGAGGACTCGAACCTCCGGCGGGAGGGGCTGCACGATCCGTGACATGGCGCCTCTAACCACGCGGCCACTTCGCGCGGCAACTATGTGTCGTAAAATGACATTTTTGTAGGCACATGTGTATACTGTCAGCGAAATATGTTGCGAAAAGTGTTAGTAGAAGTCATGCATGACGCGGCAGTTTTTCTCTCATTTCATTGTTTATGACGTCATATCTCCTGAACTGCGATAAGTAGCTTGTTATTACCCCAGAGCGATTGTCGTCTGGCAGTAAGGGGCATTGGAACGGTGGTCTGATCATTTGATATTAAAATACTACGACCAAGGTGTGGACGGGGCCAAGGAATTGACATATCAGACGTGATTTAACACATAAATAATTTATTCATAAAATACAATACATAATGCCAACTACGTAATCCTGCTTCGATGCTTACAATTGCCCAAAGTGGGAGGGCCACCACTTTCGAATTGGAAAGGCTTTAATTTAAGAAACTAAAACGCCTATTATAATTTTTAAAAATAAGAATAACGCAACACATAAGTAAGCGCTAAGTGAACGCACTCTTAAATCTTTAATTATTAATCACAAAGCGTGGGTTTAAGACATTTAAATTCTCATTGCAATATAAGACATAAATACATGAATTCACAACACAGCATGGCTTCAAAATTTCTACCTGGACAACCTATGGCCCTAAAACTTTCGTATTACATTCCAGCCAATCACATTAATAACTTATAAACACGGATGGCAAAATACAAACGTTTGCACTATAATCAATTTTAATTATCCACAATCACTCAAAAAACAACATCAGAAGTTCGATACGGAGCATGTAAGCCTGTTTATACAATCTTTCGGACCAAAATAAGCACGAGGGCCACCATAACAGAAGTGCGCTAGTTGCTTTTAGGATAGGTGCTCCCATTAGCTTAATCACTGAACAGATATTTACTTAAGCGATAGGTAAGATAGTTAATGCAAATAGAAGGTATTTCTAAAGCTTTTTTTCCTCCCTCCCTTTTAACAAGGGAGTTTTAGTAAGGTGGAAATTACACTTTGAGGGTATGGCGGACACATATACCCGGGTATTAACAGAACACTAGACTGAACTATAATTAACCTTAATAATACAGCACTAGATCTTGGAAGACAAGGAACTAACTCCCCACCCGAAATTCTGCAACCACAGGGCGGGAGGATGAACTACCAAAACATAGAAGTGCAAACGTACACAAATAACTACAAAAATACACCACTACACCGGTTAGCAACGATGCTTGGAGGAATCTGCACTGCCAGAATTGCACCAGTGAACAGAACAGAGGATTGTCACAGCGGTGGCCACAAGGCGGGAAAGACGACTGGATGAACTCAATCCTAAAGGACGATCAACTTGAAACATTCACACTTCTTTTCTGCTTTCCCTCGGCGCACTTCGTGGTTTGTCCCGGACTGCTGTGCACAATTCTGAGCTGTCCCAGTCGTCCCGGCAGACACCGACACCGCCGAACTGCTCCCGAACTCAAACCCTCGCCGAACGGTGGCTCCACCGCCCCATGATGGTTACTGTTTGTTTGCCTTCGTCGACGCAGGCGATGATTACACTGCCATCCGCCTCCCACGGACAACCAGTGATGAGCGGACAGAGGGGCCCAACCAGGCCGGCGTTCCTCCACGGGTAGAAGTGCGGGTTCGATAACAACATCCGTGCGCGGAAGGCAGGACGTCGACGTCACCAGAGCAGACACGAAGGCCACTACGCGACAACCTGCTCCAGCGTGACCGCGCTCGCCTATAAATAGTACAGGCCAAAGAGTCTGCTGCACTAAACACGTGAGTCGGTCGTGTTAACAACCTACGGTTTCTAAGTACACCAAAGACAGA
Source organism: Schistocerca americana (assembly GCF_021461395.2). Taxonomy (NCBI): domain Eukaryota; kingdom Metazoa; phylum Arthropoda; class Insecta; order Orthoptera; family Acrididae; genus Schistocerca; species Schistocerca americana. The sequence goes on along the minus strand of NC_060122.1, from coordinate 340,754,815 downwards.
ACTCGCAATCGATAGTGGGTACACTACGGGCGAGAGTTCAAACGAAAGAGCTTCATAAAAGACCAACCCTGAACAACCGTGGAAAAACGAAATAGAAGCGAAGCAATAAAAGACAGCAACGAGATGCTAGAGCCCGATCGCGCCCAAACACTGTCGATTACCAAAAATATTGGCTCCACACAACGCTCAGGAAACGAGCCGTGGAAAGATGGATGTACACACGGCTCAGGTATGTGTACCACGTTCGGTTGACATCGGCACAGTGGTTTAGGAGGTAATATGGAACGTACACAGACATTTTTGTAATATGTATGAATTCTGAAGATGGGCTATGCCTGAAACGTGTAAACGAATAAGCATTTCACAACAAGTGGACCGCAGCCACGTACTCAGAAGTTAAATGTGCCTGACGCGGTGCCTTGAAGGAGTATTAAATAGCCGAGGTGAAACGTTTTATTTTTCAGATTAACGACACGACTGTGGCACCACGAAAGGGACCGTATACAGTCAAGTTCCCTTGTATGTGCCAGTAGCTGCTTGATTAGAGTTTCACGCATCGCAGCGGCTGTCACTTTCCGGGTACAGTAGCACTGCTACCCAGCCGGCGCTGGGCGCCAAACGGCTGCCCGCGGCTGTGGCGGCGACCTCGTTGAATGGCAATGGGCTGGCAGCGGTGTTGAGCGGCCGGCCTATCCCGCCCCTCAGCTGTTCCTCAATGGGAGCGCCTCCCGGATCGCGCGAGCTTTCCACTCGTGATCGTTCCGCGTGCCACAGCCACGGCCGACCCCGCTCCACATATTTTGGCGAACTGACGTCAAGGAAAATCATCCTCTTCATCGGGAGCTCCCCTTCTGTTGAGGTCTCTGACGATTACTTCTTCTCCTTGGTCCTCCTTTTTCTTCCAGTCTCCCAGTCGCTGGAGTCAACACTCAAGGTATCTCTCCTCCACCCGAATCACATATGTGAACAGGACACATTTGCTGAAAACTAGGAACGATGACCAATTTGGTACAAGGAATGTAATTAGAAGTTTTCAAGCTATTTGGTTAACATTTTTGTCGGTTATGTACACTTTTTCATTACAGTTATATTACTTTTGGGTTATTCCATTTCTGCGCCACTTCGTTGTTCTTTTTTTAGTGCTAAAGAATAAATTTGAATGGATACATAAAGCGTAATATTGCTTATTACATTATACACTACTGGCCTATAAAATTGCTACACCAAGAAGAAATGCAGATGATAAACGGATATTCATTGGACAAATATATTATACTAGAACTGACATGTGATAATATTTTCAAGCAATTTGGGTGCATAGATCCTGAGAAATCGGTACCCACAACAACCACCTCCGCCGTAATAACGGCCTTGATACGCCTGGGCATAGAATCAAACAGAGCTTGGATGGTGTGTACAGGTATAGATGCCCATGCAGCTTCGACACGATACCACAGTTCATCAAGAGCAGTGACTGGCGTATTGTGACGAGCCAATTGCTGGACCATCATTGAGCAGACGTTTTCAATTGGTGCGAGATCTGGAGAATGTGCTGACCATGGTAGCAGTCGAACATTTTCTGTATCCAGAAAGGCCCATACAGGACCTGCACCATGCAGTTGTGCATTATTCTCCTGAAATGTAGGGTATCGCAGGGGTCGAATGAAGGGTAGAGCCACGGGTTGTAACACTTCTGAAATGTAATGTCCAGTGTTCAAAGTGCCATCAATGCGAAAAAGAGGTGACCGAGACGTGTAACCAATGGCACCCCATACCATCACGCCGGGTGATACGCCAGTATGGCGATGACGAATACACCGCGATGTCGCCAAACACGGATGCGACCATCATGATGCTGTAAACAGAACCTGAATTCATCCGAAAAAATGACGTTTTCCATTCGTCCACCCAGGTTCGTCGTTGAGTACACCATCATAGGCGCTCCTGTCTGTGACGCAGCGTCAACGGTAACCGCAGAGAAGGTCTCCGAGCTGATAGTCCATGCTGCTACAAACTTCGTCGAATTGTTCGTGCAGATGGTTGTTGTCTTGTAAACGTCCCCATCTGTTGACTCAGGGACCGAGACGTGGCTGCACGATCCATTACAGCCATGCGGATAAGATGCCTGTCATCTCGACTGCTAGTGATACGAGGCCGTTGGGATCCAGCACGGCGTTCCGTATTACCCTCCTGAAGAGACCGCTTCCGTATTCTGCTAACAGTCATTGGATCTCGACCAACGCGAGCAGCAATGTCGCGATACGATAAACCGCAATCGTGATAGGCTACAATCCGACCATTATCAAAGTCGGACGCGTGATGGTACGCATTTCTCCTCCTTACACGAGGCATCACAACAATGTTTCTCCAGGCAACGCCGTCATCTGCTGTTTGTGTATGAGAAATCGGTTGGAAACTTTCCTCATGTGAGCACGTTGTAGGTGTCGCCACCGGCGGTGAATGCTCTGAAAAGCTAGTCATTGCATATCACAGCATCTTCTTCCTGTCGGTTAAATTTCGCGTCTGTAGCACGTCATCTTCGTGGTGTAGCAATTTTAATGGCCAGTAGTGTGTGTACGTGGGGCATTCAATAAATAATGTAAACTTTTTTCTTTAGAGCAGGTTGGTTTTATTCAGGATTGCAATACACCGTATTGTTCCCCACTCTTTTGATTATAAAACTCTGTTTTTCAACATAATCTCCGTTCAGCGCGACGGTGGTAGACAGCCTTATTGGTAGGGCATGTATGCCCGCATGGTACCACTCTACCAGACGATGTCGGAGCCAGCGCCTTGCTGCATCAGTAACCTCCCTACCACCGACGTATTGCTTCCCGCAGAGTGCCTCCTTCGCTGGGTCAAACAGATGGAAGGCGGAAGGTGCGAGATACGGGCAGTAGGTCGATGAAGAAGAACAGTCCAATGAAGTTTAGTGAGCTGCTCTCGGGTGCGCAGACTTGTGTGAGGCATTGCGTTTCTATGGAGAAGTAAAAGTTTGTTTGCATTTTTGCGGTGAAGAACATGCTGAAGTGGTTGCTTCAATTTCCTGACGGTAGCGCAATACACTTCAGAGTTGATCGTTGCGCCATAAGGGAGGTCATCAAACGGAATAACCCCTTCAGAGTCCCAGAAGACCGTCGCCACGACTTTATCGGCTGAGGGTGGGGCTTTGAACTTTTTTTTCCGAGGAGAAGTGGTGTGGCCTCTCTCCATGGGTTACCCTTTCCTTTCCAGTTCTAAGTGATGAACCTATGTCTCATCGTCTGTGACGATATTCGATAAAATAAATTGTCACGATCAGCCGCCGGCCGCGGTGGCCGAGCTGTT